>NC_082595.1:9834429-10141772 GCF_030936135.1 Gavia stellata
ATAAAGCACTAGACGCTCTTTCCTGTTTCTTAAAATTTAACACTGAGGAAAATTAAAATATTTTTCATGTGACGCTTATCTAATATTAAACTTTACATTTGCTTAACAGAGCACAATCTTCACAATAACAGGGTATATTGCCAAAGGCAGCACGCAGACTTTTTGGAATTGCTCCCATCTCTTTCGGTTCACCTGTAAAAACATCTACGTGCTCCCTAGGACTGCATCTGTGGCTAGTTTTAAAGAATGACTACCCATGCAAATAGGCATAATTTCAGCATGAAATAATCTGTAAAATCAAGACAGTAGTCAATGCTTAGTTTGCAACCAGGATGGGAAAAAAAAAAAAGCTTTTAATATTTAGAAACATTATGTTTATTCTGCAGCCTTTGCCCACGTATTCTGGATGTACTAAAAGAATTTTCAGAGATTTGGTGTCAGAGACAGTTATGCAAGGGACATGATATTTGTTTACATTAGTGGCTCCTTGCATACAGGAAAGCAAAGAATGATAAAAATTAAAAAAAAAAAAAAGGTCACAAATTCAGATGGGAAATCCAGAACCTTAGACTGTTATCAGGACACTGCCTTCAGAGATCATTCCTTATCAAGAAGCGCATTAAGCAAGTGAAGTTTGGAGACCTCACAATAATAATACGGTAACACGGAGTTGGGTTGCAGGGGCCCAGTCCTACCACCTGCACACCAGGTAGCATCCCACCCTGCAAGCAACTCCCCTGCCGCCCAGGGACACCAAAATCCTGTTACATGCGAGTGGTAGGATCAGGCCCTGCTTGGCAGTATGTGATGTAAAAGACCGTCTCCGGCTTTCTCTCAATGAATGCAAGTAGAGTTTTTCAGGGGGTAGAATCAAGCTCTTACAATTAGGTCTTCGTCTAAAAAAAATCTGAGGAGTTGGGATTTCAGAAGGGTTGTTTTTGTAAATACAGGGCCAAGTCCTCAGGGGGTGGAAAGGGGTGACCACCATCAGAGTTTTTAAGCAGGTGATACTGGCACAGAATAAATCAGGGTCAAGGTTGACCTTTAAGTCTAGTGGTGTTCATTTGAAAGCGATAGAAACTATTTGCAAGATAACCAAAAGAGCTCTTGCTTACTGCACGCAAGATAATTCTAAAGGCATTCTCCGTAAAGATAATACTTGCCAAAAGGGAAAAAACCACCAACACCACCGAAAACCTTCAAGCTTTTCCTTCCTTTTCTGTAGTCAAGCTATGCTTGACTGAGATCCAGCAGTAAGTTCCCAGACTCACACCAAAAACCTCACGTCAGGTTTCAAGTTTTGCACATTTCCCAGCAAATTTGAGGTGCCTGACCACTGTTTCCCTCTCTCTTGCCCAATCCCAACCAAGGACACACA
Source organism: Gavia stellata (assembly GCF_030936135.1). Lineage (NCBI taxonomy): Eukaryota > Metazoa > Chordata > Aves > Gaviiformes > Gaviidae > Gavia > Gavia stellata. The sequence goes on from NC_082595.1 coordinate 9,835,808, forward strand.
TGGGGAGGGCTTGCTGTACCCTTGAGTCAGCAGCTCAGGAAATAGGCTGTCCTGCGCCAGGTTGGAAGGTCATTGCCACGCGTCCTTCCTCCCCAGTGTCCATTTTCCTCTCCCCGAGCCCCCGTACCAGCAGCTGCTCGCCTGCCCATTCCTGCCACCGCAAACGTGCGGCAGGAGGTGCTCCGGAGCGATGCCCCCTCCTCCCCTCGCTGGAAGCATCGGAGTTATCGTACACTTAACCTAGGTATTAAGCAATGTCTCCCATTTGCCCTGGTGTTATCCCGAGCCTACAGACTGCCAGCTTTAAGGCTTACGTGCCTTTTGGCTAAATATGAGAAATAGTTCTACTTTAGCCTGACAAAACGGAATGGGTATCGAACGGCCAGTTAATATTTTGGTCTTGCAGGACCAAACCCAATTCACACCTCAAGGGAAGTGGAATGGCATGTTCAGCGGGATGCAAAATCCCAGCCACGAAGACAGACTTTGATACTGATTAGAACTGGATAAATAGGGAACTGTCGGGAGGGGCAAAAAATAATTAGGAAGTTTGCGTCCTTTACGTCGTACCAGCACTTTGGCCGCAGATTGTCTCAAAACCGTATTTCATACATCTAACGTCTCCGTACAGTTATCCAGAAATACAGAGTTAGAAAGATAGCTTAGGTTGTTAAGATCTATGTAGAAATCTTCGGAAGCATCATTTCTTTCCAAGTTACAGAGCTTTAAATTTGCGAAGGTTAAATTTGCTTTACACATCACTTTCGATGCTCCTCGCATGCCAAGTGTAGTTTATGTTAAATGTACCCTCCACATCTCGAGCCTCAACTCGCACCATGCGGCTTTCTCAGAAACCGAACGTTTTCCATGTCCATGTAATTAAAAATCATACCAAGGGCCTCAGCACTTCACACTCCATCCATAAACATAGCTTGCAGTATTTTGTTTACCAATTTACTTTCGAAACTTTTGTTTAAGGAGATATGATTAAAATGTAGCTATGAATAACCTCTTAACAGCACAGCAGCTACAGACATGGGTTTATTTCATATCCATTTGATATGCATTGACATTTTAACTGGAAACAGATTAATTTCTAGGTATCCAAGAGTTACTGTTACCAAACCTTTGGCTAGAACTGTCTTTAGAAAGGAATATGATGTCAGGTACTTAACCGTGCTCATTACAAATAAATCCATTTCCGTAATCAATTTTGTTAACTCATCTTGATCTACAAAGATGCTGATCATTTTCTCCTAGATTAATTCATACACCTGTGAGATGCAAAGGAGATGTAAATTCAAACTCACCCTCCTCAGCCACGCTGAAGGACCCCAGCGTAACCTAAACAGCCATTAAATACACAGCTAAACTTGACGAATATTTGTGGGTGAATTCAAGGTGATACCAGTTTATAGAGCTGAAATTGTTCCTATCTTTTCACAAGCCATCTACTTTCTTTGGTCCAGCGTCTGCCTGCTTCATGTCAGCCCGTTATGCCAACACCACACAAGAAATTTAACACGCTTCTGCTAATAGAAATATTTAGATCTTTCACTCTAAAGCGCTACACGGGGTATGGCTTTGCCAGAATCAGCCAGGAAGCGCAGGATGAAAATTATTCCAGTCCACAGCATTTCACGCACAAAACCACAGCTCAAATCCGAAGAACAGATGACATCTATTCACCATAGATCTGTTCAGTGCTAAAATGACGTTAGCCACTAATGAGAAAGTACTACCTTTTTGTACGGCTCTGACACAAGTTTTCCTGGGAGAAGGGGTTAGCTAACTCCCTTAGCCGAGACACCTAATCAAAGAATTTGAAAAAAGGCAGAAATGATGAGCAACTATGTGTGCAGTAACAACTACTTTATTAGGATTTCTCCGTAAGAAGAAGTAAAAATTAGAGCCTGATTTACTTCGAAATTACGCTACCTGCTCTTCAGCCTTCAAGAAAAAAGCCACCCTTGTTTTATGAACCTGGTGATACCCAGGGCCCAATCCAGCAAGGTATTCAGCAATTCCCGTGACTGCCAAACATCCTCAGTGCCCATCGACTACGGGGAGAACTGACAGAGCTCACTAACAGGAGGCATTCGGCATCTCATTAGTTCAGGCCTTTATTTTGGGGAGATGCACGTCCCTCCATTACGTATCCGTGCTCGGCACTGCTTGAGGAAACAGATTCTTTGAATGAGAAAAAGAAATTGAGCTGCTCAAGGTAGAAAATTGAAAACATTTTCCTCCTGTCAGGCCAGTTTGGTCCTTGTTATTTCACTGATCGTGAAGAAAATAACTCACATGCTCTCTGTGCAGAGACGATACTGAAACGCTCGCAAGATTCCTACTAGGAACTCAGCCCAAGTTTTCCAAGATTTTTTTTTCCATGCTACACAATGTCGTTAAATCGCAATTCTTGAATTAGTTAATCTAGCAGTTAGGCTGCACATTGAGACGGAATAAATCATGATTTAGAGACTACAAATTGCAGTATTTACAATTCTGCCCTGAATCAAATTAAACTCCAATTTCAAAATGCGTCCATTCTTACGACTATCTTAATTTATCAACCGATCATAAAGAAGATAAGTCATATAAACTGAGAGGCCTCGGAGTTCAACTGGCAGGAAAGTTAACTGTATACACTGACAGTGCCATTCAGCGAATGTAAGATACTTTACAGAATAATTTAATAGGAAGCTGTTAGCAAAAAGTATATACATTGTACTTTTTATCACAGATCAACTCATGAAATGTTGATACTCTGTCTACCCTTGAATATTAATAAACGTTTCACAGTATGTGATATTGCTGTTAAAGGCAAGCTCTGGACAAAAAGCAGATAAAATAAATGCAAAACGAGCTGCAGTGGTCGTAAACTTTACGTGATTAATGGCAACTCACAGAAAAACTGCGAGAAGAAGACATAAAGGGTATGTGCCACATGCAAATCTGCGGGTAAGGAAACTGCCTCCCTATAATTCATCCTGCGTACTGCCAAACCTCTACAGATGATGGAAGTGACAAATAATCTGAGCTTTTACACCTCGCGGTGACACAGCCGTGTTTCTGTACCCTGCGTTAGACAACACCGGACCTTTCCGCCACCAAGCAATGGCCATGGATGTACGGATGCGCTTCCACGTGCCCCCCGCCCGTCCCCAGGCCCAGATGAGGGTCTTGGGGCGACACTGGCCGTGCAGCCACAACCACCCCGGCGTTCGCCCCGGGCACTCGGGCCCCGTGAGAAACTAGCGGGTTTCCAAATCCTCGCCCTGGCAACTTTTGCCCGACATTCAAGGGCACCTCTACTCTGCAGCCGCTTCCCCTGCCAGCCGTGACTGACACCTCCTGCCTTGTCAAAGACACCCCGCTAATACCCCCCGTACCTGTCATTTCCGCAGACGGGGCACACGTACGTGACACTGACCCCTCCGGGAGCTCCGTCCCACCGCGGACGCGCCTTCCGGGCGCACAGACCGGCCGCAGGCACTTACTTGTCGACTCGCTTCCCACGGCTGACCCCGTCCCAGCGGCACCGGGAGGCGGCGGCCGGGACCCCCCGCGCCCCGCAGCCGCCCCGCCCGGCGCGCACCTGCCCCGCCGCCCCATGTGCGCAGCGGCGCGCACCTGCCCGCGCCCTGCGCACCTGCCCCGGCCCCCGGCGGCTCTGCCCTGCCAGCCGCCGCCCCGCCGCAAAGCCGCCGCGGGGGATACGCGCAACTTTCTCCCCCTCCTGAAAGACGCGCGGACACCCGGGCGGCCCCGCTCCGCCCCCGCGCAGCGCCCGGTGCCGGGGAGCCGTGCCCCGGCTGCCCGTCGGGCCCCGCATTTTCGGTGCCCCCCCCCACCCCCCCCATCCCGGGCCGCTCACCCCAAACGCAGCCCTGCGCGCCCCCTCCGCGCAGCCCCCACGCCCCCCAGCACCGTACCCTCCTGCGCTTTAACTCCGTTTGAACACACGGCGAAGTGTTCGGTAACACTCCGGCTCACTCAGCCGATAAACAGAAAATCAAAAAAAAGCCAAGAAAGATCTCCATCAGAGGCTAAGAAAAAATTAAATCCGCCCCCCCCCAAGAAAAAGCAAACAACAACCAAACAAACAGAAAGTACCAATAATCCTAATCTTTCCCCAGATCAAGGCTCTTATCCCGCGACTTGCATTTGATCTCTTCTCATGTGCTCGCTACCTACCACTCAAATCCCATTTTCTATACATTTCCACAATCCGCAGCTCGTCCCACCCTTGGAAATGAAAAAGTAATTGCAAGGATAAGAAGAATAAGAATAAAAAGTCCCTGCCCTTCCCGGCTGGGGTTAAAAAGGAGAACTAGCGACATGCAAATGACAAGCAAATTGGAAGAGACAAAAAGAAAGGCAGCTATAATAAACAGGACAAAGAGGAGGCTCAGAGGACCGGAGCAGGAGTTTAAAGCAGGGGATGGGGAACTTCGGCGGGGGGGGACGAGGGGGGGAAGCTCGGAACAACAAAAAGAAGCCAAATAGTGCCTGCGTTTTCCGTCCCCGCAAAACTGCCCTCCAACCCGGGGAACAAAATAAAGCCCGGTCCAGAAAAGGTGGCGGAGAGCGAGCGACGGGGAAGCGGGGGAGGACCACCTAACAACGGGCAGGTCACTCACTCCTCAGCCCGGGGCCGGCCGCCCTCAGCGCTCCAGCGGGCTCGGCGCTGGCGAACCCTCACCGCTTTATCTACCGGGGAACGAAAACCGCTCGGCTAATAAAGTCCCTGCAGTCTCGCCCCCCTGGAAAAAGCAGCACAGCTTGACCAGGGCGATCAGTATTTTGCCGGGGGTTCCATGCCGCCCCCCGGGCCATGGGAGGCAGCCCAAGCAAGTGCGAATTTCAAAGAGAGAAGACGCGAAAAGGCCGAAAAAGCGGGGAGGGAAGGAGGGGGCGCGGAGAGGGAGCGGGTACTTACTCCGTGCAAAGGCGACGAAACTGAGCCTCTTTTTTTTTGCCGGTGGAAGGGAGAGGAAGGCAGACACGCACACGCACATGCACCCAGCACACGCGCCCCGCACACGCACGCACGGACACACACACACACACGCGCACACACACACACGCGCGGATACGCGCGCGCAGCCGGCGAGCCCCGCCGCTGATGAATATGATAATCGGGCGAGGGAGGGCGAGTGCGTGCGGGAGGGCAGCGGCCGCGGGGCTGAGGGCGCGGAGCGGAGCGGAGCGGAGCGGCGCGGCGCGGGGGCGGAGTGGCGCGGAGCGGCGCGTGGCGGGGCGCGGGGCAGGGCTGGGCTGGGCAGGGCTGGCCGAGCCGAGCGAGCGCTCCGCACCGCCACAAGATTTACTTTAAGACACAGCTGAAGGAAACAGGAAGACTAGACGTCACGCTCGGAGTGACGTGGGCCCGGCCCGGCGCCCAATCGGGAGGCTCCTTGGGACGGACGGGGGGGACGGGGAGAACTTGGCAGGAGCGGGGAGAGAGGAGAGGGGAGAGCGGGGGGGAGGGGCCGCCCCGCCCCGCCCCCGCGGGAAGGTGGCGGCGGCCGCGCACCTGCGTGGGGGACGGGCGGACGGGCGCGGGGCGGGAGCGCCGGCAGCCGCGGCCCGACGGGGCGCCCCCCCCCCCCCCCCCCGCCTTCGCCGCGCACGGCCGAGGGGCGGACAAAAGCCGCCCCGCGTGGGGGGGGGGGGGGGGTTGGGGAGAGAAACTTTAGGAAAGTCATCCCCGCGGGGGGAGATGCCTGGCGGTGCCCCACGCGGGAAAGTTTTCCCGCGGGAAGGCTGCCGCCGAGGAGTGCCGGGGCGCGGGGGCTGCTGCCCCAGGGCGCGCGTCTCTCACGCGTTAAGCGGTGAAGCCAAACCCCGCTCGCGGGCGCTGCCCCCACGCGGGTCACGAACTCGAAGAGAAACGGCTCCGTGGCCGCCCGCCTCCCGCACGGCGTCCCTGGCCGGCGCGCAGGGCAGCGGCTCTGCCGCGCATCGCGGGGCTGTAAGCGGGAGCCGCGCGGGGCACTTGCCACGTGCGAGGCAGAAAGTAAACACGAGAACGAGCATCGGGTTGCGGCGCGTGGAACAACCGGCGGTGCCGGAACGCGGGTGGGTGTTCGCTGCGGGCGGCGCCGGCCCCGACCCCCTGAAGAGCGCGCCCCAAGTCTCGGTCAGCTTAAACCCGTCCCCGGCAGAGCACAGCCCGCTCCCGGCCGGCAGCGGCGGAAAGCGCTGGGAAAAAAGATCGGGGCGGGGGGGGGACGACCCAAAAGAGGATCTTCCCGGCAGGTCCGGGCTGCAATCCGCAGGGAAGCCTGCCGGGCGCGCTTTGTCCCGCCGCGAGCGCGGGTTTCCGCGGCGTGGGGCAGGGAGCGCCCGCACCCCCGCCCCGCTTGCCGCGGAGGGTCGCCCGGCGGCTGCCGGCGGAGCGGCGAGGCTTCCCGTAGGAAAAGAGCCCGAGGCTTGCAGGCGGCCGGGGAATAGACCGAGGAGAGGGAATAACGCCCTGCGGAGGGACAGGCGGCAGCGGAGCGCTGCAGGGCGCTCGGCGGCAGGTAAGGACGGCGCTGCCTCAGCGGGCCCGTCCGCGCCCTGCCCTCGGGGCTGCCCTGCGGGGCGCCCGGGCCGGCGGGAAGGGGAGCCCCGAGTGGAGGGCAGAGCCCGGACGGGGCAGGGCTGGCCCGAGCGGGCCCTGCCAAAACTTGCGCCGCCGCTCCGTGCCCGCGGCGAGGGGCCGGGCCGAGCCTCGCCCCTTGCCCGCCCTGCTGTTGGCGGCGCGGGGAGCCGCTCCGCTTCCCCCCCTCCCCCCGCCTTCCACTTTAAGGATCTGTCTCGCTAGAGGGGAGCCGCGGCGACCAACCCCACCCGTGGGTGCGGGCAGCCCCGCCGCCTCCCGCGGGGCTGGCCGGGCGCGGAAGCCCCTCGGCGGGGCGCGCTGCGAGGGCTACCTTCCGCGGCCAAAGTTTGGGAGCCGGCACGGGCAGCAAACCCGACTCCCCCCGGGCCCTGCCCGCCTCTGCCAGCCGCTCCCGGCGGGAGCGAACCGTGGGGCGCCCGCGGCGGCTCTTCTCCCCGCTGCCCGCCGGCGGGGCCGGGCTGGCCGCCGCGTCGGGGCGGTTGGCGGCTCCGCGCTGCCTCAGCGGTGGGGAGCGGGGTCACTAACGCGGGTGGGTGGGTAATACGACAATCCACCCGCCGCGGATCACTAAGAAATCGCTGGGGAGCGGCCGAAGCGGCCCTGCCGCGCTGCCGGAGCTGCCGCTGGGAAACTGCTCCCGAGTTAAAAAAACAAATCTCCCTGCCGCTGCCCCGGCCGGCGGATCACGAGGAGACACAGCCGGTGACACCCGCCCTAGAGCCCGGCACCGGTGCGGGAGGCGAAGCTTTTCGGGGCCGCCGCCAGCGCTGGCCTCACCCGGGGGCGCCGCGCCCAGCACGTCGGGGCGCACCCGGCGGCAGGCGGCTGTAGTCCCGGCCCGGCGCGGCCGCCGTGGTGCAGGGCGAGGGGGCCGCGGGGCTGCTTTCACCGCTGCCCTCCCCGTCCCCCGCGGCCGTGGGAGAGCCCCGCTCCTCGCCGGGCTGGGCAGCCGCGCACGGGCGGGCGCCCTCGCAAGCCGTGCCGTGACGTGCTAGTGCCTGGGCCCGAGGCCCGTCCCGGGGCTGGCCCTGGCCACCTCAGGGCCGCGGGTCACCGCAGATCCCCTGGGCAACGGCGCGCGTCCCGGGGCGCTCCGCTGCTCACACTTTCGTCCCCCAGCCCGAGCGCCGGGCGGCCCCGGAGCGGTGCCCGGTGCCCGTCGCGCCCTCCCGGCCCGCGGGAGCCTCTGCCCGCCGGGACGGCATCGCCGCGAGGTGTTTTAACGTGACCCCTTTAGAAACAGGGGCGCCGGGCCCTCCGCCGCCGGGGAGCGGCGGGGCTGGGGCGGCCGCGGCGGCGGCCCGCGCTGCGCTGCGCTCCGCGGGGCGGAGGGGGAGGCAGAGGCGGCCCGGCCCGGCCCGGCGGCGGCGGGAGGGCTCGCTCCCTGCTTGTTCTTGCGGGGCTCGGCGTGCCGGGGGGACACGTTCAGCCGCCCGTTGTAGCTGTGAGTGCTGCAGGGGCTGCAGAACAAGGGTGCAGAAGTGTCTCTGGACGCAGGGGCAGATAGGCTAAATTTGGCGGGTGAATGACTCGCTTGAATTCTTTTCGTTTTGTTTTTTTTTTTTTTCTTTTAAAGGACACCAGGATACACGTAGAGGTGAAGCCGAATCGTGCAAACTCTAATAAATAAATAAATAAACCGCTGCCTCTGACACTGAGCTTGTCACCACCAGGGCTCAACTTAACTTCAACCACTGTTGATTTACCCAACAGAGAAACTGAGGCACTGGGAGTGAAGCGATGTCCCCAAGGTCACACGGCAGAGCAGCGGCAGCCAGCCTGGCCCCAGCCACGGCTACCATGTGCGCAGGCTTCCACCTACCACCCGGCCCCGCTGCCTCGTGGCTGTAGCTGCTCGCAGGTTACCTTCCTCCAGCCCTGTGTCTTGCAGCTTCTTCAAGTCTAAACACAGCGGCCCTGCGACCTAGCACACTGGTAAGCCCAACTGGAATGAAATGCATGGTTTCCACATGCCCACCCTCTCTGGGACAAAATGCTCCAGACCCTTTCTCTCTTAATCCTGGAGGATAGGCAGCCTCTTAAGGAACGCAAATTGATGTTTAAAAGCTCAGCAGCGAAAGTAATCCCCCAGCCATCACCCAAATTTTAGAGGTGGAGGAAAAGTTCTTCTTCCTCCGGAACTTAATCCCTCAGAAAGGGTCCAGGGGACCTCCATGCCAGCAGCTCATGTTCAGGTTTTGTAGTGAGCAAAGTTGTCCCTGGTGCCGTCTCCAGGGCCTGGCGGCTTGGGCAGCAGCGGGGCAGCCTCTCGCTGTGAGTGGGTACATGGCTGGTTTTGTCCCACTCTGCCCCCAGCCCCCCAACCGACTGCAAGCGTGGTCCCTGCTAGTGAACTGTCATAGATTCTGGCCTGTCTTCAAACTCCTGTAGAAGTGCCAGGTCCTCTTGCTGGTAATTAATAGATCATAAGGTAGCCATCAGGTCCTTTTCTTGGTCATTAATAGATTATAAGCTAGTCACACTGTTTATTTACTGAGTGACGGGCATTTTGGATCCCAACAAAAATTAATCCATGTTAACAAAGTTTGGATTCAAAGCCTGGACGTGCTCTGGTCTGTGGGTTCTCCTGCCCTTCTGCCTCTGAGTAACGCTTGGTGTGTGTCACAAACTTCAGGTCGAAGTACTATATTTCCTCCAGATATGGGGGGTTGTCAGGTCTGTGTTCAGCTGCAGGGTTTGTCCCATCAGAAATAAATCCTCCAAATTTTGGTGCCTCTGAAAAGAAAAGGTTTGCTGCAAGCTGACAGCTTTCTGTGCTGGCATTTCTTTAAGGGGTAAAAAAACCCAGATGCGAGAAACATGGGAAAACTTCTGCAGTGTGCCCATGACCATGGGTGATTCCTCTGTCCCTTTGGAGTCTGACAACAAAATTGAAAGTGACAGGGGTATATTGTTGAAACTGCCTTTTCTTTGATCATTTTCCTTGCTGTGTCTGTTCCAACTGAACGAGAGAATGGGGCTGCGAATACATAGCAGGTTTTCTTTTATTTTTTTTTCTTTTTTTTTCCCCTTTTTTTTTCAGGGGTGGGGAAGGTCCAAGTACTGTCATGCATAAAAAGAAGACCCCGCAACCACAAAGGTCTGATTCTGCTCTTACTTATGCTGTTGTGAATTAAAAATAACTTTACTGATATCAATAAAGCATCATCAGTGTGTGTGTATGAGAAAGAGGAGAACTGGGTGCTTGATGTGTGTAAGTGCTGAATTTAGAGCCTTTCCTCTCTTCCCTTTGCCCTGGCTCCTTCTTGCAAAAAGGAGACCATTTGGAAGAAAATTCCTTTAACCTGGAGAGTGAATGCAACCTAGGTGGTTCAGCAGAGTGCAATTTAATTCAAGAACCTGGTATTGATGGAAATAGAATTGTTGAAAAATAATAATAAAAGAAAACCAACAAAAAACCTCACAACCTCCAGAGAGGAGAAAGTGAACTAAACTAATCCTATTAAACGTGGTAGCATGTTTCTGTGCAGCTCGCTGAGAGATTAAGCACAGGAAAAGGGATAAGTGCTGCTTCAGTTTCACTAAACTAATGTGACAACTTGTCATTGGAAATCTTTACAGCTTGTTAGCAGATGACTAGCTGATTCAGATATGTTTTCTACCATTTCCTTTGTGTCTGGGGGTGGGTTTTTTTCTTTCCTGTTCCTTTCTTATCCATACTGCTTTATTTTGCTTTTTAATCCTTCATGTCTCCTTCAAGTCAAAACATTTAACTTGCTTTAATCAATATTTTGTTTTGAAGATGTCCCTTGACCTTTTGTTTGTGCAAATTAACCTTCAAGGGCACCTCATTCATTCATTAACCTCAGTGGGATGCCGTATCCCTTGTACATGGCATTTTAGGATGCATAAAACATTTATGAATGTTTAGATATATTGCAGTGAATGACTGTGATACTGCTGTGGTTACTACTACTGCTACTAATACATTCATTTTCCTTCTATGTCTCTCTTTCTTTCTTTCTTTCTTTCTTTCTTTCTTTCGTTCTTTCTTTCTTTCTTTCTTTCTCTTCCTTTCTTTCTTTCTTTCTCTCTTTCTCTCTTTCTTTTCTTTCTCTTCCTTTCTTTCTTCCCTTCTTTGTTTTTCTTACTACTCTTTCTTTCTTCTTTCTTTCCTCTCGCTCTCTTTTTCTTACTTCACATGTTCTTGTGTGCAGAAGGCAAGCAAAATAGCCAGGCTGGGAGAACTTTTAGTATTAGCAATTTCTCCTCTCCTCTCCTCTCCTCTCCTCTCCTCTCCTCTCCTCTCCTCTCCTCTCCTCTCCTCTCCTCTCCTCTCCTCTCCTCTCCTCTCCTCTCCTCTCCTCTCCTCTCCTCTCCTCTCCTCTCCTCTCCCCCTTCCCTCTTTCCCTTGGCCCTCCCCCACAGGCAAAGGCAGGATCGTTGAGTAAATGGAAAAAAACATTTTACAACATTAAAGGAAGACTGTTTAGAAAAGGAAGGCCCTGCTGAGGTGTAGAGGAAGCCTGTTTATTAACACTGGACACCTCTTATCTCAGGCAGCTCCAGATGGATGTCCCCTTGGTAATTCCCACTCTGTGCCAAGTGGGGTTAAGCAGGGTAACCACCTTGACGTGGGCTGGTGATCACCAGGGGATCATCTGCTCCTTCAGAGAGAAATTTTAGCAGAAACTTGGGGTGGGGGAGGGAGAGCCATCAGGCTTCAACATAAAAAGCTTGCACGTGGCCAGATTTACCTTGGTGGCTGTAAATTGCTTGCTGCCTGGGACAGAGCCAGGTTTTGATTGAGAGATAAAGTAGTTCAAATCTGTCAATAATTAACTGTCACTCAATTAAGGCTTTCTTAACAAATTAGCACTTGGTAGCACCTAGGGTGCAGGTTTTTCATGGGAAAAGGCTGATAGAGTGACGTTGGCCATTAAGTTTGCCCACTGAGTATCAGCTAATGTCCTGCTCAGTTTAAACACCACTGTGTAAATTTGGCAAATTGGTTCCCAAACCCCATTTCTGCCAGATTGCTTTTAAGATTAACCATTTGTGCCTTCCCAAGCTAAACAATGAAGGTTGGGGTTTGCTGAATAAAGGAGTGATCCCCAATTGATTAGGGTTTCCGGGCTGCTGGTCAGCCTTGAAGGAGCACCCTGATGTAAACGAGGCTGTAGGTTTGAATTTATAGAACCCTGCAGGACCATGGGAATGGATGGAGCAGAGTTACATAGTCTGCCGCCAGTGTAAGCTGCTGTAATGTGTTTCTGTCTCACACAGGGCCTCGCTCTTCCCCAGCCTGCCCCTTCCACTGGGTTGGTGGGAAGTTTAAAAGGGAAAACATTTCCACTCGCTTCATCCCACAAGGAAATTCCCATCCAAGCAGCTGCCACCAGGCTGTGACCTCTTGTCACTTGCAACCGTACGTGGCCCTGGGTACCTGTCTTCACCACGGTTGTCAGGTCAAATGCGTTTCCAGAAACATTGCAAAGCTCCGTATTTATGCCTCTCTCCCAGATTCCTGGAAGAACCCTCTGTGGCAACAGAGGTAGCGTTTGTGTTTCTCTGGTGGAGTCATTTTGCCAGTTCCCTTTCATCCCTCTCCGAACTAGCAATGCTGTGGGTATGTCATCCCACTCTTCCTCTTAATTCTCCATTCAGAAATTGTAAGTGAATGTCGGACGTCAGCCAGATCCAGCAGAGCCACCCCAGTTTACATCAGCTGGTGATCTGGCCCCGTGTTTGTGCACGCTGCTGGATCGACGCTGCTGGGACGGGAATTCCCTTGGTACATTAATTCACAGCAAACCGCAGACTCTGGAAGCCCTGGCCTTGTGATCATTTGTCACATCAACCCTGCTGAGGAGGAATCGGTCCCTCGTGAGTCAGAAAACCCTTTGCTCTTCGTTGGCATCCAGTTCTCCTGGTGTCACAGGCAGTTGCACCTCCAGGAGGTGTAATCACCGAATCTGTTTAGAAGTCAAATGTAAAACTCTGGCATATGCAGGTTCTGATTCGCACAGTATTAGACGAAAGGCTGCGAGATGGAAGCTGATTTTAGCTTCAACTCTCATCTGTTCCTCTGGTACAAGTTTATGCTCAGTATGGGTTTGGTTAAAGCAGTCACTGCTTACCTCGCTGAATAGTTTTCTGTCTCTTTTGACCAAAGCATGCCTTACCTGCAGCGTGGGCCAAAGCAATGCTGGACAAGAGTTTAAAAACAAAGTTTGGGAAGCTCTCCAGGTTTTTCTTTTTGGGGATGCACACTGTTGTCTTCTACAAAAACTAATCCTGATGCAGCTTTCTTTCTATTAATCGTATCAGAAGAGCTGCCAGAGTGTGACAGCTCTTAGCCAGCACCACCCTACCATGGGTCAAAGATCTGAACTGTTTCAGCAACCTCCATGTGGAGGGGTTAAAAGCACATTAAAAAATACTTTGTGTTGCCCTGTCCTAGTACTTGCATTAAAAATCTTAAGAAGTTTAAAATCATAAAGCAGGAGAAAAGGAAGCACATTTGATAGTTTAAAACTGTACCCTACCCTGCTGAATAATCAAAGCTGGTATTGAACAGGAAATGTAGTTTAATTTTATAGACTTATGTTCTTTTGGTTGGCTGGTGTTTTTAAGAAAGAGGAAGATATTTCTGTAGAGGGATTATAACCTGGGGAAACCAATTTTGATTATTTTTTGTGTGCACTGAATTAATTTATTTTTATATTATATAGCAACGGTTTTAAGAACCCATCTTTTCTAATAAAAAGTCATTCCCATTATCTAAAGCATGCATACGATCTGTCACCTCTACAGACTCAGTCCTGCAAGGCATTGAGGGACAATTTTTTCAGGGGCAGAGAGGCATCTAATAACATTTCAAAACAGTTGCAAGTGCTATACTATTAATTTTAATAGGACACAGGTGCCTAGATGTTTTGTAAGGTCCTGAAGAAGCCAATGGATTTAGGAGCCTAAAGCAGAGCATAGGCTGACTTTAGGTGTCTATCTACAAAACTGCTGTTGTGGATCATCCAGCTCAGGAGACACGCTCCGTAGGTGCTGCGGTGCTGTGTCTGTGCTTGCCAGAGCCATCCCTCAGTGAGCAGCTACGTGCAGGTAGGAATCGTTCAGGAGCCAGCGCGCAGGCTTTGCCCATGCCTACGGGCTCCAGCAAACCCCTGCTTAGCACTGCTTTCTTTACAAGATGTCCTCATGGTGGTGTCAGTTCCCATCTTTCATAGGATAGCCTACACGTTAGGGTGTCTCTCCTCGAGGTGGGAAACGTGCGTTTAACGCTTTCCTCGTCCTAAAGCCATGCAAAGTCATGGCTCTCTTCTCTCTAAAAAGTGCCCTGGCCACCAGGCTGTGGGCTGGGATCATCCTCACCCCTCCTTTGGGGGTTTTGTCCTGTTGCAGGAAGGAACCAAACTATCACAGGGTCAAAAGGAGAAGAAACGAGCTTGACTTCGTGAAAGGTGCTTAAAACAATAAACTGGGAGGGGACAGTGCACTGCTTCCAGGATTCTCTACTTTACCTCTTTCTAATGGCTCTGCAATGCGAAATACCTCCCTGGCCCCGGGGAGGAGGGCCGGGGAGTCCCTTAGCCCAGGCGGTGGGGCATGCCGCGGGGCGTGCTCTGCGCGCTGACCCGCTTTCTGGCCTCCGCAGTCTGTGAGCCTTTCCCTAATGCTGCACAGCTTCACTGGAGTGGATGGAGGGTGTCACGGCAATTAACATGAAGGCACTAACAAACATCTCTTACGGATTTTAGCCCTCAGTAGCTGAATCATTAGGTACCTACATAATGTAAAAAATTAATCCCAGAGTGTCCTAAGCTCCTGCTGAAGTTACTGGGCTCACACTCAGCAGCATCAGTGCCAAAATAATGTAGATGCCTTTTTCTGGAAAGGAAATACATCCCTGGTATAAAGGTCAAATGGCATTTATAACAACATTAATAATTTCAGAGCGTCGTGCTATTGAATTCTAGGAATGATTAGACCTGCTTGGCAATACTGTTTAGTTGCTTTTACAACAGAAATATGCTGTTTACCTACTGAGAGATTCATAAGGAAAAAAATCCAATCTATATCAACAAGTAAGATATTTTCCTTACCAGAGATATTGATTTAAATATTGACTTCGCTGCTGGAGGGTTATTTCACTCCAAGCTGCAGATACTCATTGTCAAGTGACATGTGTTTCATGTAGTAATAAAAATGTGATTTCTGGCCCAGTAATCTTACCTGGATGATTCTGACTTTTTGCATTCAGCTTGGTCTGAGGCAGTTGTCCTTTCTAAAACTGAATACTTATTTTCTTCTGAGTGTCAATGCACTTCGCTCCATGTGAATTACTTGCAACTAAGATCAAAACAAATAAATGTTAACCCCCCCACACACACTGCCCCTTTGTCCTATTAGTTCATTTTCCTTTCAATCTTTCAGCAATGGGTTTAGGCTCTGCAAGACAGAAGTTCTTTATTTAGCAACAGAAAAGGTGCCGCCACAGAACCTGTTACAGCTTGTCAGAAAACCAGCCCGAGTGTGTTCTGGGACAAGGACTGTCTTTTTATTACGGGGTTATACAACAGCTCTCACGTTGGCTTGCTGACCCCGATCAGGCCTGGCGATAGTAATAACGACAACAATAGCTTATGCCACCGAGCAGCAACCCAATGCTCAGGAGGGCTGCGATAGCTCCCATCACAGAGCAGAGGTGCCAGCTGGCCCTTGTGCAAAGTACCAGCCCAGGAGGGGGAAAAAAAAGGGGGAAAAATCCCAACCCCACATAGCCCCCAACTTATAGACGTGACTATTTACTTCGTTGGAGCATTGTATCCGCAAGGCGGGGGATATTGCTGAACAGTTTCACTGATGGTAAAATTCTCGTTCCTGGACAGCTGGTCCTCCCCGAGGAGCCTGGACCCGCGCGTGTGTAGAATTGCACGCTCTGAACAAAACCGCTCTGGAGGGCAGCTGGGTGTGCTGCTGCCACGCAGCTCGGCAGCACAGAGGTCCCATGGGACTGGGAGCACAAGGTGGCAGATAATGACCTGAACACTTGTGGTCCCTCCCTCTTTCTCTTACGCACCATTGGGACAGGATGAAAATGTGAGGCGATGGCAACACTCACACATCAGCTCTTCGGCCTCTTCAGGAATCACCCCAGCTCCCTGAAAGTGGGATAACCAGAAAATAGAGTTGTTTTCAGGGGGGAATTGCATGTAAAAGGTTGCTTCTGGTCTGAAATTCCTGAGGTCAGCTGTGCCCGTAACTTCTAGGCACTAGCCCTATCCCTCTCGCAGCAGAGGACTGCTGGTGTCTGAATGCAAAACGACAGGCTTTGCCTGGGAAAAGTCTCTCTGTAAAACTTTCCCTTGGAAACACGGAATTTCAGACCATACCTATGGATCCAAGGCCTTTGCTCAGCTCTTGACCCATCAGGACAGAAAGAGGGGCAGAGGCTTACACTCCTGGAGGTTACCCACAGCCAAGGAGGGGCAAAGCTGGCGGAAAGGCAAAATCTCAGACCCCATGAGTGGAACACTTCTCTGCCTGGCCTCTGCTAATGGGGTTCTGTGGTGCTGTCACTAGAAGCTGTTTATTTTGGAAGAAAAAGGGGGACTTTGGGTCACTTGCAGATTTTTTTTTCCTGGAGTGAATTTACAGCAAACATGAGCACGGGAACTACGGCGTAAATTCACCTTATATTTTAAAAGAGGTTACTTAGCTGACTTACATCCCTTTCCATCTACTTGCACACAAGGAATTTGCCTTTTTCTTTGACCACAATGTTTTAACTGAAATTTTGGGGTAAACAAACATGCCAAGTCTTTATTAACCCCAGCAGTGTAATTTCTCATTACAAGACTGTGATTCAGAGGAAACAGCGCTGCTAAAACAGCTACCGAGTCCCAGCAAAAATGACAGTTTTCCTCAATCAGTTCCTTTTGTGACCTTGATCTGAACCTTAATCTGTTTTAGCAGAATTCTTTTTATTAGTCATTCATACTTAATCATACTGCTAATTTCCCTGTTTTTAAACTATCAATTTAAGGCTGCTTTTTCATGTAACTAATCAAGGCTGATGTATGTTATTTTGGCTATGATTTCTAATAATTATTCTTAAGAGTTTTTTAAGTCCGTGTTTTCCATAGATAACTGTCAAAATTGCAGATAGGGGCAGAATGGCTTGTTTCTGTGATACTGCACATACAAGTCTGCTTTCTTATCTTTAGTGAAAATAACCATTACAAGCATTGTACAGGGAATCTGAGCCTCATCTTCTTTTCTTTCCTTACATCAGCAGTTGCTTTTCATTAATATTATTACTGCAGACAAGCATCATTGGAGGGAAGAAGGGTTTTCAGGATCAGGCTCCATTTAAGATATTTAGAATAAAAAAATAAACATACTTGCAGCTGTCTCACAAAGATTGTAAACTGTTGTAGCTAGTCACTAGTGATTTTTCTTTGCCTATGATATTAAAGAACAGATTGTGTTACTATACTTATCTCTACCTTTACAAACAAATACACCAGGAAAATATGTCGAGCAGAAGAAACCATGCTTGTTATCAAATGCTTAGCTACACTGACTACAGGTTTTTGTACTTCTTGGCAAAAGCTTCAAAACATACTGTGGCTTGGTTAAGCTCCGAATTCTTTACAGTGTAAAGGGAGCCTTTTTGTGACTGTAGTACGCGCTCGGCTCTCCACCGAAGGCAGCAGTTCGCTGCTGTTATTTGTCATTTGTACGGCTGCTGCACAGAGATCACAACCCCTTGTCCTGGGCTTTGTACCCACCGGAGACGCTTCTTCCCCCACCGAACTGATTAACATCACGGCAGGGCTGTGATCATAAAAGCCTGGCACTTCTGATTAGGTTTTTGTTGAAGTTTGTGCAGCTGACTGAGTACCAGGGGCTTTGTGCGTGTGCAGCGGGGTGGTTTCAGGGGGTAGGACACAGCCCCCCCAGTTAGAGGTGCCGTCGGAGCAGCACTTGCACAGAAGCTTCACAAGCATTTTCCAGACTAAACCTCTCGCTCTGTGCTCAACGGGACTTCGTCAAGTGACGCACTAACATTTTGTTAGGGAGTGAAACAGATTTCTTAATTGCAAGTGAACTAAGTCTGACAGATAAGATTTTCTACCCCGAAGAGGGAGGAAAGCCAGAAACTTGATACCTTCCTGTCGGTTTGGGGTTTTTTGTGGGGTTTTTTTTTGTGGAAGACGCTCAGATGTCTTGGTAATGGGTTCCTGTGCCAGATGGAAGGCAATGGCTGGAAGAGTAGATGAACGAAGACTCCTCACAATCTTTTTCCCTAATTAAATCCTTTTTTCTGTAAAAGTGCAATGTTTTCCCCACCAGATCGAAGGGATTGCTATGTATGATTGTTTGAACAGCTACAGGTTAATTATGTTATATGTATCTGTAGAAAAATTAATGCTATATAAAAAATGGATGAAATTGCTCAAATAGCCTGTTAATTAACTCAGCCCTATAGTTAGCAGGGTTGGCATTAGAGGAAAGAATAATGCCTTTTCAATCTGAAACCTTCCATCCCTCCCCATCCATTTTATCTCTTCTTGTCACTTCCTATTAGCTGATCATGACATCTTATCTTTTTCCTGAAGGGTGGGCCAGAAGATTACTTTGGAGCTCGTGTAAGTGACACTCCAAGGATTGGCCGGCAGCGGGTTCAGCGGTCCCGGCCCCTGGAGCCACAGGATGTCATCCCCATGACATGCCTGGAAACCCCAGCTCATCCCTCAACTGTCCGGTTACAGCAGCATCTCCGTCATGTTGCACTTCAAGTCTGTCACTGGCATGGCTTCATGCTCCTCACCCGGGAACCCTTCCGTTTTTTGCTGAGGCCCGTATTTTTATTTTTAACACCGAGTCCTTCACATCAGTGGGGGTGATGGCTTCTTTTGCAGGATGGGATTCCGCCATAGGAGGGAATGGCTGGGGATCATACAGCAAATGTACATGCATGTGCTAAGAGAGGAGCTGTGCATGAAAGCCTCCTAGAAAGCATTTGAAATGTGTTTATTTTTCAGTGATTTTGAAAGATTTTTGGCTGATAGCTCTGGACACCAGCTCTGGTCTCTGCACTTTCTCTTTCACATCGCTCTATGGGAAGCAGTTTTTGGGAGAGCTCTGCCTGCCTGGAGGTGTGGGGCTGTCCTGGCAGCTTTGCCCCACACCGGCCACCCAGTCCCTAGAGCCCAGGATGCTGCCGGTGGGGGGGCACAGCCAGAGCGCTCCCACCAGCTGCAGCCAGACATTATGGCTCATGCTGGAGGGACTCGGTGCCGGCACAGTAATTGCAGGCTAGCTAGATTTTTGCTGTGGTATTACAAATTCCCCCAGGGAAGCCCACAACTATGGCCATTTACATGGTAACATGGTCAGGCATGAGTCATTTTCTTCCCTCTCTCCCTCTCTGTCTCTGTTTCTCCTCTGACACACACACGCACTCTAACAAATGCAAGCACAAATCAACAAACTGGTAAATAAAATTTAAATGATGCCTTAGTGCATTTTCAGCCCCTTTCTTCTGGCTGAGTGTACAGTTTGATGTACTTTTTTTTTTTTTTGCTATAAAAAGTAGCACAAAATATATGGGCCATGTGAATGTTGATACTGGAACAATGACTTTCGCATCTTCTGCTTCACGTTATGTTTTTTTACCAGGTTACCTTTAACTAAAAAATTAATCAGTAAAAGTAATCCTTAAAAGACAAATCTTTGTCAATATAGTAAAACAGGAAACTTGCAAAGCGAGTGACAGGGTCACTGTTTAAGAAGTTGCTTCATCTAACTCCTTCCTTAATACTTAACTCCGCTAAGCTTGTTGCCACCCTTTTCCTACACATCTGAATAAATGCAATGTGTATAGCATCATTGTATTGACTACGTTATCATAATTCCGGTGAGTAAGTACTTGCCGGTTTGGTGTCCTTGGCTCTGAATTCCTCCATGAAGCAACTTTCTCACGTACTCTGAAATTTTCACTTCGGTGCTTTAAAAAAAAATAGAGCATCCCCTAAAATAAAGTTAGGATAATTGCCGCAAAGTCGTGGGTGCCTGAATTCAGGTTGCTTTTGCAAGACAAATGTGGCAGATTTGTGCATGCATCCTGATCATCCTGAGCAACATCGGGCAGGGGATCTCTGCTGAACCACAGACTCTGTCTTAAGTGGGATGGGATTTCATTTCCCCCCTCTCCTCCGCTTTTGTCACTCTTTCTCCAGCACGGTGCGTGAGACAGGGTTTGTGACAGCAGTGCTGTGTTGTCATCTACAAGGCAGGGTGAGAGGGCACTACCCTAACACATAGCGGGGTTCAGCTCAGGTGATCCTGGGGAGTGTCAAAATGGGGGATGCAGGCAGAGTAAAAAGCAGGTAAATTTGTATATCACAGTGGGTGCCTGGATGAAAAATTTGGATGCAGTGACCAGGTCTATGTGGCCAAATGTGTGCCGAAGACACTGGTGGGGATATGTGACCATGAGTTTGGTGGCGAGGCCTCAGGTTTTGCATTTTGTTAGATTTACGTTTGTGGAGTAAGCAGAGGTTGAATAATTTATGGTGGTGACCACTTAGATACCATATGTCATGTTTTTTTTAAAACAGTGTGGTTTTTTTAATACACAAAAGGGAACAGACACTGGAGTGGAACTTTCGTCATTTTATTCAAGAAAAGAATACTTAAAAATGCTTGGAGTAAAGGGAGCCCCTTCTATACACTTTGAATTTGCACTAAAGTTGACTAGTCAGCATCACCCTGTTTTTGCAATGAAAAATAAATCCAGAGTGGTTGCACAGCATCACACACAAGAAGAAATGACAAGACTTTTACATCAGTCTCAGTAAGACAGCACACTTTAGTGGAGTTGAAAGCATTTAGTGAAAGCATACTTCTGTCCATTGTTTAAAAATGCATATTTAAATAAATAAACTATCAATTCCCATCCAACGGTATATAAATGGTAGTCTTGATGTCACAGGCAAATTTTTGTAGGTGGTTAGCACTGCTGTTTCTGGGACATTTCATTGGAAATATTCTATTGTGTATTTTATTTTGCCATGAGAAAAATTAAATCCTCGCATACTAGGAGTTCACATGTCCCTTTAAGTCTTAAAATATGTTAATTTTACATGCCAAAGTCTTAAGAAGTGTTTGACTGCCCATGGCTTTTGTGTGCATCTCCAGATGGCAGATGCCATTTTGTGTTTCACATTAATTGAGTAAATTTCCTTGCTCTTTGTACATGTTGCAGAGGAAGCCATTCTCTGCTTTCAATAGGACAGAACAGCTCTTTGGCATCAAACCCTTCTGGTCTGGTGGTACTAAAACTGTTTTAAGGTGGAATTCTGAGAACAAGCTGTTGGCAATACAGATTTCCTCTATTGTAGATGAAAGTCAGACGTTTAACAGTTATCTTAGAAATATCTTGAGGGTTTTTCCTGGTGAATTGTGAAACAAACCAGCTAGGATAACCTCAGGGGCTGAAGACATTAGAAGATACGTGTTTTTTTCAATATTCATTTAGCTAAAGGAAAAAGGATCTTTCATCTTGGAGGGCATTGTTTTTAATTCATTTTTTTCCCAGTTCTCTTTTTTCCCCTGTCACTGTCTAGATATTTTTTAAAAAAGTCTCAGTGCCTTTAAAACTCTTCACTTTGTCCAAACATTAGTGTAGTTGTAGAAATTTGCAGTCCTGCTTTTTTGGGCACAAACAGCAAAAAAAGGTGTGAGGGGGCCACCGTAAGAAACACCTGAGGTGCCATACGATACTGTCCGGTGCTGGGAAGCAGCGACAGCTGCCCCACCGCTGGCACCGGGCATCCTCACCTGCGTCCTCCCGCACAAAGCCCATGGGGTCCCTGCCACACCGCGCCCAGTCGAGCACTGCTCGCCTGAGCCACCTGCCAGCCTACCCCGAGGTACCTCACACGAGGGCATTTTAAGTTCGAAAGCTGTGATGCTCAGGATAAAAAGGGGTAGCAGTGGTATAGCTAAGCATGCCCTAAGTCCGGATTCATTTCTATATGCGGGTTATTGTATTTATAAAAGTTAGGTGTTTGTGAGAAGGAGAATTTATGCACAGCAGTGCTTTAGAAGTGGCTTAACATGTTTTTACACCGAGATAAAATGAGTCCAGCGATGAGATTTTAAATCACCCTTTTAAATTTTTTCTGTATGTTCACTCTTCCAAACTCCCTGTAGAAGGGAGGCAAAACAGATATCCTGTCTGTTTGAAAAAGAATATAGAAGACAGAAGTTAATGCTCATCAAAGAAACCAAGATTATATGTCATGTTATTAATCAGATTTTTATCATGGTAAGTGGTGTCCAGATATAGTTGAAGTGGGCAGTGTACATAATAACATAATTATGGGTGTTACAGTGACGTAACAGCAGCAGGAGCTCGGCTCCTGACTCCTTTGTTTTCCATTCACACCCACCATGATCTACTGCTATATTTAGTTGTTTTGCACAGTGCTACCTAATACTGTCATCCCAAGTATTTTTTTTTAAGTAAAAAAATAAAGATAAGACCGTATTGATTTTCCATGGAAGCCCGAACGCTGGAATCTTTTCTTGCAGATGATAATTCAAACTGAGGGGAGGGTGGGGTTTTTTTGTTTTGTTTTTTTGTAGATTATTGTCATCTTTTGTGTGTGAAATGCAATTGCAGTCGGGGCAGAGCAGCAGCTGGTGGGAACCGTCCCAGTTCCACTGCCTTCTGCAGGCTGGGACTATCTGTGTCGGCTGAGGAGCTGCTCCAGACAATTTAAGGCAAGCTCGTGGAGCGTGAAAGGACTGAGATTATTATATAACTAAGTGGTGTTTGGGGATTTAAATAAAGGAAGTTTTGACTGCTGAATTGCTGTACTTTAGCAGTTCTCAGTCTATCATTTTTGGCACAGCTTGTTTGCATGGGCTTGCAGTTCCAAAGAGACCTGAAAACCACCCCTGTGCTTCTCAGGTAGGGCTGGCACGGTGTAGGGCAGCAAAGCTCAGACCCTGGGAGGCGTTTGCAATACTCAGAGTTGCATTTTGCTTACAGCCCATCATAACTTAACTTCCCATGCCCAGAAGTTAGGCATCACTATTCTCCCAAAAGAAAAGATCGCATTTTCAGAATACTGCTTTTGTGATGAGATATACCTGTTGTGGTGAACTAATTATTGGTATGTGGGGCTGTGTGACACCTGTGGGCATTTTGCTTTGGCCCACAACAAGAAAAAAAGAGGTTTAATGCCTCACGGAGCACTGATTTTTCCATCTATGTTCTTGTTATCACAGATCTGGCTCCTGAATTAAAGCAAAGGCTTTATCAAACCACCAAATCAAGTACGCTGCGAGTGAAGCTTGCAACGTGAACATCAGAAATGTCTTCTGTGTTTAGCAGTATAGGAAAGTGTGACGCTGTTATAAAGAAAAAAATGCTCTCAGGAGTCCCAGACTAGATGAAGCCACAAGTCCAAGAGCCCTGGAAGGATGTTGCTTGCCAGCTTTACAATAGGTTTATTCAGCAGGAGTCAGCAGGGTTACCTATCTGTGTTCCTGTAGTCAAAGCTCATTCGTTCTGTGCAACACAGGTCAGCTCTGGTGCAACTATTGATATCTGTAGAGCACTTGCCCTCCTGCTGTGATTTAAAAAAAAATCAGCACCGTAGTTAGAAAGCATTACTGGACTCCTCTATATTGTATTTATTGCAACATCGCACCTCCCTCTTTCTTTATTTGAGTACACATACTATGTCTTACCTGAAGCAGTGTGAACACGTGAACAAAGATGGAGAGGGGCCTGTAAAGGAAGAGCTTTCAAAATTTTTTCTCTCTTCCCAAGATCCTTTTTTAAGTATTTTAACAGCAGACAAACAAATCTCCTCTCCTCAGTCTTAGCCTCATTCTTTGTATAAATTCAGTGACACTGCACTGAGGATCCAGGTCATTCAATATTTATTTTAAATTACTCCAGAATAAATAAAACACTGTCTGTCCTTGCTTCCTCCTGGACCTCTTTTGATCACCTCAGCTCTCTGTAGGAAAGTGGTTGCAGTGTATCACCAAGTCACTGTGTACTTGGGTAAGTTTTGGAACTGCCCACAATAGTCCATTGCAGTTTTTGAGAGATGAATGATGCCATGGGGAGCCGCCCGGACTGAGGCTGCCAAGGTGCAAGACAAGAGGATCACCTATAGCTAGCCATGCAGAAGGCAACTAATGCATCGAATAACAGTAGCACAGACAACTGATCTTTGTCTACTGCCAAGACAAGCACTTCTGCTAATGAGATCAATGCAGTCTTCCATATCTAATAAGACTTATGCTCAGCTTGATGAAGGTGAAGACAGAAATTCCTAAAAAGCCCAGTTTTAATAGCCACGCTCAAGCAGAACTCCCTTTTGTCTCATTGGGCAGTGCAAAAGGCTTAGAGCATAAGACAGGAGATTAGGATCTTGGACAGAGGAATTCTCTTCATCACTTTGCATGGCATATGGCAGACCACTGCCTCAGTTTCCCTGACTTCATAGTGTTGCTTTCTTTCCCCAAAAAGAGTTGTCTGACTGAATTCAGAAGCATGAATGAGGTTCTCATATGCCACAATGCTTAAAGCCAGAGCAATAGCTATAAATATGTAAATGAGAGTTTTGCTTTATCCTGGGAAGGGCTGGAACTTTCCTCAGGAGACTTTCTCTGACTTCAGGACTGGTTTCTGTAAGTACCCTTGGCAATGCAAAATGGAAATGCGTGAATAAATGAATTGGAAGATGTACATGCAGCTCCTACCACTCCCCAAATACCTTTCCTAGCTCTGAATGCAACACAGATTTTAATCATGGAGCAACAGATGATTGATGGATGATTAATAGCTAATTTGCGAGATTCATTTAACTTCATTTTACTTATACACCGTATGTAGAATTAGTTAAGGCTTGTACAGGAAAGGAAGTGATGAGCCATTGTTCCCATTAAATTATAATGACAGC
This sequence comes from Gavia stellata, assembly GCF_030936135.1. NCBI lineage: Eukaryota > Metazoa > Chordata > Aves > Gaviiformes > Gaviidae > Gavia > Gavia stellata. The sequence continues at coordinate 9,860,399 of NC_082595.1, forward strand.
CTTCCTCATCACTGTATATTTATTATGTAAGAAAAGGAAATGTCTAGTAAAAATCTGTATAGGTTAATAACACCTTCATAATATAGTCTCTCTTTTCTATTGACTTGAATAGCCCTCCTACTGACTTTTACTGGATTATTAGAGTTAATTACATCAATTGCAATATAATTGATTCTTAAATACTATGTAGGAACCTCATACAATTATGGAAAAACAAAAGTCATCTAGACATCTCCGATCAGAAAAGATTTGGAATTCCTGCACATTTAATTCCTGATAATCACCAGTCAGTTTGGACATTAAGATTGCAGGGTTTCTTGTTTTCTTTCTGTTAGGTTTTGACAGAATTGATAGTTTTACAACATTTAACTCAGTGTGCGTGGAAATATAAGATTAAAGAGACGAATGTAATTTGCTAAAATCGTTACTTCATCTCCTAAAAGTGAAACGTATTACCTGCCTGTCTGTATTAAAATACAACTTATGCTCACACATGCATGCTCAAGAGGGAAAAAACCCCCGAGAAATATGTATTTATCATTCAAGGTTGAAGTCCTTTACCCACAGGTGCAAGCATTCCTACAGATCTGGCTTGCTAAAGTCACCAAGGGCCTTCAATGTAATGACATGAAGCAGAGCCGAACACTGATCTCCAGAGGGTAGAAGATATATGCATTATTTCAGTGAGTAACTTTGACATAAAAACAGTTTCTAAAGGATGGTCTTGTATTCCAGATAAAGATTACAGGCCATTCAAAAGAAGGTGCTTTAAGATAAACCCTCTGAGGCATGCTACAACATTATTAAGCAGCAGTTCAACTTTAAAGCCAGTCAGACATAACATTTTTTGTGAGTCTGTTCTTGGTCAGAGTCCCCTGTGGTAGCAGTGTAGGAGATGTTAGTAATTTTATTTTTTTTTTAGCTGGCTTTGTTACGGCTCTCCAGTGGCCTTCTAGGAGCTGTACGGCGTTTTGTGAGAGTGAGTTTGCTTTGTGTTTGTGGCTAGATTGTGCAGCTGAAGTCTTCACAAGGTAAATTCAACACTCTTTATGTTGCTCCATTAAATGTCCTCAAGTCAGTTCAGTTGGCGTGGGGGTATCACTTCAGAGTTCCAGCTAGGCAATATGTGCATGTTATTATTATGCAAAATTATACTTCTGTTACAGTTATTATTTTTTGTATTATTATTAATATTTTTGCTCTACAGCTTAATGCACACACTTAACCACACTGCAGCAGCCGGCTATCAAAGGCTTCCCTGAGGAAAAATTAAGCACTTAGAGCAATAAATTATGAAAGACTACGTCTAAGGGCACCATCCACCTTGTTCTCACACCCGCTTTAAGTGTTAAATAAATCATAACATCCTGTTCATCGTGCCGTCAGTAGGGGTTAAATAAGTCATGGTAAATGAGCTCCAAATCATAGGACGTAGCTGGCTTCCAAGTTTTTTGTTTGCAAGGAGAAACAGCTCCAGGCCTTTTGATAGTTCGGGTCTTTAAGGAAAGCCTTTTTTCCATTCCAACTACTTCCTGTTAATGTGGAAATGAGAGGAAATGAACATTAAGCAGAAGGATGGGCCCACCCTTTTCCAGTCGTGTGCCTAATTTGTCAGGTGCAATATTGGCACCTGGAGGCTTGTTTTGGCTCCTATTACATCCTTGCTGGGGAAGTATCAGAATACTTGTAACTAGCAGCATAGGACTTCAAAGCATTTTTGTTATAGGGAGAAAGAAGAAAGGCTGCCGTCATTAGAAAATGCAGAATTGAATGGCTCAGTTTGTTTGCTAAGTGTTAGGGCTATAAACAGCAAGAAGTTAAAAAAAGAAGAGAAAAAGTATGTGGCATTTCATTCTAAACCTAGCTGTGAGCATTAAGCATGTAAGAAGGTACACCCTGTAAAATTGCCTCTTGGAAATATACATGCCTTGAATATGTTCTTTGTACTTCTGCATCTTCATGTAAAATACCCCATTGCTGAGGACTTGTCGGTATGCATGTGCATTTCAGTAGGAGGCATAAGTGTTTTGTGGTAAAACGATTTATGGCCTTTGAATTACAGAGATGGCAAAGCTGTTGTACGGGTGTCTGGATCTTAGATCAAAATCTGCAAACTTAAGGTGTCAGAGCCTGCCTGGTGTCTTTACTTCATGCGAAACTCCTCAGTTATACTTTCTCCTGTGGGACCTTTCTTGGATTAAGGAGCTGCCCAAGCTGAGTAAGAGTGCCTATGCTTGGCCAGTATATTAGTGATGCATCTCTCTGGCTGAATCTGTAGAAAAAAATGTATTTAAGGCTCCAGTAATGGGAAGAACGAGACTAAAGTAGGACTTATTCCCCAGTAGTGTCCTGAACTGTAAAGTGACTAGGGCTGGTTTGGATTTTTAGAACTGATTAACATTTTGGACCAAAGTAACCCTTCATTTGCCACTTTTTTCAGTCATGAATCACAATTAATTAGCATTTGGGGGTGGGAGGAGGGGGAGACAGTGTAGCTAATTATTACTTCATGCAGGTAAACCATGGTGAATCAAGCCATGAGTGATATATACAGATCTGCAACTGTTCTGAGAGCAAATCCATTCAGATCAGTGAAATGAGATAATAGACTTGGGAAATCCAGCTGCTGTGCAGATGTTGGGTGGAATTTTCCAGGGAAAAGCAGTTATACCATTTTTCGTGCCTGATTCTGCATCCCTTGCTCAGAAGGAGGTCTCTCTTGCTGGAGGGCAAGTTACTGCAGAGCAAGCAAACCCCGTGCTGAGGAAACATCAGTGGGTTTGGGATTCACTGACCCCTTTCTCCCATGTTACTTCAGTCTGTACCTGGGTTAGATGAAAGTCTTGAGGTCAAGCATCCACAGTCAGCTTTTCCCTGTGAGCAGGCAGTATACTGTGCCTCTTTTCAGCCATCCTGGACTTGCAAGTGGTCTCAGTTTGACTGTAGAAGATGGCTGTGTATTTTGGAGTGACTGTTTCTTTCTTCACCTGAGCATTGCCAAGTGATCAATCGTTTTCTTGAGGGGCAGTGTCTTTTGTAGCCATCAAAGATTTATTTTTTATGCTTCTCTAACTTACATGGGACATTAGACTGGTACAGGAGACACAAGAGTGACTTGATGGCAGTTCTATCTTGTTGTCAGGGAACTTCACCACCTTTTTCCTTTTTTTGTCAGAGCCAGTGATTCTTGGCCTTCATCTTCCTGAGAGTGTGCCAACTGACCTCCTGTCCAAATCCCACCAAGATGAGGCTTCTTTATCACAGAATCATAGAATCATAGAGTCATAGTTTGGGTTGGAAGGGGACCTTTACAGGTCATCTAGTCCAACCCCCCTGCAATAAGCAGGGACATCTTCAACTAGATTAGCTTGCCCAGAGCCTGTCCAACCTGACCTTGAATATTTCCAGGGATGGGGCATCTGCCACCTCTCTAGGCAACCTGTTCCAGTGTTTCACCACCTTCATCATAAAAAATGTCTTCCTTGTATCTAGCCTGAATCTACCTGCTTTTAGTTTCAAACCATTGCCCATTGTCCTATCATTACAGGCCCTACTAAAAAGTCTGTCCCCATCTTTCTTGTAAGCCCCCTTTAAGTACTGAAAGGCCGCAATAAGGTCTCCATGGAGCCTTCTCTTCTCCAGGCTGAACAACCACAACTCTCTCAGCCTGTTCTCATAGGAGAGGAGTTCCATCCCTCTGATCATTTTGTTTAGGGAAAGAAATCTGCTGTGGATATGCATACAACAGCAGTAGCACATACTGTGTGACAGCTTCAATGCAAGGGCTCTGCAGCAAGGACGGTTTAAACTATTCAGCAGCCATTTAAACTCAGCCCAAGGGTTTTGCACTGAAGTGGCTGAGGATTGCCCATGTGATGTGTCCTGCTGACTCAGCCATGAAGTTGGGGGATCTTGAGCTACAGGAGAGGTACAAAAGTGGGTGGAGGCAAGAAAAGAGAGGAGCTTAATAATCCTTTACTCCCACCCCCAGAGACATTTCTGCTGATTTTGGCTTAATCTATGGTAAATGGCAAAACTACAAAAAGCCAGAAAAACTCTGAAATAAGTGCAAGGATTGTCCTATATATGTTTATTTTCCTCTAGTAACGTTCCCTATTCTCTATTATCCCAGAGACACCAGGAGGGATTAATGCTGCAAGAGACCTGAGCGACCTCTCTGCCTCCACAGATGACCATTATACTGACAGTTCCTGAACCAGTTTGAGGTATGTACATTACCAGCATACAGTGGCACTGCATGATCTAGGTAACTGACTTTCTTACTTTGTAATTTTTGAGCTTAATTATGTCACCCTCTACAAATCCAGATGTCATGAATTTTGGGGAATAGGTAACTTGTCCTCCTTGTGAATAGGTGAAAGAGCCTTGCAGGGAGAATACAACCTTGCTCTGGTGACATGTTCCACTTTGCACTCATCTCTGAAAGAGATGCAACTTCTCCTTTTGGTCCGTCTCTTGGGATATCCTTTCCCATTGTGTCAATTATCGCATTTCTCTGCAACTCCAAGGAATACAAATAAATAAATCAAATAAACAGGCTTTGGGGGGTGATCCTTGACAGCTACAGCAACTGCCAACTACTTAGGTTCCTCATGTCCGTGAGTTCAGCCGGGATCAATGTGCTCCTGACATGCCATTTGCACAGCCCAGGACAGTAGCATTCATCACTTCCTTTCCCTTTGTTTTAGAGAATTATAGAACAGGTTGTGTGCTGGTGCAAGTATAGCTGGTTGCTCTCCACACTGGTATCTTTTGTACCGTATGTATAGCTTTGATAAGCAGCACATGTGTCTGCTTCCCGGCTATACAGTGTTTCCACTCTGATCTCAGGAGTGTAGCTAAATCAATATATCCTTTGTGATGTGCAGATGGGAATAATCTCCAGAAAGATGCATTTCTGAGCTCTGCCCAGTACGTATTTATTTGAGAGGTACAGCTGGTTTGTAGAAAGGTACAATTCAAGACCATATGGGAGCACACTGCTAACCCTGCTCAAGCAGCTCTTGTGGCCCCCCCATGACCATCAGTGGGGCCTCTGGGAGGCTCCTTTGATGTGAAGGGAATTGCCAGGCAAGGTGTTGCTTGGCCCCCAAGGGACAGAAAGAGGGGCAGCCTGCCTTTACAGCCCCACGTGCTCTGCCGCTGGCTACCAAGCCCTCCACTGCACCTCAGGACCTTGCTAGCTGCCCCGGTGTCAGATTGCCACAAGCTGCTCTTCAGTCCTGCTCCCTGAACCGGACCAGGTGCAGACAGGCCATTTCCATCCTGGAATGGCCTAGGTAAGGTTTTCTGATGTACTTCTGTCTAGTACTGCCAGTTAATGGACCTAAATCCGGATTTCAGATCTGTAACCAGCTGCAAGTCTAAATGTCTCCATATTCCATGGCTGCTTGGGGTGACACTTCAGGTTCAGCATCCAAAGGTCTTTGGCAGACTCTAAGCTTCCCACCCTATGATGGAAAAGAATAAAATTTCTGATAGTTTTGTCCAATTCAAGTCCCTCTGGATGCTAAATGGGTAACATACATCTAGTAAACTCATATCGGCAATGTAAAACCACTTTTGTTTCCTCAAAGGCTTGCACTGTAAAAAATGACATGATGATTTGAATCAGAATACGTGAGGATGTGGCAAATCAGTCACACCTGGAAAAACACAGGTTCAATATCAATACCTGCATCATTAATGACACGTTACTAACAAAGTATTATACGTGTGAGATTCAACTAACCGAAGAAGAGAGACAGGCATTTTTTGGTGGGATTCATTTCAGCTGTTAGGATGGGGTGAATGGTGCCTCATTTTCTCTCCACGGGTTACGCAGCGAACCCAGGGCAGGGAGCGCTGTACCTGGGGTACGTCATGGTGTCTGTAGGGGCGCGGTTGGGTGGTTACAGGCGCCTTGACCTGTCAGCCCCCGCCGTGGGGAGGAGAGTGCCGGACCGACAAACCGCGCAATGGATGTGGGCACTGTGGCCGTTGACTGAGACCACTCACGTCTGTTTGCGCAGGTTTATTCACAGATGTTTTAAAATGTAATTCCCTTGTGCAAGTCAGGCTGTGAACACCTGATTTTTGGTTCCTCCCAGAGCAGTTTCACAAGGAACATGTGCTTTCTTTCCCGGGTGGACATTTTGCACAGGGAAACACCCATCTAATTTTACAACCCAAACCCCTCATTCCTATACATACTCAGATGTTCAAGCAAGTAGTTCTCTGCGAATAAAAACTGTTATGATTTTACCTCACAGGTACATACTGGAAGCAACCCCGGAAGGCTCCCTTCTGCCCATTGAATTCAGACAAATACTCCTGGAATAGTCTTTTCTCTGTCTCATCCTGCTGTAATCACCGTCCTCATGTTATCAAGGGCTAATTTTAAATTGAGTCACAAATACTTTCGAAGTACAAGACCCCATTGCCATGTGCTGGAGTCAGCCGGGAGCTGCTCCTCCTCCTCCTCCTCAGCAGTGAGGTGAGGCTCAGGGAGGGCAGTGCAGGCCACCGGCAGTCTTGGGGCCGCCATTTTGTGTCGCAACAGGGGCCTTTGGTGCCATGCTCTCTCCCCTACAACCTGTTTGGGTTGTTGTGTGTTTCTACAACAACTTTCATTGTAGGATCCCTCCAGTATCCCCTGCAGACCCTACAGGGAGTGTCTTTTGCTGTGTGAGGAGCCCCTCGGCCCCCTGAGAGGAGGAGCACACATGGCAGCAGGCGCCCTGGCAGTGACTCCTGCAGCGCCGTGTGCCCTCAGGCAGGACGGTCCCCATTGCACGGGCAAGCATGCTGTGGTGTGGCACGGTTACGTGGGCTTTCCTAAGGTCAGGCATCAGTCAGCAGCAGGTCTCCGGCATCCCTTCACAGCTCTGCTGTTTGTAATATGTATTACCAGTGCTGCGATAATGCTCAAAAATGGCTGCTTCTTTCTGAATAAAAGGAAAGTCGCTGCTTGTATCTCAAGGATAAAAGCCTGTCTGGCTGGAAATCAGTGCAGGGTGCTGAAAACGGGCAGAGCAGCTGAGCTAAGCACCGTGCCCTGTGTCCCTGGGGAGCAGCGCTTCGGTTCCCCGGAGCAGAGGCTGCTGCTTTGGCACCGAGCGAGATGGACCTCCCCTTCCCTTGCCATCATGGGCAGCGGTGGAAAACCTGACCCGCTCTACAGCAAGGGACCGTCTAGGCTAGCCAAACGCTGCAGAACCTGCTCCTGGCTGACCGTGATGATAACTAGCCATATGTCTTGTTTTCATGCCCTTACTATTGATATGTCAGATCTGCCTCCTCTACCGATCCAGCACCCCAAGTCCTCTTCATTCACCTGCATTTATTTGACCTTCCTGAAAGCTGTGATCCTATTCTCTGCATATTCCCTGTGATACAGCAGCAGGAGGTTTCAGGAGGTCTTCAGGAGGTTTTGGGGTGAGGGCAGTGGAGTGATGCTCTTGCAGGACAGCCCGGGTGGAAAGGTGCCTGAGAGATCTCGGGTCTCTGACCCAAAAGGAGAGGGGAACACAGCAAATCCTGTCTGTTTTCGTTGTGAAAACGGACAGCGTGAAATGGTAATATTTTTGTTCTGTTGCCAACATGTGAATTTTGCAAAACGTGGGACCTGCCCTCTGAATGGTGTTCAGTGTCCTTCAAGATGCCATTTCAGTGAGCTCACCCTCCCAGGACCATGTCCTCGCTGCAGCTGTGTGTCCGTGCATGCACGCTCCCCCTGCACAAATCAAAAATCCTTCCTTTTAATAAATTCACAGAGCCTCAGAAAAATCTATGGGAATATCTGGGTTTGCATGCAAATATTTACCAAGTAAAAATGGATACTTTTCCGCAGCTCCTAGTCCTCGGCTTCTTCTGCAGAGAAACTGCCAACTGTACATGCATGCTGGTTTGGCACCGGGACAACACATTCCCTAGAGAGTAGAATGAAACCACAAACTCCTTTCGCTTGTGAACCCCTTTCCACGGAGCAGGTGAAAGCATGCTGAACTCACCCTCGCCTCCTAGCTTGGCTGTTTTCTAAATGTCATTTGAAAGTCTTGCCCCCTCCTCCCTCCTCCCCCTGTCCCCAGTTTTATCCCTCTTTCAGGAGGCAGCCATCAGCAACAAAACCACAATGCGGGGCTTGGCTGGCTGCGTGCATTCAGCAGCTGCTCTGTTCCAAGTTCTGGGCAAGCCACAGCTATCCAGATTCCCACTTGTCCTATGTCTTCTGCCTCAGTTGCAGTACAGCATCTTGAGCTAGAAGGACCACTAATTGACCAGCTTGGACAGGTTGCCAGCACTGCAGTACAGTCAGCCTGCTGTCCCCAGTTGTCTGTGCCTTTCCCCCCTTCGCTACACTTCCAGCCCTTCCTGATCCAAAGCTTGTGACATCTTCCAAGTCCTCCTTGCAGTCAAGACTCTAATTCGGCATGTGGTATGCTGTGCTTTTCCAGCAGGCTGCTTTTTGTCATTATCTCTCCGCCCAAGTGAATGTTCAGGATGGGTATGTTCTTTCTTCAATTATTGTAGAGAACTAAAATGTAAGCAATAAACACTAAAGCCAGATTTTTCTAATACAAAACATCAAGCAAAATCTTTGTGTTCTCATATAATTATTCCAAAAGAGTTACAAGCCTGGAAATAAAAATACAATTCTCTGTCTTAAAATATGAAGCAGTGTTTTCTTACAGGCTAAGATAAGAATGTGATTTAAGTTTGCTTTAGCTCATTTCTTCACTGTGTTGTGCTGACATGATTGTTCAAAGAAATTGTGCTTTTGGAAGGAAAAGGTTAAAGTTTGCTACTGATATTCATCAGGAGATGGATATTTAATCTTTAATCTCTTGTTCTAGGCCCCTACTTCGGATCAACTCATTATCCCGAATAAACGATGTGTCATTCCCATTATTTATGTTTCACTGCAGCCAAAGTATCTGGACCTCGTTTTGGTAAGCACCATTCATTTCGACCCATTCAGTATTAATCTCCCTGCTAACATCTTTCCTGTCCTATGTGCTGTCCCCTATTTGCTTTTATGTTTTCCGCAGAGTGTTTATAAAAGGATAATCTTTTACAAAGCAGACAGAATTTTTCTGTATAAACTGCTCTGTTTGAATGCCTCATTGATATACCATCTAAACTGAAGTGTTCAGCAAGATTAGTGCATCCACTGAGCCACTGAACTGGGTAAAAATATGGGAACTGCTCCTTTCTTTATAGCAAGAGAGGGTAGCTAATGATGCCATCTTCTTTTAAATAGGATACTTTTAGCAGATGGACTCTGAGAATATGAATACATTCCACAAATAAAAAATAATCAACAAAGTAAGTGGCTTTTTGTGACAAAAAAAAGGAGAAAAAGGCACAAAATGTATAGATTGTATAAAGACCCTGAGCTGGCTTCCATCTTACTGAAACTGGTGTAAATGCAGAATAATTCAGTCAAAGTGACGTGAATTAGTGTTTTTTCACATCATTGTCACTCACATCAGGATCTGGTCTCTTTGTGTCGTAATTGCCTAAGACTTCAGCTAGGATAGGGACTTGCAATGCCTTGAAATGCAAATGATACATTTTTCTCTTTTTCATGCTGATATAAATTTCCAGTGAGAACGTTCTGAGCATGATCCCCTCCTTTTTTCATGAAATAAATAAATAAAGACTGCCTGGCACACATAGTGTACACTTATTTCGGCTGTCTCCTTTGCAATGTGTATCTGGTGACATCGGGTGCCACTGACACACCCTCCGAGATGCTGACACTTTATGTTAGAAGAACACAGTATGCAAGTGAATCTTTGCCCATATTCCCACATTTAGACAGGAAAAATCCCAAACAGACATGTGGTAGCATCATTTCAATGGCATAGATTCTTAAATACATTTGTCACTTTGTACACTTGCCAGCTCTTCTTTGAAGATATAAACCACCAAACACTCCAAATTTTATCCATCATGACTCCGTCAACATGTAGCGCTGTTTAGCATTTTATTTTAGTTAAATTTCACTATTGTTGTCCATCTATTATGACATAAACTAGGATTGGTGCCCTTGCATTAAAATGAAATGAAAACTGTAAGAAAGGGTTGGGAAAAAGAAAACATTGAGAAAGTCTTGCCATTCATTTAGCAGCGAAGGAACGCGGGGAGGAATATGAGAGAGGCAGGAAGCACAAAAGGTATCAGGTGCCCCTAGCTTCAGCTTTAAAAGGGATCGCTCACATGTTTGCAAGGGGCTACATGCTGGGCATGGTTCAGTACCACCTTTGGGGACTGTGCATAGAGAGGGATGAGACCCCTTGTCATTTTTAGTTCACCTCTCCCACTGATATGACCCAGACCTGACTTCTAGTAAGAAAACACTGTCCATGGCTATTTCTGGAGTCTGTCAACACCACTGCAAGGTTAGTGAGAGTAGTTTGTGGGTTGGGGACAGAGGTAACCCAGCGTACTGAGTTGTCATTGCTTTTTGGAGGTAGTCCATGTAATTTAGTACACAGAAGCGGTCTCAAGGAAATAATTGCCTGTTCAGTCCTAAGAAGACTGGTAATAAGAAAACGAGTCTGTCACTTTCTGGTTGCCACTAGCTGAAGTTAAAATCTTTCTATTATAGCTGCTATCCTGTGCATAGTGGGTGGGTGGTCTCAACACAGGACAGAAAAAATTGTCACCATATTTGGCACAAATTGGCCTGCTTACCAGGGGGGGATCAACATTGCACTGCTCTGGAGAGAGCTACGCTTCCAGTGTTAGGACCGACGCTCTCCAGAGCTCTGTGTTCAGCAGTCAGATCTTTGGCAGAAATGACTGTGGCTCCCACTGTGCTGCTGGGGGGCCAGGCATCTGCCAGTGTAAAACAGGAGAGATTTACTGACAGACCCCTGACAATTTCTGATGTTTTTCACCAGTAGGGATATCATCTAGATAGTAAATGTATAGAGCATTTTTCCTTCCAAAGGTGATCAGAGATGACCTTCCTGGTCTAAAAGTTTTAGTGAAAGAGCAGTGCTTGCAAGCATAATTTAATGCCTAGCAGTTTTGTGTGATGAACCACCAGGTTCCTGGAAATCCCACAGGAAAGAACATTTCTGTAGGCATCAAACTCATTGCGCAAGTGATGCAGAGGTGACTTGTGCCAGGGCAGGGTGTCCATGGCTCTGGAACGTGTCAGACTTGCTGTACAGTGCATTGCGTTAGCTCAGACCCAGGATGTGGCAGGCCTGTCACTTTTGGAGTTATCATGTCGGCAGGTCTCATTCAGACAGATTTTTCCCAAGCACCAAATTCAAGTCAGTGAACACCTAATGGAACAATCTTTGGAAAATATTGGTAAACAATTCTAGGTGCAGCAGTGTGGGGACAGCTTTCCGGGTGATTTATTTGCACTCACTGACCTTAATTAACCTACTTTTCTCACTTATTCTCTGCAGGTTAATCTCTCTCTGCCTGACTACATGGTGGGACTGGGATGAGCCCACCAGGCGTTTAGTAGACAAATTTGTGGCGCTAGGTCTGTAGTAGAACGAGAGAGACAAAGGGAGGAAGAGTGAGAGAGGACCAGAGACAGACTAAGAGAGGTTCAGCTGGATCCAAATAGACCTACTTTCATAGAGATGGGTAAAGCAAAGAGTTGAGGGAGTGACAACAATAAAAAAGCTATGCTTTCATGCACACAGTGTCCATGCGTGATTAACATACATAGGAGAATGTGCTGGTAATAAGCATACAAATATAAGACCAAATAAACATACTCTGAGGAGTAGAGATGATAAGATATGGTATATGATATGATATGATACAATGTGCCTCTTCTGCAGCAGTCATTGGACACACCTCCTAGGCACAGAAATGATCCTTGTTGGAATAGTCTTTGCCATAAGGAAAGGAACATGTCCAGCACCAAGATACTCTGGTGGTGGACCTCTATCCTCCCTGCATCTCTCTCACTGCTGATTAAACAACTCCACACTGTAAGGCAGAAGAATGAACAACCAACGTGGGTGGCCTAAGCCCATTTTTTCCACATAGTCCCTGTTATGACTACATAAGGAGGTGGGATGTTTATGTGGAGGCTGCGTGCCACCCTCCTTGTTGTGATTGTGTGATTGTGGATAGCAGGAGACAGACCTGGCTGTCACTAATGGAGATTACCGAAAGTGCTCATTCCTCCTAATCTGGGAATATGCTCACAAATGCAAAGCAATACCTTGATTTGATCCTGACCTGTCCTGGCATCCCTGGTGCTATGGCTGTGAGTTGTATTGACACTCAGGATGAGGCAGTTCCCACATCACTCTTTCCATACATCTAGTCTGAAACGTGCAAAGGTGTAGGTGATACATGGAGGGAAGGGAAGGGAAGGGAAGGGAAGGGAAGGGAAGGGAAGGGAAGGGAAGGGAAGGGAAGGGAAGGGAAGGGAAGGGAAGGGAAGGGAAGGGAAGGGAAGGGAAGGGAAGGGAAGGGAAGGGAAGGGAAGGGAAGGGAAGGAAAGGAAAGGAAAGGAAAGGAAAGGAAAGGAAAGGAAAGGAAAGGAAAGGAAAGGAAAGGAAAGGAAAGGAAAGGAAAGGAAAGGAAAGGAAAGGAAAGGAAAGGAAAGGAAAGGAAAGGAAAGGAAAGGAAAGGAAAGGAGGAAAGGAAAGGAGGAAGAGAGGATGCTGGAGTGACAATGGATCTTTAAAGAACCAGGCTATCCCATCTCTTCTGAGGCATGAAATCTGTCAGAAGATAGTGTATTTTTAGGAGCTGGCTGTAGACACTGAAGCAGTATATCTTGTTGGTATAAGGGCACAGAGACCTGGGCACTAACATGATTAATACCATGTCTCAACAAAAGGGATTTCCCACATTTATATTGCTCAGAAATAGCTTTCCATAAATTTGATATGAGTACTTGGCAAACAAAGCAGCCATCAAATACCAATAAAAATATGTTTGTGATACCTGCAATACACACCTAAAGAACCAGAGAACATTAATATTCCAGAAGGACTCTTCAGGTACCTATAAAAATCGGATGTTACGGAGACTCTGTCAAGGATGAGAGGTTCAAACCGTAACCCGATGTAAAACTTGCATTGTAAAATTTCTTTATTGTGAAAAATCAGGATTTCACACTAGCAGAATAGTTGAAGTGAGTGCTGACCAACCAGGTGGCTCCAACATGTCTGGGATGCATTTGTTTTGTCAAGCACATGTGGGAATCCTTTCCTTGTGGATCGGTCTGTGTTTTTGGCAGTGAGGGGCCAAGTCCCTCTGGCTCCCAGCACCTGGGGCAGCCTGAGAGGCAGGGCATGTCTTAGGGAGAGAGGGGTGCAGCCTTTCTTTGGATGCATGAGGCGGTGCAAGGTGTTGCCGTGCACCCAGGGAAATCTCTTTAAATAGTATTCCTCATAGGACACCATTTTTAGCTCCCCGGGCAGTGTGGCTTCATCTGAGGGCCCAGGGGCTAACGAGTGCAACTCCTTTTAAGGATCGCCCAGCGGAGAGGTTGCATTAGCTTCTACATCAGGATTGCACTTTTCTCTTATCCCCTTTTCTCTGCTCCACCCAAGTCCCTCCTCTATAAATGAAAAGAAATTAAGCTCTTCCGGGGGTTCCGCCTGGGATAACGAGCCCTGACCACTTTACTTTAAGAGAATAATTGGGAATGTTTCCTACAGATGCTGTCTGAGCACACAGAAATGCCAGAGTGATAGACACAGCTTAAAACCCTACACTGCCAGACAGATAAAGATGGTCTGTCCCAAAATCTGCCTATCCCTTGTATCGCCATGTCAAAATGAAGCAGAAACCTTTCACACATCATCACTTCTGTTAGCTTAAGTTCAGATCCTTGCACCCTTACTCATGGTTAGTAATGCCTTACAGCACAAGTAGTGCTACTGACTTTTCCAGGGCAGCTCCTGGAAGAAGAATCTATTTAAACCAGCAACTGGAATCTAAGTATCAAAGCTGCAACAATTACTTAGCTATGTTTAAGGCAGCACTACATTGTATTTTTAATTAATTTAGGGAACAAATTCAGTAAAAGCAAATTGTACTTTTTACCTAGCTATCTCTTTCTATGGCTATTAGTACTTTGAGGGCTCAGATAAATAAATATGAATTCACTAATAGCTCTTTTTATTGCTCTCACCAAAGAATCCTGTTAGGGCTGGGAGGCAGGTTTTAAATCCGGAACAGACAGTTGTAATTGTATTGCCTTATGTACATAGCCCAGGCCACTCATTTTGCACCCACCATTTCACTTCATGGTATCATTTCACTTATGGGGACATTTCTGCACATTTGAATACATCCCTACACAAAGTGTTTTGCCAAGTGAGGTTTTTTGGACCTCATTTGGAAAGCCCCAAAGATCTGGCTTTCGGGTCTTTTCCGAGTTCAGAAAAAATTTCTGATGAAAGCTAAATCAGTTAACACCAAATTGGGTTGATAGGGGGATCCTTGTCTTCTCAGCTAACGGTATGAAACCAGATAAAGGGGTTGATTTGACAGCTGAATAGATTTCCAAAGAGGGGTCATTTTCTCCCATGACCAAATAATACGATAGAGATATGCAAGGGTATGTGTGTGCCTTTCAACAGCAGGCAGAGTCCAAGAGCTTACTTATCTCTAAAGAGCTTCTCTGGTGTCCAAAATAAAGAATGCAGAGTTTCTGAACAATCAGGAGTAGATACTTTTGCTGTTTTGCCTTAAGTGATCAAACGTACCAGGAGAACTTGGGGCCTCATTCTCGGTAGTGCTGTGTGTTTTCATTAGGAACCGAAACACTGCAGCTTTCAGAAAATCTTCAGCACCATAAAGATCTTCATAGTGCCTCCACACAATATTCCACTGACCACCTCACACTGAATTTATTTCACAGTCATTAAAATCTCTGGATGCGCTATTGTTCTTCTGGAGTTGTGATTGTCTTTATGGAAGTCTATGGGGGAAAGAAATTGGATGGTAAATCTCTTAGGGACAAATTTTGGCTCCTTTGCACCAGCTGATGTGGAGAAAAGTCTCTGGTTCTTCCAGATGGTTAGTTTGTTTTCAAAGGACCTGGTGACTGTACTGTTTATTTACTATTTCAGTTTTTATGGTAACGTTGTCATTCTCTCACTCTTTTTTTTCTTCAGCATCCATAAATATGGAATAAGGATTCTTGGACTGTATTTCTGTCATGGTGATCTCCTTTTTCTTCTGTTTTTGCTTCCCCTCGCTTCCCCTTCTCCTTTTGGCAGATACGAAGTTTTTGCATGTTGCACATCACCTAACCATCAATGGTGTCCTGAGGTCTGGATATGGAGGCTGTGAACCTACCAAGGCTGAATTTCTTGGATACCTCCATCTTTTTTAAGGAATTAAGTACACTGTCATTCACCGAGGGAGAGGGAGGTAGAAGGCAGTTGATTAGTAATGGGATACAAAGTCACTTAGCTCTAAATTGGCAGTGATAGCACCTGATAGCTATTTGGATCTGAAGGTTGTTGCTGGGCTGTGTGAAACAAGATTGTGGTTTCCATCCAGTTTCTTGTGAAAAGCAGCACCACCGCGGCATTCAGTATCACTGTTTTCATTCCCTCAGACAATTTCAACAAAAAGATGGGCGTTTTTCTGACCCAGCTTTTGGGAGTTAGTGAGAGTTCTGCCACCAGTTTCAGTGGCTCTGGATCATGCGCAAGTAGAGAAGGAGCCTGAACTTCCCAAGAGCCAGGGAGGATCCCTTAGGGTCAGGGACAATGTCTGCCACAAAACATTGCACCGCTCCTGTCCGTATTCTTGATAACAATCTCAGTGGCTTTTAATCTGGCTCTAGTGTTCATTTTTAGACATGTTAATAGCTGCTGAAAATTCATTTTCTAGTGGGTTACTCACAGTTAACAAAGTTCTGAATGGCTGGAGAGCCAAACATAACGAAATAGTCCTTTCTCATAGAGACACATTTTAATACCCATCGACAGCAAAAGCATTACAGAATTGCATGGATGAAAACCAGGAAGGTAGAACAAGAAACGTAACCTTCTGATTTATGAGTGGGACTGTATCTTCTTCAAAATGGTGTCACTTCTGATGCTTTACTTTGAAACTGAAGACAGTGTTTTAACACAGCTTGCATAATCTCTCCATGTGTTTTTATGCTGTGCCATTACAGGAGTCTGCTGTGACGGCTAACTCCTCTAGCCAAAATTGTTGACCTACACACTTTTTAAAGAGTACCTCATTTCTTCTACTAGGATTAATCAGGAGCTTTTCTGCACACTATAAAGTTTTGATACATCCTTATGCCTTTTGCAGAAATTAACTACTTAACATAGATTACCACCACTGACAGTGTGCAAGTTATTAAAATAAATAACTAATATGAGGCTGACATAAGTGGCATTATTGTGCTCAACTATATTACCACCTAAAATACAAAACAGCTGAAATAATCTGGAATGACTGAAGTAGGTAAATGACACCCAGAATTAAGTAGGTGACAAGTGGGAGCAGGTTCTCTCTCTCAGTCGGTGGCTGTGTGATTTTGAACAAGTGTGTAGCATACTTATATTGCTCTTTTCTACAGTGCAAATGAAACTGGTGTGATGTTGTCCAGCACCTAGGAGGGGCATCGGGGCTTTGTCCCTGAAGGCAGAGCCCTGTTCCACAATGAATTTTACTTTCATTGTGACATTTTGAAGGTACTACATGGTAATGACACATTGCTCCAGTAATTTTTGTACAATGTCTCTATGAGCTCTCCCCATCTGTCATGACAGCATTAGTCTTGGCATCTCTGATGAAAGAATCAAAATTAAAAGGGAGAACAAAAAGTCAATTTCTAATGGGTTCCAAATACCCATATCTTATAAGCGTGAATTAAATATTGCTCTCATCTTGCAGCCTTCCAGCCATATTACATGGATAAAACCCTCAAAACTATTTAAAATTAAAAATCCTGTTAAAAGCTGAAATATATAGAAAGTAAAATAATATTCAGCTGTTTAAACTAACCTGTTGATAGGCTGTCAGCTGTCATTTGATTTGCACTTTGTTTGAATTAATAAAAAGTAAACCATAAGCATCATGATTTACAGTAATATAAAAGCTATTACAAAGGACCTTCATCATAAGCTTCTTTGTCATAAAGCTATTGTATCTTATTTTCAATCACTAAACACTGTTAAAAACATTTCCTAATACAATACCTCCTGATGCAATTTACAAATTCCTTTGCTTCAAAGTCTAGCTATAGGGACATGACTTAGAGTCTTTAGAGACAAATTGGAAGATTCTTCTTGCATAAATAGTGTAAAAAAAAAAGGTATTTTCATGCTGGTGTTCTTCACCTTTTCGTGAGGCTACGCACACACAGAGACACACCACCCCCCCACCCCCCCCCCCCCAGCTCAGGTTTACCCACAGCCATTAAAGTGCCTTTATGCCTCCTCCTTTATTTTAAGTAACCCTTGGACAAACAGCATCTAGTTACTCAAATACACCAATTTGTTTGTTCATATGAAAAGTGTCATGGACTTTAGATTGACCTCAGTTTCATACTTCCTCTTAAAGATTGTTTCTCCTTCTCCCAGATGTGCTGCTTTTTAGAGTTAATAATGCCATGAAGAATGAGCTGTAGTGTCTGGATACCTAATGCTACTTCCTTTGGGGCTTCCTCACCCATGGTAAGTGACTAGTTTCCCCGCTCTTGTCTATCCTGTCTGGTCATGGCAGTGTCATGGTTGCTCATAGAAGACGTGATCCCCTGTCTGGCCCTTGCAGAACTCCTCAGGTGCCCACAGACAGGGGTGCAAGGAGAGAACTGAGGAGGGCCCAGGCACCACAAGATCCCCAAGGCACACCCAAAGCACTGGGAACTCCTGTGTGCCCACACCGGGCTGCTAACACGTGTCCCAGTTGACCTCCTGTCACTGCCCACAGTACCACACCCTCACATTGCAGCTCAGCACTTCTGTGCCCTCTCCTTGCAGCATCCCCACAGTGCAGTTAGCCACCCAAGCCACCACCTCTGCTGCTCCCAGTGAAGATGAGGTCTGTCCTTCCCCAACGGTTTTCTCCTTCAACTGATCCTGGACAGAATAGTTCCTCTAATGTCACTTGAGAACCAGAAGTTATGTGCTGTTTGGTCCTTTTCACAGGTTGGCTAATCCCTGGCTATGAAGGGCAGTAAAAGTTCCCAAGAGGGCAATGGAACATACCTCAGAGACAGTAGGTACAGGCAGAGGAGGCAAGAGCAGGACTGGGTCTGTTCCTGGGCTTAGACATAACTCTGAACTCCCAAAGGGATGCTTGCCTCTGGAGCATGACACAGCTTTCAGCTTGCTGTTCACATGTGGGACCCCATGTGCAAACAACGCGTGGCACAAGTCTGCTCCGCAGGTCTGACTCCACAAGTCAGAGGACAGTGCACCTCATCATCTTGCTCAGGAAGGAAAGACAGTCTTATCCCATGCTTTCTCCATGCCATCCATAAAGACTGAGGGCAGGCATTAAAGGGGGTAGAAGGGCAAGAGAATGGAGCAGTATGCCACCAGTGTGTCCTGACTACAGTGTCTCTCCCATCAGGAGGCAGAGAACCAGTGGTGCCAGAGCTCCCATCGACGGAGGTGAGAAGCAAGGGCAGCCAGCCCGAGAGGAAGCGCTCTGAGCACCCAGCCCATAACGCCCTGAGAGACAACACCCCCATTTCTAAGCCCTTGAGAGAGAGCCCCACAGGCTGGCCAGCTGAGGAGCTCCCTGGGGCCCGGTACGTACAGACTATATGCACAGGCATGGGCTCATGGAGGCAACTTACACAGCCTGAACCCTGGCTGTTGGCACCCATAGCCAGAGGTACAGGCTAGATCTGAGGCTGGAGTGCTCAAGGAGGGAGGGCAGAGGTGCCTGGCAGAGGAGGGCAGCTGTATGACTTAAGACCATGGGACTACTTTTTCCCTCATGTTCTTTTAAAAACTGGGACAATGTACACTTTTAACAAAAAGAGATGGTCCAGAGCCTGGAAATGAGGCTAAGAAAATTGCTAGCCCTCACTTTTGTTCACTGTATTTCTACAGATGTTCCTCCAAGGACATTCTTTGCTTTTCAGCTGCCTTCAAGACCAGGCTGCAAACTGGCCTGTGTTCTTTGCTCTTAATCTTTCTTTGGGTTTTCTAGGTTCATGGCTCACAGAGGGCCTTTAGGTCTCTAAGTTAAATGGACTCAGCTGGACTTCAGACGGCAACAGGAAAGAGGGATGTCTTCTCAGCACTCTGCAACAAAGCTGTGCTTAATGTGTGCTGGTCCTGGTAAGAAGGCCTGGCCCACATACAAATAAATTCTCTTGCTTTTCACCTCCCAATGGGGCAAGAAATGCCTGGTGAGCTGCTTACTGTGAGCTAGGTAAGATCAATGCCATTTGCTTATACCTGGGAACACAGGAGAAAGATCTACATTGGAGAACAGTTAAGTGTGAGCAAGAGGTTTGGACTAGATGTCCTCCTGAGGTCCCGCCCAACTTTAATCATCCTATGATCCTATGATCCTATCTATGTTTGATGGTACCATGGATCAATACAAGTTTGGCACAATCAAACTGAAGAAAACTGTTGAAATCCTTTGGGATGCATTTTTGGTCTGGCAATGAAAGTGCGGCTGCTCCAGGGCTAGCACAATATCCTCCTTCAAGGTCATGTTGGTGGTCTTTTGCCTTCCAAAATTAGCAGTGATTAGTTGATCATTCACTGCAGGAGGGCAATGTGATTTCTCTGGGAGGAACTCATGTGCCCACAGCCACTGAGACATAAAGGACGTAGTTTTGGCCTCTAGGAATTTAGCTGTGTGCTTAGTGCACCAGGTAGTGGCCGAGTTCCTGTGTCATGGCGTACTTCAGAATTATTTCTGTAGAATTCAGTGGAATTGTTGTGCAACAGTACCTAAAAATACGGCAGTGGTCTGACTCTGAGGAGCACCTCACTGTCTTGCCTGTGAAGCGGTGAGTTTGCTTCCCCTTGGTTTGGCTCTCCCCAAAGCCTCCTGCTTCTTTTCTTGTCTGTCCTCACAAGTCAGAGCATGTCACGTCACAAAACTGATATAGCTGGGTATGCTACTTCAGGGTTTCAGCAGATCCTGTATTTGGAGTAGTTTGAAAAGTGTCTAGTGGCTTTGTCACATGATTTCTCTGTAGTGTGAGACCAGCCGGCAAAGAGCCGTGAGCTCACATGTTTAGATGGCTTAGTTTGTGCACGCAGATAACGTGAATATCTGCTTGGCAGTGTTTTACAGCAACTGAACATTCCTGACGCTGCCTCTTTTCATCCTTCTGCTCCCCCTTCCTTAACAGCAGAATCAGCAGCTGTAACAACACATGGAGGACACTTGGCAGCTGCAAGACACAGATGCTGAGCTCCGTAATAAACTTCTCCTGTAGAAGAATCTGAGTGCTTTTGCTGGGTGTTTAAAAGTCCTTATTGCTGTCTGACTCACTTGCTCAACAAGCAGTTCCAGTGTGCTGATGGCTGTTGGTAATCACTCTTGGGGTTATTAGGACCAATCTAACTGACCTGCTTAGTCCTTTAGGATGCTGCCATAGCCTAGCTTTAATAATTTGCCAGTGAATTGCATGCTTTCATGGTAGATATTTAAGAATAAAGTATTGTGCAATGTTTTAGTGGGCCATTGTTTTTATATCTAGAGATAGGCAATAGGCCTGGTTTTGATCACAAGTCACAACAGTGCAAACCAGAAATAACTTCACTGTTGTTAAAGGGGTATAAGCTGTTACAAAACAAACGCGAGTGAGGTCAGGGGCGAAGGAGAGCTTTAAATGAAATCTGCATTGCCTGGTAAGGAAATGGCGTATCTTTAGTATCTCAGAAACTGGTGTTTGTTGGAATTGGCCTGTGATAAGGATGTGGATAAGGACTCATGGCAGCAGGCTAGTATTAGGATGGTAGGAAGGCTCATTTCAGAAAAGCCTTGCAGAAGTGTGTTTTAAGGAGGCATTTGAATTTGCAGAGAACGGCCAACTTGGAAGGTTGTCCTGGAGTCTAAAGAGCACTGGGAAAGAAACCAGAAACAGACGCTTGTGGAGATAAAGGCAGAAACTGGGCAGCAAGTCTGGTACACGGCCAAGACAGAAAGGAGGGATGTTAGAAAGAGATGGTTGGAGATGCAAGCAAGAGAAGAGGTCTAAACATAAGGACCCGTAGCTTAATCTCGATGTATAACATGATGGGAAGTGCTGAAGGAAAACGGGTGAAGAGTGGCATGGTCAGTGATGGGGGAATGATGTTTTTGGGCAACAGTTCCTTCCACCTCTGTCTAAGGAAAACTGAGGGCATAACAATAGCAAAGATATGGCACCAGTGGGAGTGGGAAGTGAAGCACAGGTACAAGGAAAGGTGCAGGGTGAGGTGGACAGAACAGACCACGTATTCAGTGAAACAGGGCTAAAAGGGGCCAACATCACGCGTATGAACACAGGAAGTGCTGAAAGGACAGAATGGTGGGGCAGGCTCTCACACTTTTCCTGGGAAAACAGTGTGACTGGGGGGCTCTCTGAAGTACCTGTACGCTAAGACATGCAGCATAGCGAACAAACAGGAGGAACTGGGGGTGCGTGTGCAGTTACAGGACTGCAGCCTCATTGGGGTGACAGAGACGTGGTGGGATAGCTTACATGACTGGAGTGCTGCCTTGGAAGGATACAGGCCCTGAAGGAAGGACAGACTGTCATGGCAAGGAGGGGGAGTTGCTCTTCATGTGAGAGAACAGTGGGGACGCATTGAGCTCTGCCTGGGCATGGGTGATGAACCAACTGAGAGCTTATGGGACAGGATTAGCAGGCAAACCAACATGGACAACGGCGTGATGGGTGTCTGCTACAGACCATATGATCAAGAAGAAGTAGATGAGGCCTTCTTCAGACAACTGTAAGAAACCTCATGTTTGCAGGCTCTGGTCCTCATGGGAGACTTGACCACCCTGATATCTGCTGGAGGGGCAACACAGCAGGATACAAGCGATCCAGGAGGTTTCTGAAGTGCATTGATGACAACTTCCTGACACAGGTGATTGAGGAGCTGATGAGGGGAGGCACTCTACTGGATCTCAGACTTAAAAACAAGGAAGAACTGGTCAGGTAGGTGAAGGTTGGAGCAGCCTTGGCTGCAGTGATGACCATAAGATGGTAGAGTTCAGGATCCTGAGGGAAGGAACCAACAGCAAAAAGCAGGATTAAAACCCTGGGCTTCAGGAAAGCAGAATTTGGCCTGTTCAGGGACCTGCTTTGAAAAATCCTGGGGATACAGCTCTTTCCTTCTGGGCATACAGCTCTTTCCTTCTGGGCATACAGAGAGAAGAGGGGTCCAGGAGAGCTGATTGATATTCAAGGGTCACCTGTCCAAAACTGGTCTATCCTGACGTGCGGGAAATCAAACAATGGTGGCACAAGGTCTGCAAGGATGAACTCCTGGTAAAACTCAAACATGGAAAGGAAGCATAAAAGAGGTGGAAGCAGGGAGAGGTGACCAGTGAGGAATATAGAGACACTGTCCAAGAATGGAGGGTTGGGTTTAGGAAAGCCAAAGCCTATCCAGAGTTGCATTTGGTGAGGGATGTGAAGAGTAAAAAGAAAGGCTCCAGTTCTGGGCTCTCCAGTACAAGGGAGACATAAATATATTGGAACAAGTCCAACAAACAGGCAAGAAGATGATTAAGGGTCCCTGGAGAAGGCTGGGAGGGATCGTATCAGTGTGTATAAATACCTGATGGAGGGGAATAGAGAAGATGGAGACAGATTCTTCTCAGTGATGCCCAGTGACACGAAAAGAAGCAATAGGCACACACTGAAATGCAAGAAATTCCATTCAAACATAAGCAAAAAATTGTTTACTGTGAGGGTTGTGAAACACTGGCACAGGTTTCCCAGGAAGGTTTTGGAGTGTCGTGTCTGTGGACACATTTGAAACCCAGCTGGACATGGTGCTGGGCAACTTGGTCTAGCTGACTGTGCTTTGAGAAGGGGTTTGGACTAAGTCATCTTAAGAGGTCCCTTCTCATCTCAGCAATTCTGCAATGCTGTGATTGTGCTATATACTAAAATGCAACTCAGGCTAGTGGTAGCTGATGGGAAATAGTTCCCAAAGGGCACATCTCCATAGTACGTGAGATGCAGTTCCCTGGCAGGGGAGAGGTCTAAGAGTGGACAAGGGCACCAGCACAGAATGGGCGGATGCTTCATCTCAGCCAGCACTAGTGTCACCTTGGCAAGAAGCTACCACCTAATCTATGCCTGAGGAGAAGACTCCTGTTTCCACTTCAGTTAGTCCTGTCTCCTTCATAAGACTGACATTCACATAAACATTTTTTAACTGGAAAAGGACAGTCCTATTTCTAGTTTGCACAGGAGATGTTTTCCTGTGACCTTTTTGCGTCCTTGTATTCTAGCATTTAAAGACAAACAGCTGTCCTAAGCTTCAGCTGGAGGAGGAAAAGGAAGACACCATCAAGCATGAATGTTAGTAAGTCACTTTTCCTCTCATTGTCCGGATATCTAGGATGATTTTTAGCCTTAGAAACAATTGCCTCTCTGATCCCCTTACACTTGGTATTATTAACTAGTATTGGACATGAGAATTTAAAAATTCCTTCGTAAAATATGAGTCTTGTTTCTCTTGATATACATCGGAAACTGATCTGTTTCTTTGGTGGCTGCTTGGTAAGTGTTTTGGAAAATAGCTATCAACACTGAATTTTATTTTATGTAACAATTGGTATCCTGTAATTTTATGACATTCAAGGATTCTGGTTCTAAATATACTACACGTAAAATTAATATATCACAAAAAACTCTACTATTCCTCCAAATAAACCACAGATTAGGAACAAGAAAATACTAACCTTCAAATAATAGGACTTAAATACCTGTTTCAGCAGTGCTTTCATGCTGCTTTGCTTGCTTGAAAACATGTGAAGTATTTATTTTTAATTCATATTATCTCATTATTGCAGGTTTCCTTTACAACATGGCTCATTTCAAGCGTTAAAAAAAGCCTAGTGATTTTTATCTGAGTTTTAGATTTTCCAGCAGTGATTGGTCGCACGTATAGTGCTAGTTAGAACTGGTGTAGCAAACTGTTTTTGTTTTTACTTTCATCACATTGGAAGTCCAGCAGGCAAAATGTATTGTGACAATCGTCTCTGAGATGCAAAGATAAATGTGAAAAGGGGCCAAGGACTATTGTAACTGAACTATTGTGTTGGGAAGCTGAAGGTGACCATTGAGAACTTCTTACTCCCACTTACATAATGAGTGATGGCTTTCCAACACAAGAACTCCCAATCTTCTACTGAGTAGGCTCTGATTTGGCAAATACAGTCTGAGACATATTTTTCTCCATGTGAGTAGCCCCGCTGAGGTATCAGTGCCATCCACCAGCAGTAAGATGCTCACAGGAACAGGATCAAAGGCTACAGGGGAGGGAAGTTCAGAAGTCCAGAGGATTTGCTCATCAAAATCAGGTGTTGTGGATATCCTACCTTCAATTGTTACTGTAATGCATGCTTAGAGCACTCCTCTGATAACCCTGTTCTTTCCCCTGCTCAGGGGTAGTCCTGTGGGTCATGTCTAAGCTGATGGGCCCAGGTCATGGCAGGATGCAGGGTCACAGTCCCTCCTTGTTCAGGGAGTGCTGGATCTCCAGTCCTGCTGGGCACTCAGAGTCCCTCTCCTTTTCTGCAGAGACCTGGGTGTAGCCTGGGAGGGTACCAAGACCTGAAGGAGTATTCTGGGTCCTTCAGCTTAGGTGCCGCCTAGGATCAACTCTATGAGTTAAGTGTCTAGTTTGCATTGCATGAATAAAAAGTGGTGAGTTGTCCATGCGCAGGGAAAATGAATTTAACCCTCTGTGGATTGAAGGTGTAATGACCTTTGGGGTCTCATCTTTATTGCCTGTGATCACACAGACAAGTAAATAGGTGAAAATGAAGGTTTAGCAATTTTTCAGCCAGGAGAAGAGTAACAGGAGGGTGATAGAAACTGAACATGAGGCAGCACTATTAAAGGAAAACTACAAAGGAAGTCATGAAAGAGGCTGGTGGTGTATACAGAGACACAGGGCTGAGGAAGGGGTGTTGGTGGATGAGATACAATAATGAAGGGAAGCTGTTTGATCCCTTGTAGCTCCTGGGTCAGTAGCAGCTGCACCTGCAACACCCGTAGGCTCTCTGTGTGCTGGCCAAGGCAGTGGCTGATGGTGTCTGCTGCTGCGCAAATGTGGGCTGCCCTTCTCCTGTATATCACCGCGTGAATCAAACATCTGGACTCCAGAGATACCTTATTAGTGCTAAACAAACTTGATTCAATTATACTACAAGATGCACACAAGATGATATCTTTTGCACAGTCCTGCACTGTGAAGGGCTTATAGGAAGTAGAGCACTGGGGAAGGGGGTGGAGAGCACGAAAACCCAATTATTCTATTTCCACACTTGGTCCATAATAGTACATAAAGGGGGTGGAGGTTGAAAAATTTGTATAGCCTAATGCAAGGGATAATTTCAATGATTCTGTGTTTTGAAGGTTCTCGGTCCCATTTGCTCCACAAACACTATGTCTACATAGACAAAAATAAAAGAGAGCATGATTTTCAGGCCTGGATTTTGAAAGTCAACACTTGGCTAAGTGGCCAGAGCTACTCGCTTGTGCATCTGCAGCTTCTGCTGGTTTAAAACTCACTTTTCTTTCCTGATGTTAGAAAATGGACCAGCAAAAACACCAGCAGTAAGGCTTTTGCAAAGAGCGTGGGTGCGAAGTGGACTGCCTGGGCCAAATTCCACACCAGATAATTCCATTGAGGCGATGGTTTCAATTGGGCATCCTTATCTTCACTTCCTGTCTCATACTGCAGTGCCGTGCTACTGAGCAGCTGCTGATTTCCTCCTCCCCAGGCCTGGCTGCATGTCACGGTGGGGCTGCAACGTCTCCTCCCTGCTCTTTGCTTCGCTCACAGGAGTTGTATGGAAAGGAAGCAAATATTGGAAAGTGCTTTGAATTCCTCTGTTGAAATTTGCATTTTCTAATGTGATTATTTTTTGCTATTGTGGAGCAAAGTCATATTTTAAAAACTTTCCTGTTGTTTCTGCAGATCTGTCATCCATTTCCATGGATACATGAGTGGTAATAAGGCAGCCAGAAGCTGTCAATTCCAGCCACTCACTGGCTGCCCAGTGAGCAGTGAAAAGCTGCTGAAGTCATTAGTATTTTACACTTGAAAATAACAAAATAGTTTGAACTTTTCTGGTACTCTTCGTTCAGGAATCGCCAGGTCTGGTAAATGAGCCACTGCTATAAAACAATTAATTAGGCCTCATAACAGCTTGGTGAGTGTGTTAGGAGGACATGGAGGCTGCAAGCACTGAAGTGACCTGTCGAAGGCCACCCCACGAGCTAGTGGCATGAACAGGAAGGCATTCAGTTCACCCATTCTGACTCCCTGAGCTCATCCCTGAATGTATTAAGTGTAGACCACCTGCAAATCAGGTTATGGAAATATATCCATCCTCATCTGCTTAATGACAAAGGATCTCTCTTTTTTCCCCCCAGATAATCTAAGACATCTTTGATTTGGTGAGTTTCTGCTGCAGCAAGAGCCATCAGATAATAGAAGGGCTGCATTCCTGCAGGATATGTCATATGCTAACTGTTCATTGAATGGGTTTCCCTGTCCATCATGTTGAATTCCTCAGTCAAGTTCTTGCTAGTTCTTCTCTAAGGATAAGGCTTCTGCCACTATGACAGGGAAATTATTCCACAAAGATGAGAGATCATGTGTCATTATTATCTTTGAATGTTGAGTTATTTTTCTGGACATTTCCAACATGAGATATCTCTTAGTTGTGTTTCAGGGAACAAAGCTAGAGAGAAAAATAGAGGAAGGACTTTTTAAATATAATATCATTACAGCATGCTCTGGATTTGCATGTTCTATTTTTCAGTATAGTCACCCTATTTTTCAGCTTTTAACTTCTGCTCTATGCGGTGACACACATTAAGTGATGATTCTTTCATTCTTGCACCCTTACATAATCCACTGAAATAAACAGATCTTTGCATGTTAAACAACTGTTCAGAGTAATTAAGGTAGGTGGAACTGGGCCCATCATGATCTACCTTCTGTGAATCCTCATTTTCTCTTCCTAAAAGACCCCACAGGTTAATCACTGTTGTGTATATGGAAAGATTTAGAGAGTTTTGAAATATGCACTGCTCAAGTAATCCTTAACTCAGCTAACTTGCCATCACACTTCTCAATTTACCAGCAATACATCTGGAGTTCTTCACAATCTCTCCTTATTAACCAAAAGTCAATCCCTGCAAACACTGCGGGGATTATGCAACTAACTTTTACACACAGCCCACCTAAGTTCAGTGGTTTTATTTGTGTGAGTAAAGATTACAGAGCCAGGCCCAGAAAAATATAATGGTGTCACCCAAGTATCCCCAATCCCTCTACATAGTATCCTTTGAGTAATTCACCTGCATAGGCAATAAAATTGGTCCCAACACAGATGATAATGCTACCCTACTGTCCTACTGTTAACCTCTTTCTGTTCTCAGAGGAAGCTCTTTATTTTGACCCTTTGTTTTCCGTCACTTAACCCATTTCTAACACTTAACAAAGACTTCATCCCTAGCCCTGTGATTATTTATTTCCTTTAATAGTCTTTTATGAGGGACCTTATCAAAAGCATTTTGGCAATTCAAGTAAATTAATATCTTGCAGATCACCTTTATCTACTGGTTTATAAGCTTTTTCCAAAAACAAAATATTGTGCTTTTCAACGTTATTAAATGGCTTGGGGAAGACACAAAAAAAAAAAAAAAAAAAAAAAAAAAATCAGATGTGTTTTGATAGCTACTATGGTGGTTTAGCAGAGCTGTGCTTGCATTAGCACTGTTCTTCTGACTGTACTTAGGAACTCTATTTCATTTCCTGGCATCTCTTTCTTCAGGTCAACCACTAGTTCAAGGTGGAAGTGATAAGTCTGCAGCATCTCAAGTGTGCTGGTGTTAGCTCTTGGGAAGTCGAGAGGAAGGAAATAACAGCCCATAAAGTTTTGATTGCTTGGAAAAGAAGTGATGCTCGTTGCAAGCATGAGCAAGGCCAGCTGCAAAGAGTTCAGGAGTGAGCAGAAGTAGTCCTCCACTGGCTGCTCACTCACTTTAGCTATTAATTCACAGCATTTCATATTGGAGATTGAGTAGAGGAAGGCTATTTTTCTCAGGCCTGTTAGGGGGGCTATCTTACATTATCCACTTTTTAGTTAATGGATGGTTCACTTTAAAGATGGATAGAACAGCACGATCCAGGATGGTGTGGCGGGGAAGGTTTTGGCAAAAATAGTGGCACTGAAGAAGTAAAATAAATGTGCCATGCTCTATTCCTCCCCCAATTTTAAAATATCAGCATTTTGCAAGCAATGGGCCATATGCTCCCAGGGCTTGCAAGCCAAAAAGTATAGCAACTTACTACAAAACCGCTCTCCAAATTCTACACACAAGCCAAAACCTCCTACTTGGTATGCTACCATCATGCCAACTTGCAGAACAGAGATTGGGCCTGAGCAAGGAGATCTGCAAAAGAATGGCAGGTTACGCACATGCACACATAAAGGGAGATACAGGCTGTGGCTGACTGGGGCTGGAGTCAGGACACTTGTCCTGTAAACCCAACTTGGGGAGAGAAAGCAAGATAAATTGCCACTGATAGCAAGCACATGGTTCCAGGTCAGAATGCCCCCTCCCCACAAAGAGAAAGCAGTGAAGTCTTCCTGGGTTGCTCCTGCAGAGCTTTCTGTGCAGAGGAAGTAGGAGTGTGGACCTGCAATGCTGGCCCCATCCAGTCCATGCTCTGGGAGGAGCATGGCTCTTTGGCATGGACACCATGGCAGGATGGCTGCAGCGGCTCTAGTCCGGTCTTGTTGGATGGGTACCATCCTGCATGCTTACGGTGTTCAGAAATAATTAACTAACACTGAAACGAGGTTCCTGAAGAATATTAGTGCTGCCCAGAGATATCTAGCTGCTCTTCACCTGTACCTCACAGGATTGTCTGTCTGAAGGGGTGAGGTCTTTGTTCAAGAATTTTCTGTGTGGCAAAGCAAGGCAAGAGTTAGTCCCATCAGTGTCAATTTGCTTTCAGCAGAAATGTACATTTTACTGTGGCAAGACTAATAAACTAGGCATGTGCAAGTACTGGGGAATGTCACCCACAGATGATGGACTTCTGGGTGTTGTCTGAGACCTCACGGGTCTGTCCATTTCATGTTCCCTGACCCCTTGGTACAAGGCTCTCCTGTATTTTCCATACTCTTCTATTTCTCCACAACAGAGCATCTGGAGAAAACTTTATATTTCTCCAGGGATAATCCCTGCAATATTTTAGCCATTGGCTAGCTCAGAGCTCTCCCCTTCTCTGGCTGGTACACTACATGCTCTCTGGCCGAGGTTTAAAGCAGTACAGATGCTCAACTTTTTTGAACATTTTTGTAGGCTCAATATGATAAAAAAGAGGTAAAGAATGCTTTTGTGAGGATCTGTACTCACCACTATAGGCAGAGTGAATTGGGGTAATAAAATCACAGGATAGGATGTATGGAGTGTAACATATGCTCTATCTCCACCAGGAGCGAGCCAACTGCTGCTGGGAGGATGGGGCTGCGAATGGCCTCCGGACCAAACACTTGTTCCATTTGCACGCCTGCACGGCTGCTGGTGGATCCAGCTGCTCCTTCCCCCGGCTGCCTTACACAGCCGCAAGGATGCTCATGCCCAGGCACAGAGGGGCAGAGCAGCTCCTTGGGGACCTGAGAGCAGCCAAGAGAAAAGGACCTGGGCTGGGAAAAACATGTTCTCTGGCCCCACAGCTGTACCAAAACACTGTAGGTAAAGCTGAGACACAGCAGGCTACTAATTGAATGAGAAGTTTCTGAGAAGTAGCTTATGCCAGGTGCTTCAGGGTGCAGTTTTCTACTTTCAGTAGGTGGTAGTTTCTACCTCTGGTATTGTCTCTTTGAGGCCGGTGGAGGATTTCCCAGAGGCAGTTGTTGAGAGAAGCGATAAAGTCCATTTCCTTTATTAGGAGTTACATTTAAGCTTCTACTGAATACTGTACTGCACCCTGAATGTGTCATTTTTCGATACGGCAGTCACTTCTCCCCCCGAAGGGAGCAACAAGTGCTGTACTGTTGTGAGAGGACAGCAAATGTCAGTTACTGTGATTTTACGGGGTTGAGATATAATTATGCTCTTATTATAAAATCTTAGCATGAAAGAGAAGATGTACTATTTTAAGTATGTAATTTTGGCAATAATAATAATGATTTTCTCCAGAATGCCTTTTTTTTTTAAATGTATGAAATAAACTTTCACCAGCAATGAGAATACGTATGGAATTTTCTCATCCTAAAATTTATGTTCATCTATTTTCTGCAACAAGTAATCAAAAGTCTTGTGCAAGAGTACATGAAACAGGATTGCTCGTTTTTATTTCTTGGGTGATGGCCATCATTACATTGGGCCAGAGCTATGAGTCAGGGCTGCTGTTTCCTATCCTGAAGTGAGGAATCTCTCTCAGGATGTCCTGTGTTGTGCTAGAGATCAGAGCAGGTGATAATGGTCTCATCTGGCTTTGAAATTTATGAGAAGGAGATAGGACATGTAATGGAGTCATTATTTTGTTTTAGTCCATTCTTCACATTGCAGCACTTGGAGATGTAAAAGCCTTGTGGTGACCAGATGGAAGGAGCGGGGAACGGGGAAGAGCAGTAGGACGGCTTCCCAATTACTAATAAGAGGATCCTGAAAAGAAGCAAAAAATGCTGGGAAAATATGTAAGTGATTTTATGCATACAGATGACTTTAGAAAGGAGTACACGTTATGAGAATGTAGGCCCTAAACTGAGAGGAGATGGAAAGAGGAGGGAAGGGTCAGAGAATATGGGCTAAAAATAGGAGAAAAGATGAGTGGTTGCATTCCCTAGAACCTGAATCAACTCTATTTGAGGTATAAACATCAGCAGAAGACTCTGAATTCTCAAATGAAAATGGAAAAGCACTCAAGGAACATGAACTTAAAAATAAGATAATTAGGACTGAGAAGAAGGAAATAGATGCCATTTATGTGAGGTTTAGAAATACTCCAAATTGCAAGAGTTAAAAAAATTCCTTCTCCAATTTTCCTGTAATCTTCCACATGCCTCATTCTGAACTCTGGGACTCAAAATTGCCAGTGCATCCAGGTTCAAATTTTTAGCTTATTTGCCGAGGTTTTGTTTTCTTGTTCTCTTTAATTCCATTCCTAAATATCTGTTTGGTAACTCTCAGTTTCTAGCGGTTTCTATTTGGAGCTGGGCAAAGTAACTTCCTCCATCAATTCTTAATCTTAATCTACCTTCTTTTGTGGCCAATTAGGAAACTGTATTTGCTTCAAAATAATGTTTATTTCATTGTGGAACTAAAATTAATTTTCAGACAACATTAAATAGTTGAAATTTTTCAAGGTAATCTGTACTAAAATTTTGCTTTATTTTATGAGGAAATACTGAACACTCTTGAATTGCTTAATCTAGTAAAACTAAGATGGAAAAGGGATATGATGAATTTTCATAAAGACATTTAGGAGGTAAACTTCAAAGACAAAAAGAATTAGTTAAAGAATAATACTGGCATGAGATCAAGTGGATGCAAGCCGATTATTAATACATTCAGACTGGAAATTTAGAGAGAGATTTCCATCCATCCGTCCAAGAAGTGATATTCTGGTAATGGGAACAGAGAAATTCACTGTTTTAGGCTGCAGTTGGGTACGCTAATGAAAACAATTGTATCGCAGAATTCTTAGGGACAGAAAATGAGGCTTGTGATGTGGATCAGTTGGTATCTGATGTTTAGGTGTCAGCAGCTGAGTTTGCAAAGAGACTTGGTTGTTTATTTGCACCATTGCTTTATTCTATTAATCACATGCTTCAGGACTTTTGTTTGCAGTCTGTGGAGGTCAGTAAGGGTCATTTTTACTTTTCGTTTATGCATTGCTAGACTTCTAGGTTGGTCTCTTTTTCACCTCTGAACCATGAAAGAGCAGGAGGTAGGGTAGGGCCCCTAATCTCTGCATGTGTCTCACTCATAAGCTCAAGTTTAAAGTGATCACCAGATTTGGGGTAAGGAAGGAATTTCCCTGTTGATCAGATTGTCAGGAACTACTGCAGAAGAGGGGATTGTCTTCATCTGTCTTAAATTCTTAGGATTTGCAGGAGATTTCACCTAACAGTTTCCTTCTATTACGAGGATTTGGGCTATTGACAATGCATTGGATCTTGCCTTTTTGCTTCCTGGAGCTCATTAAGTTTGCAGCTGCTTTATGATGAAGTGTAAAGTTTGTTACAGACTGCTGGGGAGCATCCTGGGGCCAGTGGTGTGTGGGGACACGTTGGGCAGGATGCCTGTGGACTCTCCAGTCTAATCATCTGTGAAAGTCTGCTATTGCTGGCCCAGCTGACCCTTTCTGGCCTTATTTCCTACATTCCTTATTCTTTTTTTCAAAAAAAGTGCTTCCAAATGTCAATTTTAATTCAGTCTGAAATGATTTGTCTTTCATGATGTGTCAAACTGGCCAATGACTAAAACATCATTGAAAAAACAACCTGGTCATATAGGAGCCCCCTCATGCCCTGGGTTTCTCCATGGGTTCGAGTTAGATGTAGGAGCTGGTGGGCAGCGTGCACACAGCAATCCCTCTGGAGCCAGAGGCCAGAAAACAGGCTGGAAAACAGGCTGGAGCCCTACCTCTGTCCTGCCTCATGTTAGGCTGGGCAGCCCAGTGGAGCAGGTATCTAGGCTTTCCAGAATTTGTCTGGTATGGATCAGAAAATAACTGTCCTGAATTGGGCCAGGGAGGAAGGGAAGAAGCTGTATTTCAGGGGAACACTTTTGAGGGTGACGTAGCTCAGGTATTGCTGCTGGCTTGGGGCTCAGGTGGAAATCACCATCGGCCCTAAAGCAATGCTCAGGGGAGGTCTCAGACCTCCTGCCCACCTAGGGGCTTTGGGAAGGGGACAAAGTGGGGATTGAGGAAACGGGCAGGCAGGAGGGGGCCCAGGTCTTCTTCTGACACAACTCTCATTTGTGGAGCCACTTGCCGCACCAGGTGTCTCTGACACAAGAAAACATCACAGAGCTGCTGAGAAGTCCTGCTGATGAATTATTTTGAAGCTACCATCATGCAGCAGCTTAGCAATTAATCAAGGAGAAAGATGAATGGAAACTGCAATGGTCTGTAAGATCCCAGTGCTCTGCTTTGTAACTTGCACATGCTAAAGACATAAAATGGTTATGATGGCTTCTTCCTTCCTTTCCAGTCTAAAGATAGTAAAAAAATTCCCGCCTTGCATGAAACAGACAAATAAGCTGTAATGATTCCTGTGGCACACTGTTTTTTATATGTGCTCTTTAACTATACTTTTATGACTGGGAACAGGTAACAGTGTTCATGCTAAAAATATTTAGACATATAGATTCCTCTTGTATTTGGAGGTGTTTTCATCTACCAGACTCATAAAGTCGTGAAGCTACATGATAATGCCATACGTATAATAAAAGCAGATTTTTCGAAGACTACATAAATGCATACTACTAAAATACAGATATTTTGCTAAGGAAATTAAAAATGAAAGATAGGTTTAAAACATTGTTAAAGACTATAATGGGAATGGCAAGTGGCATAATGGGAATAATGCCATGGGATTATCCTTGGGCAATAGGGAATAACCAGAATGAGATAGTATTAAGGACAATAAGTCCAATCCTGCAGAGCGCGAGCAATCCTGAGAAGTGCTGAGCCTGCTCAGCTCACGGTGAAGTCAGTGGGAGCTAAGGGCATTGAACACCTCCGCAGGATGAGGCCTGAGTCAGATACTTCCAACCTAAGGCTGTCATTTTTAGCCTGGATTTTTATGAGATGCCAATTTGATTTTTATGAGATGCCAATTTGGATGTCTTAGTGGGACCCTGGCACACTGAGAACCACTCAGAACAGCAGCCAAATTTTTCTGAGTGGGCCTGATCCACCTGCCACTTATATTGAAGGACAGATCCCCACTGCCCTCCGTGGGGTTTGTTTCTGGCCCTGTTATCAGGAGGCACCCTGAGTGCGTTGAAAATTGGCTGAGGGAGGTATGGAAGCAGCACATCTCAAAAATCCTGTGCTGCTGGCACTCTGGTTAGGTGGAGCCAGCTTAACTCCATTTTCAATTGTGAGATGGCCAAGTTGTGCAAGCGCTTCTGCCCATTTCATTCCTTAGCACAATAAACCCCTATTTTACATGCCTCAGATAGCCAAGGTTACAGAGCTGTAAGGACAGTGAGAGTCACGTATCTTGATTTCAAGCAGTTTCCTTGGATGGAAAAATAATATTTTTGATTCCCTGAGCGGAAAAAACCTGAAAAAGCTATCTCCCCCTTTCCCAGAGTCCAAGCAGGTTTGTTTTAATAACCTTATTAGCAAGATCTATGTGAAATACTAGTGACTATGGCCTCAATCCTGCAGTTTTAACACGGCTGCCCATGACCATGGAGTGAAGCTGTATGTGTGCAGTGTTTGCAGGACTAGCGTCTATGACCCCGGTCTCGCTGAAATCAGCAGGAGAGTTACCGAGTGTTGTTGAGTTTGGGGTGGTGGGATCAACCCCACTGCCAAACCCAGTGTGCTTCCACAGGGCAGGGCCAAAATAAGCCTACAGTTTTTGGCTGGTGGAAGTGAATTCAGGTGTCTAACGTGCTCCTTCCCTCCGGCTGTGCAGTGAAAGCTGCTGTCAGAGTAGGGGGCTTCACTCTGGCCCCCGCAGACAGTCTCAGGTTGCCTCCTGGGGCTATTTGTTTCCTTCCTCACCACGCAGGGATGCAGTGAGCCCTTGCAGCTGCATCAGCAGGACTCCTACTTTCTTAGTTTTCTTAGGTGGAAAGTTGAGAAATTCAGCCCCTTTGGTGGCTCATGGATTTTTGGCAGCCTGGCCCAAAAAACCTGATTGTATTTACCTGTGTTTCCATGCCTGTTTGGAGCTCTATTTTAGCTGCTGCACCAAAATCATGGGTGCACGGTGAGGGGAGTCAGGAGAGCCCTACTCAGGGTGCAATCATTTGATTTGGTTCAGGTTGGGCCAAAAATGTCCAAGCGCAGGGAAGCAGCTCCAACACATCATCTGTGCCTACACTGGGTGAGAAAACAGTCATCTCCTCCCGCTGTCCCCCTCCTCTGGCCCCAGAATGGGCAGCTGTGCAAGGGGGTCCAACCCATGGGTGCTCCTTGGGAAAGCTGGAGCAGGAGGTGTCCCCACCGTGGGTGGCCACATGACTAGAGGAAGCCCTGGCCGCCTGGCCAGCTTGACCTTGCAGCACAGCCTAGCACGTCTGTGCTGCATCTCCGACCCAAACCATCTCATACCTGCCTGGACGTTGGCCTAGGAGCTCTCCATCACTGTGGGGGTGAGGCCAACCTCAGGAGAGGACTTTCAGGAGAAAGTCACACATGATGAGATGTTTGTTTCTCTGAGACGGGGCTAGACCTCAGGCTGCCCTTCCCTGGCTGTGGGGTGGGGAGAGCAGCAGCTCTTCCAGGAGGAGCTTCTTCAGTGTTCAGGTACACCTTCAATATGGACAGTTTCCACAGCTGCTCCTAAAATGCTGTTGCCTTGTGCCTTTAGAAGGCACCTGAATTCTTCAGTGCAATTCTTCAGTGCACCTTCGGCACTCTGAAACCACTCATAAATACCCTTGTTAAAACATGCACTTCAGCATAATCACAATGAGCCTAACTGCTAAGTCCAGCCTTACAGGGAGGATGGCACTTACCTCCTTAAACGTATAATATAGAACATCCACATTCATATTTTTAGTAGCATATAGCAGTGGTCCAGCCTTTAGTGTACTGTATGTACTTTTAATAATCTCCATAAAAGCCTGATTTTCAATCCCTAGGCTCAAGCTGACAGTGTAAATAAAATCACCCAAATCCACAGGGTAAGAGAAATGAAAATGACAAGGATTAAAATTTTGTCAAACCTCTTTCTTTTTAAAATTCTGCTTCCCTTCCAATTGGATCACGACCCTCTGTGTGCACAGCTTAAGACCAGACGGTATGCTTTCACTTTTATTCCGCTCTGCAGCAGGCTTACAGTATTTAGTGAAAGTCTGTAAAGAATGTGTGCTGTGTAGAGAGTTAATACCATAATCCCCTATCGTTAGGGTCAAATGCTGAATAGAGCAGAAGAATTAGAAAATATGTTACATACAATGGCAGAAAAAATGCATCAGCATGCTGTTCTGTTAACACACGCATTCATTACCAACAAGTAAATGACAATGAGGTAATAGAGTATATTAAGAGATGTGTACTTCAAGTCTACTGCGTGTGTTGTTATGAGAACCTAAGACTTTGACTGAGAATCTAACTCTGTGGGTACACACACAGTGCAGGGTTCTTCATTGCATATAATCACATCTTTCTAGGAAGCACTTTGATGCAAAAAACAGCTTTTTAAATTATTTGACGGAGATGAACTTTGAATACTCCTTTTTTAATTTCCTGTAAAGTGCGATATCTATATTTCGCTATCCAAGCATGACAATACATCTGTCTCTAGAGAATTCCCAAGCATGAATTGCGGTAATTTTAGCTGAGGAGGTATTTAGAAAACAATCCTAGTGCTTGCCTTTTCGAGAGATCCTTACAGGGCTAGCTACTTACATCATCTAGAATTGGCATGCGACTTTCATTCCCTTGGGTTTTCAAGAAAAAACGAGCCAGTATGTGCTGGAGGAGCGACAATTTGCTAGAAAGAGGAGAGAGAAAATACATTTTGTATGTAGTGTTACCTGACACCAATTGCAAAATATAAAAATCACATGATCCAAAAGTATAATCATTATGAGTTAGCATATTGTGCCTTCCTGTAAGGAAAAGACTAAGCTTCACAAGAAGGGGGGCGACCCTATGGACTAGGAAGAGATATGGAAGTTATTTGGCTGCCTGTACTGACAGTAAGTAGTGTCTGATTCCCTAATTATTCCTGCTGATTTAGCCTGGTTATTAAGGGAGAGAGACAGTGCTGAGCTAGAGACAGGATAAAGGTACTTAAAAACCATCTTGCAATAGCTGGTTAATGACAAACTGTGGAAAGCACGGCAGCAACATGTAACCTCAAGACTTTGTCCAGTGCAAGCATATTATCTTATCTCATGACTGATCGGTTGTAAATAGTACCAGGCGGCACTTTACCACACTGACCATGTATGGTCTTATGTAGACACGTGTGCTGGCTGTGCACTGTCACCTGCACAATGTTTATAATTTTGCATTGTTTTCCTACAGTAGGAGTTGGGAGTGGTCAGGAAATAACTTTTATCTGAAGAAAAAAAAAAAGAAAATGAACATTAATTTCTTAAAAGCTTTGTTCATTTCCCAGAAAAGCTCTTTTTTTGTTAAAAAAAAAGTTTTCCTCAAAAATTTCTTGACTGGTAATTGAAGTTAAAGAGATTACAATTTTTAAATCTTTTAGGTTCCTGAAGGGAGAAAAAATGATTTATGGGGCTGTGGTTTCTCATAACTTGTGCATCAAAATAAATTTATTTCAGTTTTGAATGTTTTCTAAAATTCTCTTTGAGCATTTTTGAGTTCTGTGAATGGGGTTTTAAGCAGTTGTTGAGCACCTCTGACAGACAGCAAGTGGCAGGCAACATTAGCAGGGTCAGGACTGAAGGTGTTAGTGTCCCGCGCCTGAGTTGTTGTGTCCTGTAGTGGTCTCATCATTAGGGGTGAAAATTGCTGAAGGCTTCCTTTCCTTTTAATCCTCATGAAAATTTGTTTTGCCTGCTTTAAAACATTCTGACAGTTCTTCCTTCAAAGTTTAACTACTGTGAAAACAAATTCAGAAAAATTAATTAAAAAGGAGTCTCACTGCTGAAACACAAAAGTCCTCCCTCATCTAGGTGCATGCTTTTCATATGCATCCATTAGTGTCAAAGACATTTTTCATCTGGATAAAATTCAGTTTTGTGGTTTAGTCTTCATAATCTCAGGTATACATTTCTTTCTACCCTTGGGCAGTAAATGTAGAGAGCTGTAGGTAAATTTTGGGTGTTTAGTTTATTTAACCACACTTACTACAGTATGGTGGACAGCCAAAGCCAGGCTATGCCAGACTGCTGCCCAAGTAAATCCTGGTAAGGAGCTTCATAGAGACTGAGCTGCATATATCTGGCTGCAACTCACGGTAGTAGGAGTGCTGCATATTTTCTAAGGGAAGAATGTCTCACCTGGAAACTGCAGACTTCATGAGTGGCTATTATTTAAATCAATAGATTATGCGTATTAGTCTTGACTCAATTTAATATCTAACTGAGTCAGTAGGCTGAAATAATTAGAAATTGTGACTAGAAAGGGAAATGGAGTGTGATAAATTAAATCAAAGAAACAAACCCTGTTGTTTCTTTGGTGACAGGAGAATATACAGCAATAGAAGACAAAGTATTTGATGTGGAGTTCCTTCTCTAAGACAAAATAAAAAATACGCAAGATAATTCAGGTGAGTGAAGGCTTATTCAGGTTGGTGCTTGTCATTCAACAAGTGGTTCAGCTGAAGAAATGAGCCAACAAACCTAGACTAAGAATCTGATGATAATAGTCACTGCTGTGGCTAATTTTAGGGCTAAAAAAACCACAAAAGAAGACCTTCATCAAGTGGCTGATGGCACTGCCAGCCTTGGGCACGAGGAGGAGAAGGGCAGGCTGGGCCAACGGGGCAACAAGCGGGAGCCATGGCCCCGTCCCTGGTCTGTGCTTTCCATACAGCTCTCTTGGTCAGGCTCAGACAATTAAATGCTGTGCCGGTGGGTTGCTCACATTTTGTGCAAGGACAATTAATGCCCATTCACTAGAAATGCCTGGATTGAGTTTGATTGTCTTAGAGATGGTTATTTTCTAAGATCTAATTTTGGGTTCAGCTGAGTGGAATCGAGACGGAGATCTGACTGTCGAGCGCTCAAGTCTGCACACAGCAGATGCAGACATTTTTCAGACAAATTAGTGAAGAGACCTCTGTGATGCAAACAAACTGCTCTGTAATGATTATGGATATTGTTTGGAGGTTTCAGTGCTCATGATATGACTATATGGGGTTAAATCAACAGTACTGTTGGGAAAACAAGCAGAAAAGGGAAGAATAGTATCATTTGCTTAAATGAGCAAGTTGTGTACACTCTGCTCACCATCAGCTTGCATCTTTTCGTGTGGCTCCACACAACTCCTTCCTGTGGTTCAGAAGGGGATTGACTCAAGTGAATCACCCAGGAGATGTTCTCCTCTTGCAGGGACATCCAGTTTCCTTTGCACTCAGAATCACAGAATCACAGAATCACTATGGTTCGAAAAGACCTGTAAGATCAAGTCCAACCATCAACCCAACACCACCATGCCCACTAAACCAAGTCCCACAATGCCACGTCCACATGTTCCTTGAACACCTCCAGTGAGGGTGACTCCACCACCTCCCTGGGCAGCCTGTTCCAATGCTTCTCCACTCTTTCTGTAAAGAAATTTTTCCTAATATCCAGCCTGAACCTCCCCTGGCACAACTTGAGGCCATTTCCTCTTGTCTGTCGCTTGTCACTTGGGAGAAGAGACCAACACCCACCTCTCTGCAACCTCCTTTCAGGTAGTTGTAGAGAGCGATAAGGTCTCCCCTCAGCCTCCTCCTCTCCAGACTGAACAACCCCAGCTCTCTCAGCCCCTCCTCATCAGACTTGTGCTCCAGACCCCTCACCAGCTTCGTCGCCCTTCTCTGGACACGCTCCAGCACCTCAGTGTCCTTCTTGTAGTGAGGGGCCCAAAACTGAACACAGGATTCGAGGTGCGGCCTCACCAGCGCCGAGTACATGGGCACGATCACTTCCCTACTCCTGCTGGCCACACCATTTCTGATACAGGCCAGGATGCCCTTGGCCTTCTTGGCCACCTGGGCACACTGCTGGCTCATACTCAGCCGGCTGTCAATCAACACCCCCAGGTCCTTTTCTGCGGGGGAGCTTTCCAGCCACTCTTCCCCAAGTCTGTAGCGTTGCATGGGGTTGTTGTGACCCAAGTGCGGGACCCGGCCCTCGGCCTTGTTGAACCTCATACAGTTGGCCTCAGCCCATCGATCCAGCCTGTCCAGATCCCTCTGCAGAGCCTTCCTACCCTCCAGCAGATCAACACTCCTGCCCAACTTGGTGTTGTCAATGGCACACAAGTACCCAGGAACAAAAGTTTTCCCCACAGCTTTTTCACATATTCAGTGCATGCCCCGCATCACTCTTTGGGATGAAAATTACTTAAGAATAAGGGAAATGAACTCTCTCTGCCAATATCCATGCCCTGTCCAGGTCAATGGCAGCTCCATGTCTTTGGGTGCTTTTGGAACGGATCTAAGGCTGTCTGGTATGGTTTGAAAGAAATTATGCCTACCTTATTTCTTAATATTGGTCTCTAAACACAG
The DNA here is from genome assembly GCF_030936135.1 of Gavia stellata. NCBI lineage: Eukaryota > Metazoa > Chordata > Aves > Gaviiformes > Gaviidae > Gavia > Gavia stellata. The sequence continues at coordinate 9,900,950 of NC_082595.1, forward strand.
AAAAATAAAAGTGAATGGTTTTGGGTTAACCCTGAAGGAATTTACTCTTCTGAAAAAGTGAGGTGACAGTATGTTTTGCAGAAGTTTTTATGAAGAAGTTATATTTGCTTCTCACAGTCTTTACATAGCCTCTACCAGCACAATGTCTGACTATCTTCCAAATACCTAAATATGCCAGTGTCTTTCATTTTTCTTTCTTTTTTCCTTTTCTTTTCTGTCTTTTTTTTTTTTGTTGTAGGAAAAGTAGCTTGATTAGCATGTTTTTGTTTGCTTGTGTTTGTGCTTAGATGCGGTTGTACCTGGCAACTGTATGTGAAGAAATTAATGAGGCAAAGTTAAGTCAGAGAGATGAGTTTTGCAATTAACACTGAATGTGGTGAGATCTATAGTTATTCTCATCTCTTGTGAAAATGAATTAACTTGCCATAGGAGAGTTGTGTCTCCTGCCTTCATGGGTTTCTCTACATTGGTTGGCATTTCTTGGTTTTGATAGCACATACCAGCTACAGGATATAACATGATGCAAAATCCATCCATGAACAGAGAGTTAGGAAGACTGGATGATCTGCTACTCAAGCTACTGCTCCTTTTTTAAAAAAAATGCTGCAGATGCACCATTAGCAGAGAGGAAAAGCTTCATTTATTTGAACAGAGGGATTCTCTCTGATTTAGAAAATGCCCAGCAAAAGTCATACTCCTTTGCTCCTTTGCAATAGCGACCATTCACAAATCAAACCTCAACGTTATGTTTCAGAGAACGTAAAAACTTATGCCTACCTTTGAAAAGTAACATAGAGCTTGATTTCACCACATGTGCAGTTACAGGCAGAACTCATCACTGTCACCAGATAGCTCTTGTGAACACAGTACACACGTTTTCACTTCCATGGTTTTCATTGTAGTGTTCCTGATGACTGCCAGTTTACTGCCTTGGAAGCTACAGTCTGAGTGCTTTGTTAAATCTGTCTTCTTATAAGCTTCTTCTCTGTCCTCTTTTTTTGATTTGGTGTTGGAAAATGCTGTGTAAAGCTGTCCTTCATGCTCAAAGGAAACCACTGTAGTGCAGGACAAAGTATTTTTTAGAAAGTGCTGAATTCACAAAAAAAAAGTTCTAAGGATCTGAAGGAACTCACAGCAGCTCTTGATCATATTCAGTGAGTAGTCAATTAAAATATGTATTTGCTGGAATTTAGGAGAAGTCAAGAACAGTTTCAGCTTTTCAATAAATTTCTGGCCTCTCTTTTCAAAGCAGAAGTGTTATTAAAGAGTGTAAAACAAAACACCAACATCAGAAAGCACAAGTCTAATGCAGAGAAACACAGTGTGCCAAAATAAGTATTTTGAAACATTCTTTTTTTCTTACCCGCTTGTGCATCAAACCAAAAAAGTGCATCAAAAATACATTTTTTTCACAATGCTACAGCGTCTCTGCCGTTTGGGGACCACAGAATCCCCAGGTTATCATTAATGGAGTACTGGCGCCAATCTCAATGCAATTTTTCAGAATATGAGTTGTTCCACAGTTTGTGGCTGATTCAAGTTCCTTTACAGTGGCCTGATGTTCATATAAATCCCCTGATTATTGACTGTAGAAATAGAAGTACAGGTCACAGAAAGTCACAGACAATAGAGGAAGGGAATGCATAAATAATTGGGGCCCTGATCCTGCATAGCGTTTAACTGTCTTGATCTAGGTACTTCCGTCACAATGAGGATTATGGCGTGTAAATGCAATTCTGCAATTTAACCCATCCATAATCTGCATCTGTATGGAGATGAATTCTGACTCTGTGTTTTGGGGCAGAAGTCCCATTGGGACACCTGAGAGTAAAGTTTGCTGCAAAGATGTTTGCACATTTTGTGTACAGAGTTTTGCTTCTTGCGTTAGATCCAGCATGGGTCAAAGTTGCTTTACATCACCTTGACTGGTTCCAAAGGAAACCTTGAAATAAACCAGAATTGTTGCAACATTGTCTGTTGAAATACATCCAGGTAAGGCAGCATGGCTTAACTTGGGCAAATTAAATCAAATAAACTTATATCCATCTTGCACAATTCAGCTTGGGTTTGCTTCCTACCGGCTGCGCAGGATGCTCACAAAGCACCGGAGGATTCTTCAGGTAATACAAGCAGCATAAATAGGGACTGTCATTGTATCTTAACAATTTAGGAGATGAAGGGGAGAAATGTTAATGCTTTGCATTTATTTACTTTTACAGCATGCCATAAAGATTAAAAATACATTGTAAACAAGTGCAGTATTTAATGTAGCACTTTAATTACATTCAAGTGTGTTACTAAATAGTCTTGAGAAAACCTTAATGACCAGCTGTTCTACCCTCTTCCCATATGTCAGAAATGGTTTCAGAAATCACATTCTGGGATAGTAAGGTTGTATAATTAGACAGTGTATAGTTAACACTTCTAGATTTTCCCCTTAAACTGCAGGCCCTTTTCACTAACATATTGTGGTTTGGTGCCAGTTTGGCACAACACAATTATGCGATGTGCCAAACTGCAACTGAGATGTACAAACTCTCAGAGACATGTTATGATTGCACCATTATCTTTTTATATCTTTTTCATCATTAGGACTGGATGCTTTTTATGTTATGTAAGATTCAGCTTTTTATGGCCAACAAATAAACTTAGTAAATAGGACTATAAATTTTTAATACTTCTTCCATAATGCCATTTGTCTAATCAGAATTAGATGGTTACTGTAACCCCACATCAGTTTTCACCAAAAAAGGCATCATTCCAAGAACAGCAGCTACGGACAAAAATTTCAAAGGAGGTACCTTTTGGCCCAGTTCAGGAATGCACTTAAGCACATGCTTAGCGTTAAGCACATGAGTGCTTATATAGACGCAAGCGCTGAAGCTGGATCAGAAAATGGTTTATGCCAAACAAATAAAATCAACCCGTTCTGCAAGTAAGCAAGTATACGGGCAGCTCACTCTTTTGAACAATTAGCATCCCTCTTCCCGTCAACATCTAAAAATGACAGTGTTTTTCTGGGACGTTTATTATTTTGCAAGACAAAACACATCCACGGTTTGCAAGGTGGGGGGGAGTTTGTGCGAATACATGAAGCGCAAGCCGCCAGCCGAGCCGTCAGTGCGCGGCGCACAGACGATCCATCCTGGCCGGGCAGAGGGGGGGCTGCGGGAGGCAGCAGCTTCACCATCCTGACAAGAGAGGTTTACGGCAGGTTTTGGGTTTTTTTTCCTGAGCTTCAATTTCCAACGACTTATTTAGATGTAAGCAATGACAGCTGTAATCATGTTTTAAATCTTGCCTTGTATCCTTAGTTATAATGTTGTTCAATTAATATTCAGAATAATGGAAGTGATGTGCCCCTTTGAAAAAGACTTGAATGCAGGCCAAAGCTTTGGGAAACTGATTCTCAAGAGGATTAATCAGCATTTAAAACTTGCATTAATAAAAATCTGATCTTCTACCGTGTGGCATGCATAATACTTTTCATTTTTAAGCATTTTATTTTAATAGTGTGGTATCCTTTGTCCTGATTTTTAAAGGGATTTTAAAATCTAACTCCTTCAAATCAATCCTGCTTTGACCCCTGTGCATTCTTTTACTGAATATAAAAACATTAAAGAAATCCTTAGTTCACAAATACCTCTATTACTAAGGATGAGCAAAGTACAGTGCACAAGCACACTTGTAATAGAAACGATATATAGCTTCCACAGGAATTTATGTTAGGCAAGGGCTCACCTTTTCATGTCAATTATTGATGCAATAAAAACACAAATTTACACATAATTACTTAAAAGTTTGAAGGTAAATTATACCCTGAGAACACATGAAGAGCCCTGGTAGGCTCCATAAAAAATGCTCTCCATTTCTCGCATGACTTTTCACTCTGTTATAAGGAATATTATTGTACCCTATGCCAACAAGATTGAGTCAATATCTGAAAGACAGACTTAATCTATGTTTTGTGTTGTTCTCCTGATCTTATTAGTGGGTTAGAGAAACAAGAGGATTTTGTATAAAGTTTCGCATATAAATTCAAATCTAGTAAACCAGCTAATTTACATGCTAAACAGCCACCAGTTGGTAAGACAGTTTTGTTTCATGTCAACTGCAGAAGCTAAATGTATTTTAGAAATACTAGAAAACATTATTCTTCTGAAGAGGCATTTTAATAGCAAACAGCTCACTCAGGTCTTCTATGAAGCAAAGAAATCTAGTTGAGAAATTCTTGTATCCTTACTCATGTTATTGAAAGGCAACAGTTTGGGCTCTGAGTATGAACCATCTGCTTTTACTTTGTTTCATACCTAATGTGATGCTTCAGTTCATCATAAATGCAATCAGTTTTCTAAATGGTGCCAGAGGTTCTTAAAAGATATTTTTATAACCTTGCTGCCTTCTAGAAATAGAAGGTAAATGTGTTTTGTTTAAAAACAGTAACTATAAAATGTATTGTATCCAATGGAACATCAAAAATTGTAGTCTCTTAGGCACTGGGCAGGATGACTAGACGCTGAAATACTGCAAAGAAAAATGAATCACAAAAGATATGCCTTCTTCGCCTGCAGTGGACAGTGCACCCGGCATGAGGTGTGAAGTGCGAGAGGGAAGGGCCTTACACAGATGTGCACATTTGAATTAGATGCTGATTTGTTTTTTCTGGAGTAAAAAGAAGAAGGCTCCAATTTAAGACGCTCTCTGTCTGAATTCCCAAGACCTAGGTCTGGCCCAGTGATACACAATGATCCCATCACTTGCATAGAGATAATAGGAGCAAGTCCCCACTCTTCATGCATTCTAAGAGAGAGACAAGCAGGAGTTACTTTGGTACCACCTTGTTATCCCATCAAGCACTGCCTGCCTGTTTCTGGTTTCAGAGGGTCTCTCTGAGGCTACTGCTCACAGACCAAAGTATTTCCCCGTGAGTGAAATCCTGGCCATAAGAAGTCTATGACAAAACACAAGGTCAAGATTTCCAGCTGTGCTAGGACATTCTCTTGAGTTGATAGATAACCTAGATTCAAATTCAAAAGGCTGGATAAAATGTATATGAGCCTTCTACCTACTGGATAAATACCCAGACACTGGCTGTCATCTCTAGCCTCCCCCATCCTCACCATCCCCAAAGAACCTCACTCCTGCCTGTCTTTGGACCTATCTGAAGAGGGATAGAGAAGTCCCTTTGAGTGCAGTCTGCAGTGTTCAGATCCACATACATAGGTCCATAGCTAGCATATAAGGCTGTGTCTAATTTGGAAATAAACTAGACGGGGGCCCATCCTCTCACACTGAAGTGAAGTATCATGACTTGGACCCACACCTAAATTTTCTGTGAAGAGGGTGTTTGTGTTCAACCTGCCTGCTGGGAACAGTGCCTGGGAATAAAGCTCTTTCCCTGCCCTCTGCCTGAGCAATGCCTGAAAGCGAGCTAGCAGCATGTCCTAACTGTGAGACACCGCCGCTCCCCGGCCAGGCCAGCAGATCAAGGGACGGCTTTTGGGTCTCTTGCCAACTGCCTCGTACAGGGATGAGAGAGAGAAATCCAAAATTATGGTGAACAACTATTACAGCTCAGCCTGAGACTTTGAAGTGTGAAAAGGAGAAAACACTTGTCACCCAGTGTGGGGTTTTATTGTAGAAATTATCACATGCACTAAACTCATCTAACCCCTACTACAGAAAAGCAAAGCTATGGTTAAGTGAGAGTGAGTAGGTCTGATGCATCACCACAGGGAGCCTGGGTCCTGTTATTCTGTGTTGGACCACAATCTTCCTTTTGCTATCTTCTACACTTTTCTTGTTCTCTCTTTTTAGGCTCCTAATTGCTGTGAGGAACCAACCTCCTTCGTGCAGTCATGTTATCACTCCCACCATGGCCTCAGCCCTTCCTCCTTGCTCCTTGGGGCTCTAGGTGCCCCTTGCCCTGCTCCTTTCCCCGTTTTCCTTGCTGTTTCCCACCTGCCTTGCTCTGGACTGTGCCAGTACTGGATTAGGCTGAATACAAGTCCCACATTCTTTATTACAGAGTCAGCATTTCTTCCTCATTCCTTGCCTGGCTGCTGCCCAGCGGGTTATTTTGGGACCTACGCTAGCTGGCCCAGAGCACAGCCATGCCAGGGAGGGTACTAACAGCTAAACGCTGCTGAGGATTTTTTGCCAGTGCCTGAGCCCGAAACGATGTCCCATTTTATTTGGGACATAGACATAGCGTAAACGTCCCCGAGGTGAAGAGCAGTAGGAGGGTAAAGTTTGTAAGTGTCCAGCCCTGAAGGGCTAGCTGGGGGAAGGGGAGGCATGGGTGGGCAGCAGCCCCATGCAGTGCCTTCCCTGCAACCCGCAGCGCTGCAAACCCACAGGCTGGGGGTGGGGAAAGTGCTGTGAGAAGGCTTAAGCCATCTGCAGGCTTTCCTCCCCTTCCTCTGAGCCACAGACTGACCCTTATCACCGCTTTCCCAAGCCAGGATGGCACCTCTGCTCCCGGGACGTGTGGTTGGGAGACGTTGGTCTAGCAGCTGGGTCACAGTTCGGGTGTCTCTCCTCACTCCATGCTTCCCCCTCCCAAGACGACAAGTATTGCAAGCCCGTGGTGTGGAGACCAAGGTGTGTGTCAGGCAGAGTATGTGCAGGGACGAGCATCGGGTGGCAAGAGGGTGCAGGAGGAGGGGAAGGAGATGGGACGGAAGATGCAGGATTGGAAATGGAATCTATGAAATGGTTGGGAAAGACAGATTTGGCTGAGCTTTCCAGGTAAAAGTTAGTCCTTGTATTCATAACGTTTTTCTCTGAGCTGGTAAATAATACTGATGTATAGGTATAAAGTGGGAATCCATGACCAGATACAGACCCTGCAGCATCCTGCATATGATATATTGATTTTTGTTGGGGACCAGAAACAATTTTACCTTCTCTACTGTACCTGCTCTCCTTGTACAACATTGTGTCATACTTCAGTGTCCCTTATGCCTGTGGAGCCAGATGGCCACCAATGACTTGTACCTCCTTCTCTGGGAGCCCAACTTGATATAGCTTATATAGGCCTGAATTTCTGCTCTGGAGAACAGCCCCTTGAAAATGTCTTGAGCTGGGCAACTTGCAACACGTGCCATCAGGGACACATGATACCATCGCTCCTTCTCAGCCCCACTGTAGTGGTGCAGGTCTTGGAGGAAGCCTGAGTGCCCTTAGAGCAGCAGATGCAGTGGGGTGGTTGTGGTACCTGAGCTGCCTTATTTGAAGCCAGGGTAAATCTGCAGGAGCCAGGGTAGCTACCCTCACAACTTGCAGCTGGGTGTGCTCTGCGGGCATAAGAGCAGCTACAGGGCCAATGTCCTGCCTCTAGCTGATGGCAACCATGGAGAACAGTGTTAAATCCTGTGGCAGAGTCATGACATGCTGCTAGCTTATTTCTTAACCTTTTACTTTCTATTGCAGTGTTTTTGTGAAAAAAAGGTTATTGTTATACTTGAATTTATCATGCTGTTGGAGAGCACTGGGCATGAGTCAGCCTTGAGGCAGTAAGATGGACAAGATGAGCTCTTGAAGTACCTTTCCAGACCTATTTCTACAAGTCTATGAGCAGAACAAAATGAACTCAAGATGTTTTCCCAGAAGAGAGCAAATAAAGGAACCATTTCTTTGAATTCTGCACAGATTGAATACGAATAAAATGAATCCCACATCTGGTCCATTCTTCTTTTTTTCATTTCTTTAAAGAACCGTTGCAGTAATGCCATACACACACACAAACACCAAGCAGGGAAGATCAAGTCAAGGGTGCCCCAGGTTTTACTTTCTGCCTCTTTTTGAAATGGCAAAAGATTAAAAACAAAAAAATCTGCATGGCCCACATGCTTAAATAAAACGGCAGCTACATCTAAACTGTTGCGGTCCCTGTGCTGAGTGTTACAAAATCAAATTCTGAGATGGGAAAGGAGTTGGCAGTGGCCAGAAAGATCTGTCCTCGTGAGGAGCAGGGCTCAGAAAGCTTTTTGGCTGAGGGGAATTCATGATATGAAGGTAGGTGCCTGGACTCTCTACGCAATGTGTGAAGGAAGTTTGACCCCTGGTGAAGAGGACTTGCAAAAGCCAGAGTGCTGAGCAGCGACCTGCGTGTCCAAACCAGTGGCGACCACTCGAGAGGCAGATTTTCCTGTCAGCCCATCTCTGAAAGCCGCTCAAATGGCCGGCTCAGGCCAGAGAGCAGAGACGGTGTACAGCAGCCCCTCCAAGTCGTGAATAATGAACACTGTCATGTGCCAGATATTTAGGATGAGCCCAGTCTTGCAGCTTGTTTGCTCAACTGAATTGTTTACCTTTTCCGAATCTTGCAAGGCTCCAAACAAACTATATACATTGGTCTCATAAATATTTATTAATTTCCCCTTTGTTAGCTAATTGCTTTACAACACAGATGACTTTCTTCATTAAACAGATTGCTAAAATGCTATTCAACAATACATTTATTGTTAATTCTCTAATTGGTTAGGAAGGTATGGGTTTTGGATAGTGAAGCAACTGTGCATAATGCCTGACAGGTTAGCTTTTAAAATGAACTTTGCACTTGGGTTTGAATGGTCAGCAGCAAGGAAGATACTCCTTAAATGGATTTTTAAAAAATCAGTTAATAAACATAGCTCAAAATTCATGTAGAGTCAGAATTACACAATTTGCTTACACATTACCTTCTACCTACTGTATCTTCTTATAACGTTTCTGAATCAGATTTGTTGTGCTAATTCCCCAGATAGCAAATTTTTGATATGCTGTAACTATTTTTTAAGATGCATTTTGACATAAACTGTGTAAAAATCACGTGTCTTATTTTGTGTATCAATTTATTTTGTTCATTTTTTTCCTTTTGGTAGCCTCCTTTTGCCATTTCTAGTTCTTGTTATGTACGTGCTTTAGAAAGAACGCATCCATATTTGAGTGGTTAATCAAGGGTAACTAACCAAAATAATCACTTTCTAGTACTTCAAAATATTCTAATTTTTTAATGGAGAATATGCATTCTTAAATTAAATATGCATAATAAGTAATAAGTAGTAATAAGAATAAAGTGGGCTCTGTAAGAATGAATGTTATGTTTTAAGCAAAATGCATTTGATTTGCTGGGTTCCAAGCTGCTTTGAATCAGTAAGAATCCGTGCAAAAATGGGGTGAGGAGGATAGAGAGCCTCATAATGCTTATAAATTGTCCATAATTGTATGGATTTTAAATATAAAAGTTGGCAGTGGCAAAAGCTAAAAGCCATTAGGAGAGATCCTATTGTGCAACACATAACTCATAATCTTAGGGGGAAAAAAAACTAACTAGAGTTTTCTAAAATTTTCATAACTGTACTTGAGTCTTGTCTTGATGTTTACTACAATGATGGCATTGTTTGAAATGACATAGCCTAATGCATATATGAATCCTGTTTGAAAAGAGCTACTAATTAACATGAATAGTCTTCTTCTCTGAAGGTCATTTATTGCAAAGTTCATTTTTCAGCTGAGCATTGCTAAAGTAGTCACCCCCGCTAACAGCCATTAGATTGAGAGACTTAGGTCTGTTGTCTTCCTGACACTGGGTCAGGATTTTCAAAGAGGCTCTTCGATGCCAAGAAGCCCTTAAAAATAATATTTGAACTGAAAAAGAATGGATGTAATTACATTGTAAATATTTCTGTGGTTATTGAATTAATGAAGATAATTCTATTCATTTTATCTTTAAAAAAACCCACACCAAGTTTCGCTTATCTGATGTTCCAGTGCAGCTCTTCCCCATGGGACCTTTGATTTCTTCAGTCATAACGATTCATTAGAACCGAGAGACACTGAATATTTAGCATCTGATGTGTGAGCATGTTCACCTACTGCCAAATATTAGGCACATGAAGCCCCAGGTGCCTCTGCCTCCCCTTTGGAAGCCCCAGAAAGGCTTTCTATGTCTGCATGCATGCCACCCACCGCTGCTTCTCCAGTGAGAAGATGAGATCTCCAAGTCTGAAGGGCACCGACTTAATACTGCCAAACTTGCAAACTTACAAACTGCCACTTCACCAGGGCTTTAATGTTGCCACTTGAACCATGAATATCTAATTCTGAAATAATATATGTCCAGGAGCCCCATTAATAGCATTGCCATGATATTCACTTGGATGTAGGTTTAGAAACTGCAATGACAGAAAGTTACTGCCTGGGCTAAGGGACATCCCCCCGGTGGGTTTCCTGGTGATGTCTGTGGACACGTGGTGATAAAGGAGTTCAGGATTCTTGCTGTGGTTGCAAAAACTTGTTCACCCACGTCAGTTAGCTACAAACAGGTATGGGGTGTCTTGGACTGGAGTGTGACATTAAATACATCACTCTTCTCTGTTTCGGTGGCTGCCATGCCCGTGCTAGCTCAGTACACCACTGAGGCTCTGGTAAGCCTTTGCTCTATTTTTTATGATGTTCGCCTCCTGTTTGAGCAGGTCAAGGATGGGATCTTTGGTAGTCAATTGGAACCTAAGTCATTCCCAAACTGATCCCTACTTTAGGGTTACTCTTGTCAGTAAAGAGGAGGTTCCGCAACACAATGGGGCTGTGGATATGGAGAAGGACCAGGAGCTCTTAAAAAGAGCCCAGAAACCCATGCAATTTCTTTGAGATAACAATTCTAGGGGACAAAGCTCCTCACCTTCCTTGCAGGGAAGCCAGCTGAGGCTGTAAGAGCAACAGGAAAATCCCACAGACCACAAGGCACTTGTAAAAATCTTGTGCCTTAACCCACAGGATTTGTGTCCCCTTCTCCCCTGGCCATGCTACTCTCCCCCGAGTCAGGCTTCCTTGGGCTCCCGGTGGCTACAGCCCAGCTGCTGGATGTCAAAGCTGCAAGCATGAGAAAACCCCTCCAAGTCTGAAGGACAATAGTGCTAAGAGAGAAGCAAGGTAATCCTCTGTCCCTTCCACTCCTCCCTGTCCTCACCCCAAGGCAGAAAGGTTGCAGATATGATGGAGGGGAGTGGGACACTTGTGATGTGGCTCAACCGCTTCTCCCTGCCAGCTTCCGTGGGGTTTTTGCTCCTCTCCACTTGCGTTAACAGAGGGGAGCATATGGGCCTTGGAGATTTAATGTTTCATGGCTTACTTGGCTGTCAAAATGTTTTACATTATTATTTGTTGCAACATTCACGGTGATCATCTTTAAGGAAAAAAAAAACCTGTGCGGCAGGTCCCTAGATGCCCTTGCTGGGAGCAGATGTCGGAGCAAGAGCATTGTTAAGCTTCTCCTGGATTTTTCATTTCCCACCCTTTGTACAGCCAACACAGTGCAATGTGGCACACAGACAACCTCTCTCACCACTCGCAGGACCCACCAGGGTGGTTTAGGATGGTTAAAACAGGGAAACTTGGAGATTTATAGGGGCCTGAGACACATTTGTAATCTGTATTGATGGCATCATCCCCGACCATGTGACAACCAAAGCAGATAAGCCTATGACTGAACTGAAAAGATTTCTTAAAGCTGGTAATCGATATTGAGCAGCTCAGTCTGTCCAGCTATCGGGTTTGGAGATCTCCACACACGGGGAGTGGGGGTGGAGGGGAGCTCCGGGTTTGTAAACGGGGGAGATGGAGAGCCGCTGCGAAGCGGCAGCCTGGCACGGTGCTGTAGGTGACCGGCACCTGCTGCTGCGGGGGGGGTTCGGCTGAAGAGGGACTCTACAAAAGCCACGGGAAAGCTTTGTTTTATTAGGGAGGAAAATCCAGAAACAAAGGGCTAACGAGTAAGGGACCTGAGTATCACTGACTTGGGGCCTTGAAATTCTGTTAGGGGCGAAGCTCTCCAAGGGTGCTGCATACTGTCCCTTCTCCAGTGCCCCTGCCCGATGGCCAAAGTCTCTAGCTGATGCTGAAAGTTTCCATAGGGGTTTCCTTGCTTAGGGTCTGACATCCCATTACTTATAAGTGATACTTGTGTTTCAAAAGCAGTCCCAAACCTGATGGACTTCCTAAAGGTGATGTCCCTCTTCCAGGGCTCCTGTTGGAGGGAACCTGTTTTAAAATTATTAAAAAGGTCTAACTCTTTGTAAAGACATAATCACTTTGCAGTAAGCAACTTTTCAAGCCACTGTTGTCCATAGTGCATGATAAAAAAAAGTCTCAGCTAGATGGCCTGCGACAGAGCTCCCCGCAAAAGTCACTGCCTGCCTGTTCTGCCGCCTTTCAGACAGGGAAGGGAGCTGGTGCTGCTGAGGGACGTCGTGTGTGGGTAGCACCTTCTCAGAAACAGCATTCCCATGAAAGGCAAAGAAGTTGTCCCCAGATAATCAAGCCTTGTGCTTTGTTTCCACAAGATGACTGGATGTTACGAAGCCTGGACTGGTTAGACTGGCACATAAAGATGAAGGGAGAAGCTGAGCCTTTCTATTTCTCTGTACTTATGGGGCAAGACAGCTGGGGTTCAAACACACTCCCTATTATGAAGCACCTATTAATATCGTCTCCTGATGGAGAACAGGGTATTTTTTCCTTCTTAAATGTTTAATTAGCAGGCATTGTGTTATATCTTTACTTCAATAAATTCCAGTTGAGAAAGATTTTGGGTGCACATGTGAATGAACGCTTGTCTTGAAAGACAGGGCAAAAAGAAATTAATAATCATGTTTCCCTTGTTGTATTTACTGTTTTGCTTCTAAAGGGAATATTACTTCACTAAGAGATTCATAATTAGGAGGATGCCAGATGGGTTATCAATGTGGTTTTAAATTTTTATACGTAGAGTGCTTGTTTTTGCAGGGGATGCTTTGGTTCCATGTACAGTAGTTAAATATAAATGTCTTTTATGAGGGGACTGCTAACTACTCCATGATTTTGAATTTGCTGTTTATTTAATCCTCTTTCCCAGCCCCCCCTTTTTTGTTTCTTTCAGCTGCTCTGGTGCGGTAGATTAACTGAATGGACCTACCAGGTGGGCGAATAAAGCCTGAAAACAGAACTGAGACCCATATCTCCACCTGAAAAAGCCAAATGCTTTAGTCAGTAAAAAGAAGTGAAGAAAAGTCAAGACTTTGGACGCCTTCCTGAAATGCCAGGGAAAGGTGTTCCTGTTGGGCCGAGTGCTTCAGAGACGGGTGTGTGCTTTGTGCCATCACCCAGAGGGGTGCGGCAGTGTGGTACCGGTGAGGAGGACGAGACCTGAGGTTGGTGCATCTCGGGTGGGGAGCAGGGCGCTCACGAGGCAATTTCCGAAGGGAGGGCGAGAAGTCAAAGGCGACCAGGAAATCGTGGTGTGAGAAGGCCACGCACAGGAGCCGACAGCTAGAATTACTGTCCCACAGAAACCCTGCACCTCCTTGGGACGCAGGGACTCGGTCTCAGAGGTTTTGTGCTTTCCCAATATGGGCTGGCTAAAGCAGCTCTGACCCAGCCGGTGGCAAAGTTCCGTAGTCTCATTATGGACCAGCTGCTATAGGGTGGGATGCCTGCGCACACGCATGTAGACCCACAAACAGACACGCGGGTGTGTGCGCACGCACACACATGTGTGTACACTTCGCCATTTTGCTCAGCATACTTCGACCTTCAGCACCAAAGTAAAACTCCCCTCTCTGCAGGATTTATGTCAAAGCTGGCATATCTTCATCACTCGCAAGGGCTTTGGATCAGACAAAGGGGCCGCGTCACCTTCCCTCTCTTTTCTTCTGAGTCTCCCCTCTATCGTGAGCTTTTAGAGCTGCGATAAACAGAAGGGAGCCATGCACAGTATAACGATAACCCAGATGACAGTGTTAAATCTGCATTTGTTCCATGTCTAAGTGTTACTGAAGGAGAAGACGCTGTTATTAAACACCAGGGAAGGGTCATCAGAACTGGCAAAAAAAAAAAAGGGCGACTGCAATGGAAATGGAATGACACTTAACAAAAGTCCGTTAACCTAACAAACCAGTTCATGAAAAATCTGTATCAGGATAGGGACAAACTCAAGCCACAACCTTAGACTTATCTTAAAAAACTCATAGGGGTCAGCACATCATCTCTGAATGCAATTTTAAATGAAAAACCTCACTGCCACAGTGTGTCTTGGTCTAGGGAGTCACAGCTGGGCAAACTCCAAATCTGGAGCATGGACCTGTTCTCAGGGGCAGAGGCCAGACTGAAGGCTGATTGACGAAAACAGATACAAAAAAATTTACTAAGGACTTTAAATTCAACAGCAGGTCATAAAATAACACATTTTCAAGGTAAAAGGAAGGACTCTCTCATACATGTAACCACATGTTGGTTTTACATGTTGTAATCATGTTGTACTGATGTAAATGCAAGCAGGAAAGTCAACAGAAAATCACAATGCTTAATGATAGAGACAATTAGGAAAGTGTCACATTCGTTAGGTCATCCTCATTAGAGAAGTTAAAAAATTACTTTTGATGAAATGCAAGACAGAGTTGTGTGGAGGAAGCTCTTGCATGGTATAGAGATTGGACCGAGAGGGGCATCCATGATTTTGTGTGGACAAAGACAGAACTTCATGATCGATAATAATTGGGGCTTTATTTAACTGAAATTCAAGACCCGCAGATGCTGGCTCTGTGATGTGCCACTGAGAGTATGGCCTCGTGTTTTCAAGTTTGCTCTAATGCTCTCCATCTCCTCTTGGGAGAGATTTTATTGACGTGATAGACATTTCCTTCCTTCCTTCACACAGAGCATCTCTGCATTTGAAGACATTTGTAGTACTGGAGGATTCATTCTGCTGTAGCTCTTCTTCAGCTCTGCACACCTGCGGATTACAAAGCACCCATCCCACGGTCTAACCTGGTATGCAAGTGGCAAAATTTCACTATATGCTGTTAATTCATCCATCCCTCTGCTTCTCTTTGGCTTTCTTCCCGCAGAGCCTCTGGGGGGGATCCCTCCATCCCAGCGACAGGGAGAGCAGGGGCAGCCGATGCTCAGGGAGGAGGCTGATATAACCTCGATTTCTGCAGCAGCACAACCAGGAGAGCTTCTGTGGTGGGGTTTGAAGTACCCTTGGTTTGCATAGTGGTGATAAATTTCACTAAATGCAATGGGGAACATGGTGGTAATTAGGAGAAATGAAAAGATGTAGCAGTCCAAATTGGAAGAGGTAACTGGCCAGTGAAGGAATGGCTGTGTGTCTGTTTGGAGGGCCGCGTATCTCAGACATGCTCTGCAGTTCATGAGCTGCACTGGTCTGTAGTCTTTTCATTAAAGTCACGTTTACTCTCCCACTGGGTCTGGCAGGTGCAGCAGAGGTAGGAGTTTTTCAAACTTTCACTAAGCAAATTCTAAGGGACGATGTGATGAACGTTCCCCTGCCTCGTCAGACCATAATGGCAGGTGTGCACCTTCGGTGGGCTTAGGGGCCACCTTCCAAAAAATACTGTGTTGAACCTCTCATGTCTTCTGGATGTGGATAAGAGGGAGAAACTGGGGAGATTCAGATCCCCAAAACTACTTGACTATACAGCTGCGGCTCCCTGTGCTCCTGTCTCTAACCGTAACAGTGTCAGTAACCTTCTGCTAACGGGTGAGCGTAAAAGTTTTTCTGAGATCCCAGAACTGAAAGACTCCTATGAGTATCTTTGTTTTCTTTCTTGTGCTAATAACAGCAGCTATATTCCTAATAAAAATATTCAGACTACTGTGTTACGTCTGTTTCTTAAATTGTGATCATTATGTGACTAATCATAATAATAATATGATATTAGGCGAAAAAATGTTGGAAGATATTCCCTAGAGGGAAATGAATTTCTTTTTATCATCTACAGTAGTTTATTTCACATATTCATGACCCTCCTGGTATTCTTTTTTTTTTTTTATGATGAGCCATAAAAATGACAAAATACATTAGCAAAGTTCTCGGTTTATGCTAAAATGACCATATTCAAAAATAATAACAGAGACTTGTATCAGCAATGCAAAAGATGCATGAAGTAATTGGTGCTTAATTTGTACACAAACTGTCAAGGCAGTTTTCCTCACGGCCTGCATCTTCTGAATTCATTAGTCTCTAATTAAGGCCAGTTGGGACCAGCAGTTAGAAGGTTAAAGAGGTTCTGACAGCCCTAATCATTGCTCAGGAAGCTGAAAATGTATGCAAAGTCTCGGCAGATGGGGTGAGATCTGCTTCTGCCAAGTGATAACTGTTATTCCTTTGCACCTCCAAAGCTGTCATCCTAATAGGCACATTTTAAATTTATTAATGCTCTAGTTACAATGCATACACAGTCTCTAATGGTATGTCATTCAGAGTATATAAACTGAGCAATTAACACATATTACCTGGTAATGGTAAAATTATTTGTTGCCTGTTTGATTTTTTTTTTAGTTTCCTAATCCAGCAAGAATAGTCATAAGCAAAGACTTTTCTTTGTTAAAAAAGGGGGATTCTGAGCTGCTTGTTTGCTGGCTATTAATTCTTTGTTTCTACAGACAAAAAGCTCACAAGCCATAACTAACTTTTCTTTGATTTCCAGTACCTCGAAGATTTGGGTTTCAGGGATTATACACTTTTCAAATTTGAAAATGAAAAATGTGTGGTTTGAATATTTCAAATACAATTTTAAAAGGATATGGCTTTTTTCTAAATTTAGTTTTGTTCAGTCCTCTTAAAAAACAATGTGTGAATCCCTCAGAAAATTGTCATTGTACTTCCCCCCTTCCCCACTACTTCAGTGAGATTCCCGTATTTTGTTCCCCTCCGTGGTGGTATCTCTCTTCTTAATCCTATCATCTGGCTTAAAGCTGCCTAATCAAGAGAGAGGCATGTTTTTAGGTCTCTCTGTCCATCTGAAGGCTTCAGCCATGGGAGGCCTTTAATTGCACGTAGCACTGGTGCAGCGGCGGGTTGCAAGGGGGGAGCCTACGGCAGAGCCTCCCGTGCAGGGAGCGGAGCAGCCACCAGAGCCCAGGAATCGCCAACAGCGCTAATAATGTGATAAGATGTTAATGTAAGCAACAGAACAATTATGTACCCGGTGACTTATAGACGGGCCAGAAAGCTATTCCTCTGTTAGAATTAATTGATTTTGCTCTGTGTCATGAGCATAGCACAAGTAGGGGGAGAGAAGGTAGGGTAATTGAACTGTGGGCCTGCCTCTACCCTCACCAGCCTGAGTCGCAAGTGACTCCAAAAATGTCAACGGATTTCAAACGGTACAATATCGGCATGAGACACAGTTGCAGACCAACTTTTTGCTGCTGAGATTTCTCCAGCTTGCATTTCAGACCTTAGCGCCTGGTGGCAATTCACCAGACATGAGACCCAAAGCGCCCCTGCCAGCCAGCAGCCCCAATCTTGTGTTTTCTTGACACATCAGCAGTCCTGCTGAAGTCAAAGGAGACTTTTCCCGAGTGAGAGCTGCGTGGCCAGGCCCTGTGTTAGCCAACGGGACTCCCCTGAAGGCTGCAAATCGTGCCAGCGCTGTTTGCATGGGGAACTGCTGCCGAGGTGGTCCCTGCTGGGACCTGGGGTAGAATGACACTGCTATACTCTCTCGCTCTACAAAAGTACTTTCTTCAGTAGGTCTCACGGCAGATAAGGATCATTAGCACCGATTTACATCAGGGGAAGCTCAGGAACAGAATGGAAAATTACTTGTGCCAGGAGTGAAAAAAAAACTGGAAAACCTAGAAAACCCCACCTATAGAACATATAAGAGGGGAAGGGAATCAAAGCTGATAAATTATATAGAACAGCTCTGACCTAAATGGTTTTCAGAAAATGGGTAAAAACCTTGATCACCTTGACCTGCATCACTGTTGTGTAGGAGAGCGTTACTCTAATGATCTTGGCTTTCTGATGTGGATGTACAGCAGAGCTCTAATCCCCACATCTTTCAAGTTTGAGCAGCACATAACCAGCATGGTGTATGCTTAAGCCTAAACTATAGATAGCCCCTTGAGTTATGGTAGCTTTATGCTAGGACAGTTCATTTCCACTGAGATCTGTCTTACCTGAATGATCTACTTTGCTCTTAGACCATCGCTAAGTGGTGCAGTACCTCCTAGGTTGAGTTTCAGGTTACAAAATGCACCCTCTCCAGGGCTCTAGGCAAAGAAAGGCAGTTATTTTCTTTGAAACAAAACACACACTGAGGCAGAACCAGCTCTCAGGATACCACCCTGCACCCACAGTTTGATGTGTATTCCCACTATGGGTCTCCCCTGACTCCCCTGAGCAGCGGGAGCCCCATGAACCCCCATGACGGAGGGAGGATGATCCAGAACCGGGACATGTTGCTGGAGGGTCCTTACTTGCACACAGGCACTACTCACTACGTTGCCCAAGACACTTAATTCTGGATTATTGTACATAGAAGTAGGCAAGAGCTGAATTCTCCACGCTGCTTCTAACCCACTAAATGAGGGTATTAAATTACAGTGTTATAGTGTGGTGGGGCTCTGCTTTAGGACCATTTGAGCAGCCAGAAGGCACACCACGTCAACGCGGAGCTAGAAAACCACTCAGCTGTGGAGACACAGCTTCCCGTTCCTTCAAGTACCTCTCTCCCAACCAGTCCGGAGCAGTGAAACCAGCGGATATCATGTGCTGCAGATGGATCAGCGATGGATCACATACAGCAAGCTGAGTCTGGCATGGTCTGATTCCTCTTCTGTTTGCTGGCTACTTACCCAGCTGACAGCCAGACATTTGTGGGGTAAATCATTTCCAGTTGTTTCACAGAAGAAAACTGTCCAGCAGTATAAATAATAATCCCTCTCCGGTAAGGATTTCAGTGTTTGCCCATGGCTCCGGTGCTCTGCTGCTTCCCTTCAGCCTCCTACCCAGCACATCTTCTCCTGGAGAAGGATGTGAAGTCCCTGCTACAGACCGGCTGTGAACAGAAAAAAGAGCTGCCAACTATTTTCTCTTAATTTTTGTCTCTATCCATACACAGGGCACAAGTGGACAATGTTACAAAAGGCAATAGAAATTTTCGGTCAAAAATAATGGAGGCAAAATTGCTTGTAAAATTGCAAGTGACAAAGTTGTTTGGTTCGTATCGTTCATAATTCATAAAACCTGAGGGACTGGACACAGACCGGTGTCTTGCCAGGGGAGAATTCAGCCCACATGAAAATCACTAGGCATTGCCGTGGCTTTTGCTGGCTGTTTTATGCTGAGGAGGCTCTGGGGATAGGGAAAGCTTAGCAGCAAGAAGCTTGCTTTTGCTTAAATTCTGCAACCCGTTGCTTTTCCCTTTACCTTCTCCTCTAGGCTGTCGAAGGTGATGCCCCCTTCTCACCACCTGCCCGGAGTCACACGACGGCCAGTTCCTGCCAGCCACCACAGGGATTTCTCTGCCGCTTTCCAGCCTCCTGATGCCGGTGTAGGAGGGCGGCAGAAGGAAAAGGGCCATGCAGACGATGACCCCATACTGCACTGAGCCCCGCGTGCCATCTCTGGCCCATTGGCATCTGGTGTAGTGTCAAGAAGTCAGGGTAAGCAGAAAGACATTTGGGGAGCCATTGCGTAGCTTGGTGGTGTCACTGCTTTGCCCTGAGTTGTGTTGTCTTGTCATGGGCGTACCTGCCTGCAGACCTCCTGGGCAGAGGGAGGGTCCGTTGTTCCTCGAGGAGCAGCCAACACTCAAGACCCAATTGGAAATAGTCTCTGCAAGTGGAAAGAGGTGCTGGCTTCCACCACAGCCCACGTTTGGAGTGGGAGGTCTTCCTCCAGACAAGCTGGTGACACTGCAGTGTCCTGCTTATTGTCTTGTTCAACAAAGTGTCTTCCATGCAAGGGGCCTCACCAAATATTTATTCTGCACCACGTCTTGCCCAGAGCCAGAATTTGGACCTGTCATGCCAATTCAGTCCATATCGCTGTGCTGCCATGTTCAGGAGGCTTTCCCTTCATGGGTGTGCTACCCGTCAAACATCACTCAGGAGAGGGCATCGCGTGCCTGGGGCCAAGTGAGTCCTGTTGGGCCAGACGGTGCTAAATGATGGCATGCTGAGGACAAGGCGAGGGCAAATGGATTGCTGCGCTTGTGTGCGGTGTTTGCTGCAAGGTGTGACGTGAAACACATCCAAGTCAAACGGGCTTGAAAGTGCCACAAAATGGAGGGCTGGAGCTAAGCTCCTTTTCAACAGGAATTTACTCGGAGCATGCTAGGAGCATGAACTGTCACGGGTTGCTTTCTGAGTAGCTGCCTCTCTATTGAATCTCTTGACATCTGGTACCTTCCTCCAGGACAGGTAGCTTCTTCGCCTCAAGGCCAACCAGATATTTCTGCAACCTTGTGCTGACTTTCTACAGCAGGGAGAACCGGGGAACTGATGCCATTATAAATATTCTTCTGCAGGGCTGGGGTCCTTTCTGGTCCAGCAAGAAGCTGATGGTGCCCGCAGCATGCTGAGTCTCGAGGTTACTCAATGATGGTGGCCACAGCTTGGGATGTTCAGTAGGACCCAGGAAAGATCTGCAGGCTGAAAACGCAAGCCGTGCAATGTTTCTGTTGGACTGGTGATCAGAGCCTATATAGTTGTGCTTAAGAAATGTAGTTGGGCTTAAGAAATGTTGTAGCTGGGTTTAAGAAATTCCAGACGCATTGCCGTTTTGTAGTTACTCTGTGTGTACCAGAAAAAGCCTAACAGATTAAAAAACGTTTGAGAGGGTGTTTGTCCTCTTGTGTTTTCCTCTCTGTCAAAACCTTAAAAAGTATCTACCATAATAACTATAATGCTGAGTAGTTTAAATTTCCATACTTGTGTAATTGTTTTCTTCTGTTAAATAGACTGTCTTGGTGCTTGCCTGGCGATTTTCTTGCCGTGGTGGAAAAGCTTTCTAATGCTGGATTATCACTCCCATCTCTCTATTTCTGCTGAGAAAATAGAGGTTCAGAGCAGCTAAGTGAATACCCAAAGGACTGGCAGCAGCAGCTCCCTCGGGTGGCCCTGGGTGCAGCGCTCTGGGTCGCACCGGAGTAATTGGGGTCCAGCCAAAACCCTCCCCGCCATCCCCTGCCCCAGAGGAAACCTCTGCAGAGGGTTTATGGGCAGATTCATACTCTTGGGTATATCACCAGCATAGGGCTCAGCATACATCCAGGGGGAAGAATCACATTTAGTATTTTATGATTGCGAGGACACCAGTGCCACACACAAGCCAGAAAGCACCCTGCAAAATGCTGCCGCACAGCTAGCGGGACAACACGCAGCAGTCCTTACAATAGGACCAACTAATAACATGTATAGCCATCATCTCTTTCTGAATTGTTTGGTGACATTGGAAAGCTTGTTTTGGGAGTGTAGCATAGCACCACAGAGCTCCGGAGGATGCACCATGCAGCTCTGGGGCAAGTGAGATGGGATGAGATGTTTCAGGCTTGCTTTCTGGACTGTCTTGATGCGCTCTTACAGGCTCCCACACTGCACTCTTCCCTGCAGTACTGGTACCTCAGGACTTACCCTTGTGTCAAAATACTCCATTGCCCATGGGATAGTTGATGTGGATCAGTTTTAAGGAACCTTTTATGGACCCTGGGCTCAAATCCTGAAGATTTGTGCTGAGACCCTGGGGTAAACAGTGGATGAATGCCCTAGCAGTGGTAGCTGTCTGTATTGCCCTCCGTGAGCTGTAAAGTGTGTTTCTGCTTATGCAGTAAATCCAACAAATACAGACACCTTCCCTTTAGTATGTAAAGAAGACTCTGTACTGCATCTGTCCTTTTAATAGCTGATCTGCCAAGATCTCTATTTCATGTCTTTGAGCTCAAGCCCAACCTTAAACCGGTATTTTTTAAAAATCAAAGCTACAGCCTGCTCGTATCACCAGGGTTTGGTCAATGTATCTGATATTTTTTGCTTGCAAAAAGGCTGGTTTGTAACTGATCTCCCGAGCTGGGACTTCACAGTGCTACAGTGCTATTGCCGTGGCTGGGGTTAGCCCTGCACCAGTATTCCCTGGGTTGCCCTGTACCGTGTCTTCTGTCCTACTCTGACAAAGGAGGCAGCCAAAGCTTGCCTCCAGGTTTGTAAGCTCACCTTAACAGCTCCTCTATCAATCACTCTCACTCCTCAGCGTGGAAAAAAAAGCCCTGGGCATCTCCACTTTCCAGGGATCCCTGGAGGTCTTCCATTTCATTCACGCCAGGCTCTACATCTGCCACTAGCCAGCCCAGGTAAGAGGAAGTCAAACTTTTTTTTCTAGTGCCGCCTTTTCTTGCAGTCAGCCCAGCTTGATGAAACCAGCAGAGATCTGGCCCCATAAGCTTAAAAAGTGTTTTAAAAGTGTTTAAAAAGTTTTGGTGTAAAAGAAACCTCCTGTGATAAATAATGTAAATCGTAAAGTAGAAAAATGGAGGCATTTATCAAACTACAGACAATAGTGAGTCGTTCTGCTGGAGCTCTCCTGGACACTAAGCGTTTCTCCTTGGATACGTGTACAGTGATTTTAAGCAGATTGTATCTACAAAGCTGCAGCCTCTGACATATAGTTATTATAGCTGATGCTGTGTGCAGCCAAAGCAAGATGTGACTTGTCTACTATACCATGCAAAGGTGAACAGCTCCATAAGAAAAGACTCAAGCAGCATAATCCATTAGAGTCCATTTACAAACTAACGTATTTTACAGACATTCAACAGACGTTCAATCAAATCATAATCTCAGAAACCTGCCAACAGTAAAACCCATAAATTAAAATCAAGTTATATAAGCATGACTTGATGAACCTGATGTAATCTGATGGCATGAGATGCATATCCTACATTAAGTAACAAATTCCCTTTCTTTTCTCTTATCCGTTAATAGTGGGGCAGAAAATGAGTAGCAAATGTTTTGTAGCCAGCAAACCTGAACCTGAACACAGTGACATTACTTTATAGGGCACTATTTGTCATTAATTTCTCCTTAGCATATCACCTTTTTATTAACAAATTGATGGCTGGATAGACTTCCCATTAAAGACAAGACAACTGTTCCTTTTAAAGGGCAATATACAGTGCATGGTGTGTGCTTAGACCCAAAGGAAATGACCTTTGCTTCTGGGTGCAGGTCCACAAAAGTAGCAGAGAGCTGTGTCCTGTAGCCATTCTCACAATTCAGATTTTTCTTCTCTGCTGGAACTCCAAACTCCAAGTGGGTCTTATCCAAGGGAGAACCGATACACTGCAAACAGCATCATGGATTGCCTCATGGCTGCTTGCAGGAAAGAGGGTACCTTGCAGGAATCAGGTATCTTGCCTTCATGATCAGGAATTTCTCAGCATAATGGTGTTGCCAGTGATGGCCCGAAAGGTGACGCACACTGGAGATAATGCATGAGTAGGTTTTTCTTAACATGTTTAGGAGTAATTCCCATCTTTGTGGAACATGAGGGTACACAGGAGCCTATGGGCAATCATCAGTGAACAAGCTGCCTAAAACAGCATGTAAAGGGCAATCTTGGAAGTGCGTGCTTATTACCTGGATGATATGGCTCATACACTTCCAGTACCCTGTGCAGAAGAGGTCTGAAGGCTGCTATCCTAGCTCTTTGCTTGGAACAGCAAATGCATCCTGACCCTGGAACAAATGCTCCATTTCACACCCTCTGCTGTCCCATCCACCCCATGCTTCAGCCTGGAATTTGTTGAAATAGCTTTTCAAATGCAACCAGGTAGCTGAGTAGACCTAATGGAGCTTAATTGCCACATGTTTATTACATTTGCAGAGTGGAGGGCACTGCAGTCTGAATGTCTAAATTAATCCTGCATTACCAGGCCAGCTACCATGACATTTCTATGTTCCAGTATAATGCAAACATAACAATTCATTTGATTTCCTTATCTCAGAAGAGAGAATCAAACAGAGTATGGAGGTCCCAGTCTTGACCTGGACCTCTTCGAATAAAGATGAGGTTTTCTCTAAACTGAGGGACCTGAAAGCATTTGCAAGCTGCAGGGCTCAGGCAGGCACTCAGTCCCAGCCTCTGCATGGGGACAGCTGGGTGGGACCTGGGCAAAGCCTGCCCCTTCCTCTGACCTTCCCCTACCTAAGCTCTGGTGTATAGCTTGAAGGCTACAGCTTTTGCAGGAGACTGAGAAAATGGGTGCTGAAATCCCATTGAAAGTAGATACTGCATCCCCTTAGGTCTTAAATCCATCTAAAATGTTTGTTGTCGCGATGCTGAAGCGGTTGAAATGTGTCCTGCATTAGGGTGACACAGTTCTTCCTGACTCTTAAAGATTACACCTAAAAATATAACCCTTAAGGATATTTTTAGAGTAACTCTCTGCTAGGAAAAAGGCAAGATCCCAAGAAGAATAAGAAGAAACAGTTTGAAAAGTAGATGAGAAGCACAATGCAATTTTACTTTTATTTAAAATTAAGACGCCTAGTTTCAACTAAGGGCAAGGGTTTGCTTCCTTTATCTGCAATTTTGCTTGTCTTAAATGGAAAAAAACTTGTGACATACATGGGCTCTGTTCTGTTCAAGTGATGAAAGGGCAGCCTTATTTATAGACCTATACAATTATCTAAGTAGAAAAGTCCTGGGCGGTGCAGGAGGTTTTTTCCATTTGCCAGCGTAGCTCTTCTTTTCGTTGGTCCAGTTTTGACTCAGCACATAGGAAATGTGATGGGTGCCGGGCAGATGGGATCCTTACCCGGGGCCATGGGAGAAGTGGGGAGCTCCCGTGGCTGGGGACCCCACAGCAGGGGCAGAGCATCCCTGTCTCACAGAGATAAGTGAGCTAAAACCTTTCCAAGTGTTATCTAAGTGTGAAAAGAAAGAACAACTTTCTCTAGACATGTTTTGCTAAGGTGCCACTTCTCTTTTGAACGAGCAGCCTCTTCAAAGAGTTTGGCTTTTTCATTTCAATGCCGCAGCAAAACAATAGTCAATTCTTGGGGTACTGAATATCTTCAATTACCACAATACCTTGCAGGATATGACACTAGAAAGGTTATGCATAGAGAGGATAATTTTGGTTCATAGCCTCTAAATGTTCCCAGCCGCAATAGTGTGGTGAAAGAAGATGTCTTCCAAGAAGTTCACGTTACTGGCTGTAGTAAAATAAAATAGCTATATTGTTTCAGCCGGCAATTTCTTCCCATTGTCTTCATTTAAAAAACCATGCATACTCAAAGGCGAAGGGATGTGTTTCACTACAATTTGAGAACTGTACTGTAACCAAATATTATCTTCATTTTGCTCCTTGTTCCATGTTACTTTTTGGTCCTTGAGTTCTCCAAAGTTCATCACTGTCTGTGACATTACCGTGACTTGCTAACTTTCTCATTATTTCCCCAATCAATAGGAGAACAATATATGGTGTTATTCTGTGTTTCAGTTACCTGTCACTCAGTGTTTTATCTCCATTGATACTCCAGGTACTGCTCACAGAAACCAAAGTAGGCTGTCTTGTCTTCCGCTAATCTTGAATGCCTTTTGTTCGAGGGGTGTTTTGTATTCATCAGTCAACTAAGGACTCATCCTGAAGAAGCCCTCAGTCAGCACATAGATCTCAGTGAAAAAGGGATATGCAGCTCGTGAAATATTCATCGCAAAAGGTACCTCAATCATTTTCACCTTTTGACCCTTTGAGGCTGAAAGGATTATCAGTGGTAAGTGGCAAATCTTATGGATGTGAAATTTTCATAGATGAAATACCTCGCCATTCCTCTTATCCACTTTTGGTACTAAGCCTATTCAGAAAGTACATTTATCTACCCACTCTGTCTGCCACTACAGTTGTGTCAAACTCAAAACAGTTTTAATAAAAGTCCAAAGTTGAAATGACAGTGATCAAAACCTGGAAATAGCCAAGACTTTTTTTAAGAAAAGGAAAAAAGCTGTGGATGTTTGCTGCTTCCTGCACTTCACTGGGGGCAATGAAGAGCCCTTTTAGAATAGCTGTAATAAATACAGCATAGTACTATTCATAACCAAAAATGTCATTTGGGGAATCAAGTGACAAGTCATCTCCATTTGTGAAGCAAAAATCTAGCACAATAAGTGAGATTTTCTGATACTTATAGTCTGCTAAAGGAGACAGATGAATGCTGGTGGTACACAATTAGCTCACTCAGGGATCTCCACAGCTAAAAGCAGGCTGCAAAATCTGCAACAATGGCTTCAGGGATGATACCAAGCAGAAACAGTCTTCTAAAATCAAATATAATTTCTCCAAAGCTAAAAAATCACACTTTACCTATCTAAATAAAAACATCCATGCTTTGGCGCTATTTCAGGCAGTGCTATCCACAGGCTGGATGCTGTAAGTAACTAAAGCGCATCCATCCTTTCTAAACAGCAGATTAGCAGCATCACAGGTGTGGTACAAGGCAATGTAGATGAGCAGCAAAAAAAGGTATGCACCTGGGCAGAAACAGGGATGGGTTGGGGCAATCCTGAATTCATACCCCAATGTGCACAGGGGAAAGGGGAGGCGTCCCGGAGTGGCAATCCTGTGGGAAGCATCAGCATAAACAACCCTCTTGTCAGGACTTCCAGGGTGCACGGCATGTCCCATGCAACCCAAAGTGTTGGGTGACTCTGATGTCATTACCAAAAAGACGGCCACCAGGCTACCCACCAGCTGTTTTGGTGATGCCCTCCATCAGCACGTATTAGCAAGTGGCTTTATAATCAGCCCGTGATAGAAGCAGCTCTTCCAGTGATATTTCACTAATGAAGGCTTTAGTCAGATGAACATACATTACTTAACAAGTTAACGTCCAAGTGAATACCACTGGCCAGGAAATAAAACAGCCTGAAACATGAAATGCAGTTAAGATCCTCAAAGATAAGACAGTGCTGTGTCCCTGGACCGGGGAAAGGACAGGTAAAGTTATAAATGAGTCCAGGGATGAGCTGTGGCAAGTCACCTAGCCACTCTGTGCCTCAGTTTCCTGAACTGTAAATCTGAGTCAGCAACAACACCTTTTCTAATAAATAATATAAATAATAATAATAAATAATAAATAATAATAAAAAATAATAAATAATACTAATAAACCCTGTTTTCTCTAGGGTAATTTGTCTTTCTGTGTTCTGCAGCAATATTTTGCCTCCTGCTTATGAATCCACATATGAAGTATATATCACCAGTTAACAAAGGTTCCTGTTACATGAAGTTTTACACAGAAATGCCCTTTGATTTCAATAATGCATCTATAGGTTCTTGCCATAACTTGGAAATTACTTTGGAGTTGCTTGTAGTGTGCTCTTTGCTCTTGAATGTTCTCTGCCTTCACTCCTTTCCTCCTAGAATAGTTTTTGGTTATGCATTCCCATGAGAAGGACCCACAGAAAGAATAGGGGAAAGCAAAGAAAATTGGTAAACGTAACAAGCCAAAATCCTTCTGCCCTCTCTCCTAAATATTTTATTTACTTCAGGAAACCAATAGCAAGATTCGGTCTGACGCGCTGCTCAGGGTACATGAAAAGCATAGTTGGTGAAAATAGATGGTAAAATGTTTTTCTCTTTGATTTCTGTTAGATGTATTCCTCTTTTAATAGGCATATTGGATAGCAGATTGACAGAAGAAGAACACTCTTGGTTGGAGGTATCCTTCTGGATGACAACAGCATGCTCCTGCTCAGTGATAAAATACACGGATGTAGAAACAATAAAGATTTATACTTCTCCTGGAGTCACCTCTTGTGATTGGTAAAGTTATTATCCCTCTCTATGGAAAACTCAGGCCTACGATTTTTAAAATTAATTAGCAGATTTCCAGAGGTATTTCAACACTGTTGCTATCGGGGATAAATGAAGGCGTTTCTCAAAAAACGCCCTAGCAGGTTCAACACTTAGCTCTTGTTGAAGTCTTCATGTTCCCAGAAATCTGTCTGTCAGTGGCTGAAGTTGGGAACCTAAATCCTTACCTGGGCACCTGGGGGAGGAACCGGGGTCTGGGTGGTGCCGAGAGTCCAGCAGCTCTCCCAGACCTTACTGGGACTGGCTGAGCGACTTACACTGGAAATCAGAGCATGTGTCTTGATTTTGGGCATGTTTAGCCAGAAATAGCTAGCTCTCGGAGGTCTGGATCCTGCAGTAGAGTACATCGCTCCAGGACATTCGTCTCAGATGTGCTATCTCTGCGAGCTCTCTGGCATCCTGTGATTACACTCCTGTGAGGGCTATTTCCATAACATACATACAAAACCCTAATACTTCCCAGGGATTTTTCCCCAAAACAGATCCAAGGCCTAGGACCCATATAAAATGTCCAATGCCTTCTGGAAAACAAGCTGGATGCCTTCAGGCTTTTGCAATAGCAAATCTACTTGCGTTTCCTTCTCTGATCCCTCCAAATATTCAACGACTAATTACGAAGCCTATAAAAATACGGACAGGGAGCCACATCCTGCCATTAACTTCAAAAGACAACTAACAAACGAGTGTGCTCAGAGGGGAACCCCATGGCTCAGGGAGGGGCAGGACAATACAGAGCCTTTCACCTTGAGGTCACAGGTCTAAATCCAGTTGAGTTGGTAGAAGGTGGCAGTCTATCTCGTGGCCAACACCAAACGAGTCGTTAACCTCAGCCCAACTTCAGATGGTCTGGAAAGCAATTGGCACTATTTGCTATCTCTCTAGGT
This sequence comes from Gavia stellata, assembly GCF_030936135.1. Classification (NCBI taxonomy): domain Eukaryota; kingdom Metazoa; phylum Chordata; class Aves; order Gaviiformes; family Gaviidae; genus Gavia; species Gavia stellata. The sequence continues at coordinate 9,929,484 of NC_082595.1, forward strand.
AGTGTCAAAGAGTTACAGGCACCTGAAGACTGGACTTCTGACCAGGCTAAAAAGCACTAATGTGCTCTGCAGCCCCTGAGACCCGGATACAAGCTGCGCCTATACCCAGAGGTCAACTCGTGACTGGAGGGCAAGAAGTCTTGAGCATGCAGGAGAGGAGGAGCCATCTCATGTCTGGGGGTCCCAAATTGCCTCTGTGCTGAGCAGCACTGAATAAATCATCTGTACTTCAGCCTGGACTCACCACCCTTCATGTGGATGTCTGTCACTTCCAAACACCAAGTAAGGACCACTGCTTTCTTCCAAACCAGCAGCCAGAAGCTGCCCTTGCCTGCCTTGTTGATGGGGCAGTCAGGGCTATGACCGTCCCGGTCAGGTTGGTTGATGGCCAAACTCATGAGAAACGGTGCTGTCCCCCAAGTTGTACCCTTTGACATCGCTCCCATGTCTGCAAGGCGAGCCACGAGGATGGGGGACTGTGGGAAAGGGTTATGGTCCGTGCTCTGTCTCCTTTGTGGAGACACTAACACTTGGAAAGATGAGCAGCGTTAAGGCATATGTCTGATCCTGTTGGTTTCACTGACTGAAGTTACACACTTTTTACATGTCCATAGGTCTGAGTCTTTAATATATACAGCTGGGATCTTGTCTGATCAAGCTCACTCGAAATAACAATAATTTAACCACTGAAAACAGAAGTAGGAATCAACACAAACAATTAAAACCAGTGATTAGAGCTGCTGAGAGTAGGCACAGAGGGAAGGAGTGAGGGATGGTATCTGCAGATCTCTTTTGCCCACTGAATCAAGGCGCTTCCTTAGAAATACAGAGCAAACTTTTTAAGCAAATTTTCATGCTTAAGCTGAACAGATACTAGCATGTGCAAAGAGATTCTCCTTATAACTTTAACTAACGTACCAAATATGAAAAGAAAAACAAAAGCAACACCTTCCTGTCACACATCCCTCAGTATTAAAGAGCAGTATTGACTGGAAATGAATCACTGATATGCTGAGTGCCCCTCTGCAAATGGGCTGCGTGTTTTCATTTTGCCTGCTGAACCAATTGAGTCATAAGGAAGCAGCAGCAAGATTTTAATTCCACATAGTACATCCCCACCTCTGAATTTATTTACCAAGAATAACATTTATTTAATGTAATTTAGTTCTAAATATTTAAAAGCTCACTTTGTTTAATATGTTTCCAAGTACAAGATGTTAAGTAATTACGTATGATGTGGTGGTCTTTTATTAGGTAGTTAATGACCATCTGGGAATTCAAGCCCCAAGGCAATGCCAAGGGCTTCTGAGTATTAGCTGGCCATTAACATAGTGGTAATGGACTAGCACACTCTACATGATTATGACTATTAACTAAACGTAAAAAAATAACATTCAAATTAAAATAGGAAATTCAGGTTTAAGGCTTCTCTAGTATCCTTAATTTAATCAGATCATAGTGACCCATATGGCTGAGTCTTGTGTTGGACTGGATCAAACGTCAAAGAGATTCAAGCCAGCATCTCCTCCGGACTTGCACAGCCAGGTCCCTACTGCTCCCCAGCGCCAGCATCCCCCCGTGACAGCCAGGGAGCCTGCTCACGCAAGGAGTCCTGCTGCCATCCCAGTCCCCTTCCAGTGAAACAGGAGCATGGCAGGGTGCTGCCCTTCCCCGGCATCATGAACAGAGCCAAGAGAGGTGCCCCAGCCTCCTACACAACCCTGGGCCTTTGGGCTCCTTCTGGACCAGGTGGCATCTCGAAGACTGGGGTAACCCCAAAGCATTGGCACAACAGGCTTAAGGCTAGGACCATATTTCCCAACTACTGCGCTCTTTGCAGTCATTGAATTTTTCTGGTGTTTTCTTTTCTCTTTTAATTAGATGATGAAAGACAAAGATATTCATTGGAAACAAATCTAAGATAAAAAGGCCTAGTGCATTTTAATATGCTCAGGCAGTGTTGCAGCTCATAAACAATACTTCTGAGAGAAGGTAAGAACAGACACCGATTTCCATTCACTGCTGCCTCAATATTGTACTTCTGTTCTCATAGGCAGGTATCAACACTGCTTTCACAGAAGTTAGAGATAGAAAAGATCTATTAGATTATACTATTCTCTTGACATGATAATGCGCTCTGTATAGACTTGTATTGAGTTTGTTTTGCCATCGTTTGTCATAAAGTCTCCGCAGGCTTGAATTGCCATCATTTTGCCATCAGAATGACATCTTAATATGGTCTCTGCTCCACAGAGTTGCCATGACATTATCATGAGATCATTAGCCTATGCTAAGTCTCATGCAAGAGAGAAAAACGTGATGGTATAGAAAACTGCTATTGGGATTTGATAATTTCATTTCTATTTCTTTCATTGCACTACAGATCTTTGGTTAGGAAAAACAGAGGTGTTTGAGCACCGGCTTCAGTGGAAACCTACTGGACATCTAGACACAGCCTGTGATAATCTGTCCAAAATGTCTTAATCGTTATCACAAAATGTTAAAACATTTTTGTTAAAACAAAAATGTCTTTATTGTTATCACAGACATTTTTTTTAAAAAAGCACTTTTTACTCTGGTACAGGGATCTGATTAAAGTTGGGTGTAAAAAGGCAGAAGTAAAACGTTAAAAAGAAAAAAAGAATCAGTGTCAAACAAATGTTCTTCATAGAGAAGAAACAGCAGTACATGAAAGTCTAGCTAAAGAATTTTCTTTTTTTTTTTTTGTAGGAAAAGAAAAATATTTAGAAATGTATTCCCCATTTATTTGTATAGCGCAGTGCATTCCTACAGAACCCAGAGGAATCTGAGCTCTTAACAAGCCATATACAAGCATATTTTGAGGTAACAGTTTCTCCACTGCTGAGTGCAACCATCTCTGGGCTGAAATACAACTGTTTAATAGGACATAGCAATGCTACACGAAGCCAAGAGGCAAAGGAAAAAAAAATATGCCCAAGGTATGTGCAGTTAATGCAAAATATTTGTGCTGCTGTGGTGCTGGAATAAGCATGACCTCAAGTCCAGGAAAAATTAAAAGGTTAAAAAAGTTACAACCAAAGAAACAACAGGACAGTGCCAAGTGAAAGGTCACAAGACAAATGAAAAACACATCAAATGGCTCACCCACTGGTGTGCTCTAATCGCAAAATGACCCCCATCAAAATGTTCACCATGAGTGCAGTATCAGAAACTCTCTAAAGAATGCATGAAAATGTTGGCTTCCTAAATTAATCAAGTTTTATAGCTTGCTTGGAAATTTTGGTCAGGACTTCTAAATACTAATGTACCACTTCAACTCATATAATTTCCCCTTGAAAACACACCTTCTTTTCCAGTAATAGGAAGTGTGTTTGTTGCTGCCACCACCCCAATTTTATGGCACCCTACGTGCTCACGTGTATTGCCCAATACTAGGAATGGTCTTGGCTTAAATTTTATGTCCATTTGCCTTAATCATTTTGCTCCACTGTGCAAAGAGGAAAAAGAAAATAAAGGTTTAATGTGAAATCTGAAGGCAAAGTGACTGTACTTTCCAACAGTGTGTACTATGCTCATCCAGAGCAATTATTATTGCTCATTACATTTCCATGCAGAAATCATTACATTTTATATCACAATATGCATTTTTTTATAAGTAAGCTTTAAGCGAATTAGAATACTTAATATGTTTTTTGAACTTTTGCCAGGCGTGCGCTCCCAAGCCGGTTCCTTCTATTTACATTGTAGCATTTATCCATTTCCAAATATGAGAAGATTTATCTATCAGATTCTGTGCAAATTCAGTACACAGATAATTTGTAAAAAGCTTTCTTTTTCAAAATGTTCTGTGGTTTTTCTAATCTCATCTCTTTTCTAATTTCCTAATCATATAACCTTGAAGTCTAAAGACACAGCCTGTGATAATCTGTGTAAACTGTCTTTATTGTTATCACAGACATTTATAAAAAAAAACCCCACACACGCGCACGCATTCAAAGCTGCCTTTTAAGTAATACTTTAGTCACAGTTCAATCAGATCCACATTACTGCTACTCATCAGATAGAAAGTGTTCGCGAGCAGGAGGGGGATATTGACTTTAAAAATTCACTGGTGAGGCGTACAGAGCCTGCAGGAATGTCAAAACTCCAACCTGCATTTTGATGTTTTTGCCTCAGGTTAGTCTTGACTGACATGCTTGGAGCACTCTTGTTTGTGCTCCGGCATCCATTAACTGTCCTTGACTCAATGTTATACGGGCCTTTACGGTCAGCTCGGTGCCTAATGGTTACGGCAGATTAGATGCCACGAGGTGTAAGAAAAGCATACGCCTCACTTTAAGGGATCACATTGGTCGGCCCCTGCTTCATTAGGGGGTATTGTTTGATCCTAAATTAATGAGATCCTGTTAATTATTATTCTGATAACTGTGCTTCACGTGGGAGCATGCCAGGCAAGTGGTGTTGTAAAGAAACGGAGTTTTGCAAAAGAAAACAAAATGTCAAGGTTGAGATGTCTTTGAGTTGGGCTTGGTTTACATGTAAGGCATTTCACTCAAGTGTGGATGTGGCTAGATGTGGGGAATAGAAAGTCTTAGCTGTACTTTTGTTCAGCGTTAAATGACTGCCTTGCAAAAACAGCTCAGAGGAGGCTTATCAGTCCAGCATGTAGATGGATGTATACATCCGTAATCCCATGCAACGTGCATTGCTGACTTTCCTTCTCTTTGACTTTGTCCTTCCCTGGTTTCCATAAAGTTTTTGAAAAATGATCCAATACCCACTTGCACTTGGGTTCAAGGAAAGTCTCCCTCTCAAAATAGGGTAAAATGGGTGCTAAAGCAGTGTTAACATTAACAATTATTTTAATCATTCTGATGTCACTCACATTAATATATATAGAGAGAGAACTCTACAGTAAGTGCTGACAGGTACGAATGTGCCCATAGAAATGTTTTTCTTTAACATCAAGCTCAGATAAGCTTCTGAGGTGCCTATATTCATTTACTGGGAAGTACTGAGATTAGACAGATGTCTCAATTTAAAAAGGGAGAAAAAAATCTCATGTAGATGTGACACTTGTTCACCTGTGTTTTTCTGCCAGTCTATATAATGCTATCAGAACATAACCAGAGTTTTGATTTATACACTTCATTTGACGTTGACTGGCAGGTCTACAGAGAACACATGCAAAGAGATGGTAATTTAGAAATATGGAGAGCTTATTAAGCCAAATGGAAAGAAAAAAAAGATCGTTTCATTTTACTTCTTTTGAAATCAAATGGGGGCCAAACCACCAAAACCAAACATCGCTGCGCTGAGGTGCTGGGAGCGTGAACCCAGACAGCTCTCAGGATGTGCAGATGGCCCCTGTCTCTGCAAAATGCCAGGCGAGGAATACGAAATGCCCTAAATTCTAGCATGGGAGTGGCTTGACATTTTAATCTGATTTAATAGTTGAGGGCAATCTAGGTTATTAAATTGATCTCTCCCACTTATCGGAGACGTTTCACTGGAGAGAGGTGCTCCTCACTGCTCTGTGGCTTGGTGCTTCTCAGCTGTGGTTCACAGGAGGCACTGTAGAAAGTCCCCCTTCAGCTCTCCAGCTCACCCATGACCATGAAGTTGGCTGCCTAAATTTAGCATCTTTCAGTTTGAAAACCCTTGCCTGGGCTCAGCAAATTCCTCAAAGTTGAAAAGCTCTAGGAAAAAAGGATTCTAGATAGGAGCATCATTTTTTCTGGTAGTGTCAAAGTTGACTCAAGCCAGATAGTGTTACTGGCAACAACTTCGGGCTTTTGAAATGACAAAATGTTTGGAATTAGAATATGACACGGATATTAAAAAATGCAGATGAATTAAGAAAAAGAAAGCACCATATGTCCCCACATAACTTGTTAGCATTTTGGTCATGAAATGTCAGGAGGACACGTAGCTGACTTTTTTCACTAGATCATAAATTTCATTATCTTGAAATAATGTTTTTCTTTCAATAAAAAACGTTAAGAAGGAATTGGAACCCTGCAAGCACAAGGGTGGTGAGAAATGTCTGTATATTTTTCTCACTTTTTTATGTCTTGCATTGCTGAAGCCACTTGAAATGTCTTCTGTCTTCTGTTTGTTTTCCTCTGGAGCAAATTTTATTGCTTGTGAATAGTTCTTAGCTGACAGCTTTTGAGACAAAAAGCCTTCTTTCCAGCTGCACAATGAAGCCACAACAAGAAGTGGCAACTTCCCCACAATGTTAAGCCTCTCTGCCTCAGCCCTGATCTAGTGGGTGGGCAGCTTAGTCCTTGTGGGGCTTCCAGGTTTTGGCATCAGTTGTCGAGATGCCTGACTGTCAGTAGACAAGGTAGCCTCCTGGTTGGTGTTAATTTGCATTGAAATTTAAAACCCCACATTTATGAGCATGCTGGGTTGTGTGGCTCACCTGGTTCTATGTTGAGTCCCAGATGAAAAGCATCCGTCATCTCCAAACTTGTCCCATTTTTCATAAAACTCCCAAGTGAACCTGGGATCGGTATGGACCTTGGGTGGCTGGTTGTTTCCTACCTAATCTGCTCCAAGTCTTGTGCTGGGGTTCAAAGTAAAATCAGTTGAAATGACAAAGCAGTCACTTCCTAGCTTGATAATGAACTTAACATGTTTTGGGCATTGCTGAAAAAAATAATTCAGCAGAGCCACAGTCAGAGAGCTCCCTGTTCACACCATCTCACGGGGTAGTATGGGGCATTCACTATGCCTTCTGCCAGGCACGTGAATCGCAGTGGGAGCTGCAGGAGAAGCAAGTTCTGCTTTGGCCACTTTCCTACAGATCTCTTCTTCCTTCTGCTTTCAGGCACCACAACAAGCACACTGGTACATCAGGAGCTGCATCAGGTCTGCTGGGCCAGACCTGGGACTTCCTTTCACAAGCTTTGGGACTAGAGGCAGGTGAGCATGACTATGAACCATCACCATCTGCTTGTGCTTCTCAGAGCAAGTTCTTCAGCCTCAGTGCTGCAGGTGGACTGGTGCTTGTGTGCATGCGATTGCAATCCCACGTGAATGTGAGAAAAGAAGTCTATTCCTGATCTATCCTGAAGACAAATCATGATGTGCTTTACAAGCTATGCCTACTTGAAAAAGTGTCTCGCAGAGAAGCTCCATTTGCTGGTGACGTATCATCTTCTTGAGGCTACAACAGAAGGCAAAACTTGAGGCTTCTAGGAACTTCCTTCGGGTGCAGTTTTTTCTAAATGCATAAAAGGGTCTATGTGGATGAGAGCAAGAGGTGTACCATAAGGTCAGGCAGTCTTGCTTCATGGGCCTTGCCACCGGCGTGCGTTCGCTGGGAGCAAGAGCAGCAAGCTCTTGGCCCTCAATCATTGCACAGCAGCACAGCAGCAAGGAGACTTGGAGCCTCGCGTCTCTGCTAGAGAGTGACATGGTAAGTGAACACTGGGAACTGCCAAACCTTGATGTATGTATGTATGTATAAATTTCTGAATTACATGTACTTTACCTCGTTACAGCAGAGAGAGCCAAACCCCGCACTCTGTTTTGTGGCAATCTCTACAGAAATCATGTGCCTGCTGGAAGCGTCCGTGTCCTGGGGATTACCTCCACGGAATATACGCGCTGTAAATGGAATTTTTTAGACCTGCGGCTGGCCTCCTGGCAGGGGCTTTCATTGCTGTGATCGAGGGAAGACCGGGGCAACGTGCGCGGCTCCCACCTGGCCGAGGGAAAGGCACGCAGGCTGGGCGCTGTTTTGTAGTCACCGGTTCTTGACATTTGATACGCTGCGGTCGGGTGACAGGAATCGGGATCTCCAGAGCTTTGCGCGCATTCGTCACCATTCTATTTGTTTTGCTATGAAGTTTCCTGCAGTTTTCGGCTCCGTGGGAGCTGCTGCGATTGCCAGATAAGTGTGTTTGGCTGTGGGTGCGGCTGAGCCAGAGGAGGGTGCCATTTCGGAGGTTTTGCTTTGGGATATTTTTAGCTGGAGGAATAAGCACATGCATGAGGGAGTTTTCCTGATGAAACACATGATTTCAGCACACTATGGAGTTCACCTCAGTGTGAGATTAGCTGTGCATAGCGGATATGAATAAAAACAAAAGATACCTTTAAGTTGGCCGGCGCTAAAGCTGACCGGGAGCCGAAAGCAGCTCCCGCTAACGAGCCACCCACCCAGGAGCCTCCAATGTAGTTACTCATGTGCAGTGCCCAGAAATGAGAAAGTGCCATTTGATTTTGCCCATGTTATTTGCCTCTGTCTTTTAATGTATCTCACGCAGCTTGTTATACGTTGTGTGACGCAGCTCAAATACCCCAAAGTACAGCGCTAGGGAAGGACCCGGCGGCCTGATCCAAACCAAAGACCACATGCAACTAAACCAGTGCTACAGCAAGATTTCAGACATGCAGAGGCACCTTGCGGCACGAACCTCTGCACTTGCAGCCACGTAACCTCAGAAGCACCTGAGCATACCAGCCCTCCTGCTGCTTCACCTGGGGGTTGCCCGGCGGCTGCTGACCCACCCCTGCGTGTACAGACCTGCCCTGATCTCGACGGTGAGGCACCCAGCACACGTCCAGCTTCTATGGGCATCCAGAAAGGAGGAAGAAATGTCACGTCGCTTTCCCAGGGGCTGGTACAGGTCTACTCAGGGGGAAGTGACAACATATTTGGCAGGCTGATCCACCTTTTCTGTAGAAACCTGCAGTTCTGTCTCTGATCTGCTGGGATTTAACCCATCTATCTGCCAGAAGAGTCCCCTGTCACCATGATGTAGTGATGAAGGAGTAACCAATGCCAGTGTTCTCTCTGATTTCAAGCTGGGGTCACCATGCTCGAAAAGGTGCATGGGGTCACCCACAGAGCCAGAAAAAAGAGCAAAGATAAGAAGTGTGACATGTTGGATGAAGGGGGGCAGGGGGGTGGGGATTACAGGGCTAGTCTTTTGGATTTTCCTGTTGTCTTAACCCATGAATTTAAATGTATAAACACTGTTAGAAAATCCAGAACAGTTCTCTTCTTCCCTGCACTCTTGGTCATTTGGAAGGAGAGCCATGCGGTCCTACACCCGCTCATCTCTGGTCCCATGAATCTTGCCTTCCCTTCTTCACGTTGGTGCACTTCCCATGGGGCGATGCTCACAAGTTGTCATTAGCCTGGTGCTTGTGACCCTTTCTCAGAGTGAGGAGGTGAACTGACTTTGGCAAAGCACTGAACAGAAATCTTGCATTTTGTGGCCAGATGTTTGTCATGAAACTGTGAAGGTACTTACTTCTTGGGTGGGTTCCAGAAGCTGGGTCTTGAAATGAGGGGGGCCATTAAACTGCACAGATGGGACTCGAGTTCAGGCAAACACGTGCTTCATAATTTTATTAACAGTGAGCAGGAGTTGTAGAGCGTTTTCCTGGAGCACTCACCTCTCAACGCACTGCTGTGAGCTTGGCTTTTGAAATTCCTGACTTGTTGGTGTCTAAACCCTTCATTCAATCTGGCTCTGCCATGTCTGCAACAGCCTGAAAACTGAGTGAAGCAGCTATCAGTGTAGGTGCTTCATTAAGGTGATGATACGTGCAGAAGGAAAAGTATCCACTACATAACTGTCCATAAACAGTTGACAAAGTAAACACATCAGCATTTTTATTGCTATCATAGTACATAGCTGTTTATAACTTAACCCTTCAAACATTTACTGGTGTCAGAAAAACTTTCAAATGTGCTACTTATGTCCTGCATTTACTGAAAGTTGGAGAGTCTTACATCACCCGTGCAACTCAATTAAAGCTAGGTATAACTCCATTTTTCAAAGAGTGGCTTAAGTCAATCCTCATACATACAAATGAAAGCTGAACTTTCGTAAGCAAATTTTAACAAAGGGGAAGGGCAATTGCTGCTTGAAATATAGACACAGGAAAGATCACAGATGATAAAAGTAGTGCAGTTTAGCATATTAACACACATAAATTTTTAAAGGTGTATTTATACAAGACAAATTAACTGTCCGAAGATAACTGTTTGAAAAAAAAGGTCTTCACTTTAGGGATCTTCCTGTGTAGTTACTTTTTGAAGCCATTTGTATCCTGGGTTTCTACAACGTCACTTGGGAATAAGCTGTAAAATTTAATAGAGCAATGCGTGTAAAAGTAATTCCTTTTGATTCTGCTGCCTCCTCATTTCATCAGGTTATCTTAGTTCTTATGTTCTGAGCAATAATAATCATAATCATCCCCCAGTCACCTTCTCCGCACTTTTTAGGATTTTTCTAAACCTACCCATTTTCCAAGGCGAAGAGTCTTCATTATTTTCTCTCTTCTCTGGTTGTCCTTTCTCACACCTTTCTGTTCCTACACTTGTGCAATTGAATATTTGTTATTTTGGAGGAGGAGGAGTGAGCAGAGCTGCTCTCAGCTCAGGATGTGGCCCATTGTTGTTGCTGGTGTTCGTCTCACTTCTTTTCTCAATGATCCCTTACATTCTTCTTTTCTCTGTGACTATCACTGCGTACTAAATTGAGGTTTTCAGAGAATGACTCTACAGTGTCTATAACAACTCCAAGATCTCCTTCATGAATGGCAAGAGTATATTTAAGTTATTTTTTCCTATCTTCTTTACTTTACAAATATCAACACTGAATTTCACCTGCTATTCTGTCACCCCACCATTTAGTTTTTGAGTTTCTTCAGCAGTTTTCAGAGTCAGCTTTTGCTGCAGCTCTCCAGTATAATTTTCTGCCAGAAAGCTTTACCATTTCGGAGTTCACACCTTTTCCTGATGATTAATGGATGTACAGAACAGCAGGGTCCTCTTAAAATCACACCGGTAACCTTGACTCCATCATTAAAATGGTGATTGCTACTTATTCCTAAACTATTTCATATCTGTTAGTCACATATTAAACCACAATAGGAGTTTCTTCGATTTCTTTAAGAGTTTACGGTGAGGGTTGTTATGAACAGTGTTTTGAAAACCCACTACATAATAATGATCAAATCATCCTAATCCTTATGTTTGTGATCTCCTTTAAAAACTCTGACAGGTTTGTGTGCATGACTTCCCTCCCTCTAAAGAATTTGTAACTCTTTCTGGATATATATTTGAACTCAGTTATTAATCTCATTCCTTATTATATTTACGACCAATACAATCAGGATTATAGGATATTCATTCTAGTAATTTCTTTTGAAAATACTTTGTATGATGCCATCAGTTTGAAACAGATCCACAGCCTCATTGTCTCTGAAGAAATAACCCTCATTCACCACTTTCCCTAAAAACAAGTACAGAGCAGACCATGTAGAAAGCTGATTCATACAGATCTCTAGATATTCTTTTTTTCTCTTTCTATTTGCCTGGGAGTGGTGGCACGTTGACTAAACTACTTGCAAATTTGCGTAAGAGTTGCTGGACCTGACTGTATCCTTGCAATGCTTCTGTTTGTTGCTTTTGGTTTTTGTTTTTTTTTTTTAAATTTAGAAATAAATGTAGGCTATTGGGACATTTCCATCTCCTTTCACTTTTATGACTGTTTCCACATACAGAGTTGCTCCTTCTGAAGGTATTCCTGCAACATCATTAGTTTTCATCTTGAATCACAGATTCGATGTCATCCTCCAGTTCCCTTTTTTGGCTTGTTCTGCCAGTGCTGGAGACGTCCTGGTAGAGACTGTGGTACTGTTTTAATGCTGCACCTTTCTCATCCCGGGAATTTATACTAGGCAATTTGTAGAGACTATAAAAGTATACATCAAATGTGGGGATTACGTCTTCAGGTTCATCAAATGCTCTGACTTCACTGCACACTGAGTTTTCTTAGCCTGCCAGATATTTATCTTGGATTCTGTTGACACTGATTTTAAGAAAATACTGATCTCAGTTTACTCATTTTGAAAATCTGTCAAGGAAATGATAAAGCCAAAATTAAGCTCCTGTATGTTCAAAAAAAAGATATATATATGCTGCTATAATTATATTTATAATTATATATATGCTGTGATATATAAAAATATCTACATGCTGTTGTATATATATGCTGCTACAATTATAAATATATTGAAAAGATATATGAGTGAATATACTGACCATATAGTGGTTGAATTACACAAATAAATTATGGATATATTTATAGATGTATGCACAGATATAATATGGTCATCAGCTCTTCTCCTGCATTCGTCCTAAACCTTGCAGGGGCATTGATCCAGTCACACTGACACTTTCCTATTTATGTTCTTTCTCTCAGAATTTCTTGGGTTTTGTCGGTAAAATAAAAAACACCTCTCCGTTGTTCTCCACCCTGCACAGGCACCTTGCTTCTGTTCCTGTGTGTCACAGGCACTTTTAATAGGCTCAAGCTCAGATTTCCACTTGACCCAATACAGTAAATATATTCTGGGTTTCTTCATCAAAAGAATATACCGGGGAAAGATCCTTACTTTTTCTTGTGATATCTTTCATTTGCAATTGGGTAACGCATTCATTCATACGACAGTAAACTGGAATACAGCCTATATTCTAATATGTTCCAAGTCTGGAACAAATAAATATACAACATCTCCCACACACACACTTCTGCTAGTTAGCATGTGGTAATTAACACTTGTTAAAATGACTAAAATTTCAAACGGGGAGATGCTCCGTGAGAAAACCTTGGTGTGATTATACAGTGAGCTTTTCCGTCAGAAGATAATAGGTATTTTTAGCAACCCCCTGTCTCGCTTTTGTATGAGTTTTGTCACATCCCAATCCAAAAAAAAAATTAATCAACTTTGGATTCTGGCAATCCTGGTTTTCCATCAGTCGGGACATCAACATTTTCACCTTACAGTGGATTCTCACTTCATTGTTTTCATCCCCATTTTAGCAAGAGGTGCTGGAACTAAACCACCCAGATTCCTGTGATGAAAAGAGTCTGGAAAGGGTCAATGGGCAGTGGCAGGGACACCAGCTGCTGAGAAGTTGGGGAAAACATTTTGGAGCAGCCATTTCCCTGTTGCCTTGTGTTGCACACAGCTGGTGGGAGGCAAAACACTTCATTGGGGACAGGAGAAAGGATCCCTTTGGTTTTGCAGTGATTTTTCACTCTTTTCGCACAGGTGGAAATAACTACCAAAATGCACAGAAGCAAAAGCACAGGTTCAAGTCTATGTAAGCTAAAAGTCCCTGCTGATAATGGGATGTCCATCAAATAATTTATGAGTTTAGAAGGCAGAGGGAGAAGTTTCTCCTTGCAGGTACACTATTATAAAACAACCAACAAAAGGGGTAAGGATGATATTCCAATAGAGGATGGTGAGGTGGCAAGTGAGAAAGTGCAGTAGGTCTATGGCCAGAAACTTGTTTGTATCTATTTGATTGCTTTTAACTGAACCTGGAAAGCTGTGATAGGCAAACTGGCCCGATGAGGCACAGAGGCATTTCAGGTTCTGCCCTGGCAGCCGAAGGGCAGCACAGCACTATTGGGAAAGACGGCAGGGAAACACGGAAAGGTGCTGTAAAAGGGAAAGTTAAACAGATTTTTCAACCAGTGAGTCTACCCCAGTGAGGCAGCTTTCAAGGCTCCATCTCAGCCTGAATGAGAGCTGCTGAGCTAGGACGGCAGTGAAACGAGACTGGTAATTATCACTGGCGCTTTTACAAGCGAGGAGCTTACGGTGCTCATGTGATACCAAGCGCTCGTTGTGCACTGAGCAGTTTTTCTGGAAGCCTTGGCTTTGTTTTCCCTTAGTCCCGAGAACAAAAAAGAAATGTTGCAAGGAAAGTGCAGAATGAATCCAAAAAGAACAATGGAATTGCGCGTGATTTGTTTAATTCTGAAATCAAGGTCACTTAGAAGTACTACAGCTTTTATTTGTTTTATTGGGTGGTTTTTTTTAAGGGTTTTTTTTTTTTTTTGGCAACATCTTTCTTTTCATTTGACGGTCCTGTCATCCCAGAACTGTATATGTTACTGATCCTGCCTGTATTCAAAGCTGTTATTAAGTGGAGTCTTTTAGATTTTAGAGAAATGATAATGGTTCCAAAGATGACAGAAAGTGGCAGCTGGTGACAAAAAACCCCCTTGATAAGACGACAACAGTAAATCAAACTACTGCCACTTTTTCGTTTCATGTTTGTTAATACCACCTCGCCTTTTGAAGTTTAAAGCAAGGTTCAAAAGAGCCAGGTGCTGAATCATAATATTAAAGCAAGTAAGGAGCTCCATGAAAGAGAGGAGATCTGAGAGGGGAAAGCAACAAACACGGCTTTCAACTGCCTTTTGTCGGCCTTTCTGCAGATGTCACCAGTTGTTATCCCCAGCAGAGGCTTCAAGCTTGTAGCAGTGCCTCTGGCTGATTCCAACTCAACGTTTCAAGTGTCAATCAAAAAGGAAGGACGCAGCTTAGGTCCTGGTCATTGTCCTGTGAAAAGAGCCAAGCATTTAACATTGATTTAGCTCCCTCAATATACAAAGATAGAGCCAGCTTTGTGCAGCAAAAGGGCCTTTGGCAAGGTTGCTTGTAGAGCAATTCCATCGCATCCGATGCTCCTTGGTTTAGCTGTCACACTGCAGTGTCTGGAGTCCTATGAAAAGTTATTCAGGAATGAGTGAGCAAATTAAAAAGAAATAACATGCTCTCCTAAATAGCAATGCAAGCTATAGAAAGTGCTCTTAATGTCATTTAGCCCTGAAAAGCATTTTTAATAAAAGTATTTTGTGCTTTTAAATGCCTTTTAACAAGGAGAATAAGATGTTTCAGGACAAGAGGGGGCCCTTGTGAAACCCGTCTCCATTGGATTGGATAAGCAATTGTACCCACAAAGTGTCTTTGGTCAAGTGCTTGCTTATTTTGTTTTCAAGCCGCTTACATTCACTGCCATCCCCATACTGCATTATCCTTCCATGTGGGTGTAAAAAATGCCCCCAAACCCAACCACGACAAAAAGGCCCTGCCTGAATGCCACAGATGCCCCCCACTCCAGCTTTCCCGTCCTTTCTCATGTCAAATTCCTGCCCGCCTCTCATAATTTTCTTAAAAACACTTTGGCAATGACTTCCTTCTCAGCCGTTGCACTCCCCACCAGCTCTCACAGGCACTGCCGATGAGCCACACCAGTCACTTGGCACGGTCGTGGACGTGACAAGTCAGTCGGTGGCCGCGCCCGGAGGGTTTTGGCAGGCCCTGGTGGGGGGCAAGTTCTCACGAATGTGGTAGAAACCACACCTTTGTCCGTAAAAAACAAAGTGAAACTGGGTGAAACACAAATAAAGTATGCCTATTGTTTTAAAGAAAGTCAACACGGGATAGATTTATCATTTGTACCTGGAAGTGATGTTAAAATTGTGAGGAAAAAACCAATTACTGTCATTTAGCTTATAAGTATGGTTCTTCCTTATGGCGTTTCCAGCATCTTTCCATTGAAGTTTAGTGCATCAGCGGACTGGCTGAGCCACAGGCAGACCTGGTATCACAGAGACAATAGTTCTGGTGCAACAAAGTTCTTGTGCATGCATCCAGCTTCCATCAGATGAGGAAAGCAGTTTAAAGATGGGGAAAATGTTCCCCTTTTACAGGATCAGTATTGTTACTGTTTTCTGGTTTGCTCAATATTTTTTTCCCCAATATTTTCATTCTCCTCTGTGCAGAAACACAAGTCAAAAAATCATGGAAAATGTCACAAGAAATAGAACATTTCCACGACAGCAATTGTTTTTCAGAAGCTTGTTTCCCTTCTTAAAGGCTAGTTTTCTGGTAATACCTTCCTAAGCCAAAACCACACTGACTGACGGTACTTCTCAGCTCCCGGGAAAGAGCACAGCCCCTAAAACTAGCCATGCATGATGGTGTTTTTTCTGAATGTGGGATGGGGTTACTCCTGATGAGCCTCAAAGGAGTCGCAGTCCTGCAGGATGCTCATGCACTCATGCAGCTCTCGTTATCTGCAATTTAGAAATATTCAAACAGAGAATCTCACAGGAGTTGGGTATATTTTTAAATACACGTGTCGTTACAGACGCACTCATTTCTGCGTTCCTCTAAAGGCATTTCTAACGGCCCCCATAGCTGGCACTTCAGCAGGCGGGTTAAGAAAGCGTGACTCACTGAGTTGAGAGACTGATGCACTTCTCTAAACTTTCACTGGGATTTTTAAACACATTTGTTTTGATCTAGCCCATGTCCTTTTCTTTTTGCACTCCCTTTCCACCACTCGCTCACGGAAAATGTGTGCTAGCTTTACACCAGTGTAACAATGAGGGCAATACACATTTGCACCAGGCACTTGGTCCTATGAGCTGCTCCTTTCCCACAGCCAGAATAGGGTCCCTCCCTCCGTATACCTCCTCAAAGGAGCAAGGGAGTGGGAGATGCTCACTTCTCCCCACTCCCTGCATGCCAGCACGCCGAGCTTCTCCCGGCGCAGAGAGTACGCAGAGATGCTGTAGGCAGAGATGCTGTACGCAGAGATGCTGTATCCCCCTGCCCTCGCGCTGGTGGAGTTTCTGCTTTGCCCCCCCCAGTGCAGCTGGTGGTGCAGCCGTGCCAGCGTGCCCGGCAGCATGTGCTGTACCAGGTGTCCATCTGACACAATTTGTCCTTCTCCCAAGCATCAGGGAAAGCAGGAGGCAGACAGTGACTTCTTGCGTGGCTATGCTGGTCGTCCCAGCCTATTCCACAGGCAGCCCAACACATGCTTTGGATTAGGGATCAACAAGATATCAGAGAACACAAATCAGCAATAAGCAAGAAAGCTCAAATTTTGGTTGCATTTTTTTAAAAGGCAACAACCTGTTGAATTTTTCTGTGCTGCTAGTTAACAGTGACAACAATAGTAATAATTTTGAAACAGCATTTCGTCTGGGGTCTTTAGAACTCCTTTGGAAAAAGGTTCCAGAAGAAGGAAATATTACATTAAAGTGGAAATTGAAGCATGTGAACATGCACGTGTGTATGTGTGTGCGTGGGGGAGAGCAAAACAAGCTGGGGTGCTTTATCCCAAATCAAGCATTAGAAAGCAAAGCTAGGAAACTGAGGGCTTCAGTGACCCTAAAAAAAAGACTTGGGGTCAAATTTGCTTCCCAGCTTGCTGATCTGAGAAATGCACAATTAAGGTGTGGAGACAGTTCTACCATTTCATCACAGTAAGATAATGAAGAGAAAAACAAAGGGAAAAAAATGAAGTAAATGTCAGCTTGATCTAAGTTTCGGTCATGGTCATCAAAATGTATCGCCCACACCTGTGTGGTAGTGCAGCTCAGGAAACAGGGCACAGTTATCATTTATGATCTTGGTGGCCTAATCCATCCAGGACATCTTTCATCCTGGCAGTCCCTGGCTTCCAGTGTGTGCTTCTGGCTGTGCTCTTCCAGTAGCACACCTCTCTTCCTTGCTTTGCTGGGCCAAATTCAGGCTTAGTTTAAGCAAATGCACCTTCCTTGAGGGTGCCAGAGAGGCCTGGCTTGCACAAGGACAAGATTCGATGGACCACTGCTGGTGAATGGCTAGTGAAGGCCTGGTGATAAACGTTTTAAAAAACCTTTGTTTAACCATCCTTGTCCCTCGGGGTACTAAAAATCTCTCCAACAGCTTTGCTGCCTTGTTTACTATTCCCCCATGTGACCAAGCTTTTATTCCACTCCCCACCCACAATAGCTCATTTCTCTTATGCCTCCTCAGCCTGTTCACTCCCAGCCCTTCTGCTCTTGATGTGGACATGTTTTTAAAGATCAGGTATGTGAGCCATTCATTCTCCTTGGAGGTCAAAACAAAACAAGTGACAGGAGTAATTTTCTATGAGGAAGTAGACATAAGTACATTGCAAACCAGTTTCAAAACTTTTTGAACAGCAGTGCCACATACCATATCCTTGGAGGTCATGAGATAATGCATTTTCATTCTTCAGTATTGTGAGAGTAATGTTTCTGGTTGCCATTGTGTCCGTTGGAAATAATGGCTTCTGGTCACCACAGGTTAGTAGATGCCAAAAGCAGACTATATCATAGCAACTTCGCTAATGCAGAAACCATTGTACATCCAGACGTTCCTGCCTTATCCATAAAGAGTAATTGCCTAAGTGTTTCATTGGAAAAAAATGGCACAGTCCTGGGAGTGTCAGTGATGTAGCGTTTACGAATCAATTCATAATTTCATTTATATAAGGATGTAATTTTTTTACTATAATCACAAAATATCATCTTGCTTAAGTGCCTATTATTACCATTAAGGGTTATGGCACAGAGAAATCAAGTTTAGTTTGTTTTTATTTTAGACCGTGGAACTCTGTATTTGCACTGTTTCTTCATTAGCAAAACCTCAAATGAGCAAGGAGCCTCCAGCTTCAGGCGCCTGCTGTAATTCACTACCAGGATGACTTGTTGTCCATTTACCATGCCAAAAATCCCCAAGACAATCTTTCCAGGACCATCTCTGTTTAACTCTTACACATTAAAAGCAAAGGAAATGCCAAAGCAGAGGCGCATGTTCACTAGGGGGGGTAGATGCCAACCACTGAAGAGCAGGTGCCTGTCTAACACCTGCCTAACCGGGGATGGGATATCATGACAAAGGCACAGAAAAGTTGGTTGGAGGGGACCTCGGGAAGTCTCTAGTCCAGCCCGCCACTGAGAGTGGGACCATGTCCAATACTGGATCAGGTCTAGAGCTCTCTTACAAGGTTCAAGCAGGTTATTTTGCATTGAGTAATTAATTATACACTGGGCCAGAGAGAGGTGGGAAATCCAAGGATAACCCAGGCTGGTCTAAAGGGTACACATATTCCATCACTTCACTGGTGCAAAGAGCATTAACACTATTACTACAGTCCTGATGCTCTAATGGTATGTATGAGGCAAGACTTTGCAGAGAGAGAAGTAACATGTTAAGCTAATAGATCTACTGGCAAGCTATCAGACTCACAAACCCCTGTTCAGATTCAATACCAGACCTGAAGAAGGGCTCGTATATGTCTTTCTCTAGCATGTTTTCTTTTTTTTTCAACTGATTCTGTGAATGAGACTGCATTTGTAGATAGTTTTGACTGCTCTGAAACAGCATTTTCGTCTGATTCTTTGTAAGGATCACCCCTATCAGAGATATCCCATATGGCCATCATCAGCAAACCGCTGCTTCCACAGTAGGCATGAGACATTTAAGTTTCTCATAGGCTTGTCCCACAGTCCTACTAGCTATTATAGTCTTTGAAATGGTATCCATTTTCATCATCCTTCTGCCTACCGACATGCTGCCACCTGTACATTACCCGCCCATTCCTTCCCAACTCCTTGTTTTTATTTCATTGTTCATGCAAGTAGTCATGATTTTAAATAATGAGCTTACATCTCGTATTACTCTGTGCAAGTGCAATAAACTTGTTTAGGCAAACTCCTCAGAGAGCTAATATGGTTCTGCTCAATCTTTCTATATGACAACATTAAACCTCAGTCATCCTTCTCCCTGCGAGTTCCCTGGGTTTGTAGTGTGCCGTATTACATTCCCCCTGCCTAGGACCACCAGCGCTGGACTGGTGCTCTCCTGCTGCTAGTCATCAGGTTGCAATTTCAATACTTTTGGGATGCTTTTCATTTGCCTTTTGGACTTTCTACCTTGAAGGTTGAGGGTTGTTTTTTTTTTTTTTTAATTTCTCTAGAACCACAAGTATAAAAAACTTTGGTTTTGTTGTTTTCTAAATAAATGAGTGAATAAAAGTTGCACTTTCAAGGTATTCATAGACATGTAAAAGGAAAACTTTAGGAAAAGCTCTATAGAAAGATGGTCACTAAAATTTAAAGTGCGCCTAAGGCTGCAACTGAGATAACATACCTCTGTCATGGAAAAGACATGCATATTTAGTCTTGATATTACATATATGAAGAAAGCCATGTACACTTGTGATCACAGATCAGATGTTAACACTGCTTTTTAAAAATATTGATCAAGAAAAATAAAGCTGGTAATTAACATGTGTCATTAAAATGCATCAAAATATTTTCTCTTTAAAGTAACACTAATAATTAAACTAGCATTAAATGTATCATGAATATAATTACTGTATGCTTTAATCAGTTTGATTTTAGCTTCTTTTTTTTTTTCATTCTAGTTCCCAATAGCCAAAGTTTTCTCTGCATGTGAAAGATGCTACAAGATGGCACAGGCTAAAGTATGCCAGGATGTGTGTGACTGTGTGATATTCACATCTGCAGGAACAGCTAACTAGCTCAATCACTGGCATTACCAGTTCAGTTCAGCTGAGGATCTGGCCCCTGCTGTGTTTATTATTAGATGGAATGGACGAGAATATATTCATTTTCTGCTGAACTTTTTGATGGCCTTGCTTTTTCTTCCTTTCTTTCCATTTCTCATACCCCATCCAAAATTTGTGCTGCAGAAATTCAATGTCCCCGTTGCTTTTTTGCTTTTTTTCACTTGAATCTCAATTGCAAAGCCAACTAGATTTCATCATGGCTTATATGCTTTCCACTTGCTATCTGTAATCACAGTCATTGTGAAACTCAAAGCTAAGTCAAGAATTGTTGCCTTTTTATGGCTCCCCCTTCTATATATGTTGTGTTGGAGAGCAGTCGTTACCGCTTTTTTGTCATTATTTCTGGGCTTCACTCCATTAGCTAGTGAACAGGCCTTCTCTCATTGCTTTCCTTCAGTAAATACTGTAACATTCAGCTTCCTTTCAGGCTTGTGCTTTTAAAGAAAATCTTTGTACAATTAAAGATATGAAATTGCTAAATACAAGGCTGCATTCATTGTTCTCCCTTTTTAAAGGTTTAATCACACTTAATGGCTCTCTTGAAAACTTGAATTTTCCATGTTGATGGTTTTACCCCACTGAAAGAGTTTGCTAATATACTTTTCAAGTGTTTTCTCCTTAAATGAGCTATTCAAGAAGTTCTGTGCAGAATAAGATTGAGGAAGGATATATCCAGAAACAATTATGAAAAGGGTCCAGGGCTATCTGTTTATCCGTTGGCAGAGATTCATGAGCTCAGAGACAGCCAGAAATAGAAAAGAGAAAATATAGTCCTGTCCAGCTTTGGAGAACACATCTTGAAATGTCTTGTGTTCCTCCTTTTGGACCAGTCTCAGAGCAACTGTTGCTCCATCGTGAACCCTCCCAAGATGCAGCCCCCGATCGCCACATGATGAGCATTGACCAAGGCGAGAAGCGGGCTGAGCACACAGCCCAAAGAGATGGTAACCTTGGTCCTGCATGTCTTATTCCAGCCACAACCACCACCACGTTCTCTGAGAGCACCTCTCTGAAGAGCTGGTAGCTGCGGTGCTGCCTGTTCAGGGCTGGAGTGATTTTGTTAGAAAGAGGGGAAACACACATCTTTACTTAATCCTTGGTAATCAAATTGCTGTCTGTGACTGACCAGCCAAAAGTATACAGCCACCCCTACGAGACACAGACTGGACACCCGTGTGCTGTTTGACTTTGAAGTTTTGCCATGGCTGTTTATCACATTTAAGAATGAGCCCTGTGAAAGCTCTGGAAACTTCCAAACACAGCACCCAATTTACTCGGTAGCACAAATTCCTTTGGTTTGCCTGGCGTTTCTGTCTTGACAGTCAAAGCCATTCAGGGTATTGGACTTTGCATCCTGAGATATCACATCTCCTTCCACCAACATGACCTCCCATGACATTTGACGGGAACAGTCTGGACTGTGGACCAACAGGGGAAGTTTGTGAGCTTATGCAATGAAATTCTCACAGCTCCTGGAGCTAGAATCCATTATTTGCTTTTATCCTTTCTGATAGTCATTGATCTCAATACGTTCAGAAATAACTGTGCACCTGTTTTGTGGCATACCTGTTTTCCCTGAAAAGTTTAAAACAAATCTGGAGATTCCCAGTCCCATCCACTTACACACAAAACTTTAAACAGAACAAGTACGAACCTTACAGGACGTCTTACAAACTACAGGAGAAGTAGGGAGACAGAGAGCAAAATCATCTCTGCTATTTTATTTTTATGTCTAAAAACTTGGCAGCCACTCAGCTACTTTGGTAATGGGGACCATGTAAGTAGGTAGGTGCAGGTTTAGTGAGATGAAGATTATAAATTAAATGTAGTAAGAGTAGTATTTCATCTGTCTGTCTCAGGGCTGATACCATAACATAAATCCTGAGATACTTTAGATTAGATAGATGTGATATGCCAGTCTCCACTTAAATATTTTGGGTCTGCTCCCAATAAAGTTAATGGAAGTGGGATCAGCTCTTTATTGCTCCCATACTATCGGTGAGTCTTCACTTCCCATCAAGCAATTCATGTTTTGTATTACATTGATACAAAAGCCTCATTCTGCTCATCTCAAAGTCAGCAGGTTTCGTTTTATCAGTGGGAGCCCCGTTAGGGTATTAGTGCTTTAAATTGAAGCTCCCAGACTCAGTTCACGTGGCTCAGAGCCACTCGTCCTCATTGTGAGCGCTCTGTCCTTACTGTAGCGTGTGCAAGAGCACTTAGCTGTCAAGTGCTCCTCGGCTGGGGAGGCCGAGGGACACAGACGACTTTACATCATCTTTCTACTCTTCTCCGCTGCAGTCCCAGGCTTGTCTGGAGCCCTTTCAGGCCCTGCTTGCGTAAGGATTATCAACAGCATCTTTGGGGGAGCTCTCTGTTGGGCCGGGTTGAAACCATCAGGGCATGCAGCATGGAAGAGCTGCACTCACTGGGGCAGCAGGAGATGCACCACCAGCGTCTGCTACACGATTAGAGTCATTGTATACAGCCACTTAAAATGAAGTTGTTTCGCTTGCACTCTTAGGCCATTTGGATTTGCTCGGGTTGGGAATGGGACTGCCTAGCAGAGGGCCCAAGGGGATGCAGGCAGAGTACCCAGGGAGCTCCCCAGCCAGGACAGAGACTGAAGGCAGGAGTGGGCTGTCGCATCACCTGCTGTGAATGGCTTCAGTTTATCTAACAGCCCTCTCACTGTTGATGAAGTAGAATTTTCAGCCCAGGTATTTGAATGATCACCTACCGTGAATTCAGAGACCCGCCAGTCATATGAACCTGAATAGCAAATGCTGCACACCCCTATATCGCTTCTGGATTTGTTCCATAAAACCAAATAGCTAGGGAGCAGAGACAGGATCAGGTGGTGTACCTAAGCGGTTATTATGGAGCACAGTTTCTGCATTTCTGATGAACCATTCCTGGAAGATTCTTATTCAAAATAACAGCAAACAGCGAATACAAACCAGCATTTTAATTGTAAACTGTGTGAATGGGAAAAAGGGAAACCCAGGCATTAGAGGCTTCATTATGTGCCACATTCTGCTACATTTGCACATCACCTGATACCTGAAGCCATCCTATCTGGTCACCGGAGCTGCCCACAGAAGTCCCAGCACGTCCCGAAGCGCACGTCCCACTTCCACTCAAGCCGAGCATGTGCTTCAGGGGGACAGTGATTTTGAGCACTTTGCTGAAGCCAGCTGCCGGATTTGCGATGGAGAGGTAAGACAGCACTACAGGTGAGTGGCAAAACCCAGGTCTGTGACCTTTTCCCTCGCAGATGGTTGACAGGCACAATACGCTATCAGATTTCTTAAGACGGCACTAACACTCACTTCCCGATTCGTCTTGGAGGGGGCATCGTCAGACGGTGCTTTGTCTTGTGTTCTGGTTCTGGTTTTCTTGTAGTCACTGCACTGGAAAATACGCAGTCCTTTATTGCCTCAAACCCACCAGGAACATCACACGAGGATGTCTTTAAAAGCCATGTGATGTTCATTCAGTTTGTTTTCTTACAGAGTGTCTCCAAAGTTACTGATTAATTTCATGCAGTGCAAGGAGAACTATTGATTTCCCATGTCTGCTTCTGACCCTTTAAGATACAAAAATGCAAATACGTTGCTGAAAGAGAATATTTATTTATTCCTTGTACCTGCTAATCTGTGACTTCAACACAAAAAGCAGCTTTTGCTGGTTTTGTTTTGATAAACTCTAACATGTTTGGTATTTCACTGAAACAAGGTGCTAGCGTCCTCATTTCTAAGCTATTTCTCATATCAAACTCCCCCTTTTCTGCTATACACTCCATGGCTCTCCAGCACTGCCAGAGCGCACACAGAGTGGTGGACCTGCAACTTTGCTGGCAATGTTTATTTTCAAAAGACAAATATTGTGCCAGCGTTAACTTCAATTAGGAGACTTATTTGACAATCTGACTACTCCATCTGATGCCTCAAGGGCAAATTTCAGCACTTTATGAAAGATGTTGGCCAAAGACTGATCTATATGAATAAAATATAGGGGAGAGAAGTTTTAATGAACATTTGAAAACAAAGCTATCAAGAATTAATTGCAAATATTTACATGCAAATAAAGGGTTTGTTTTATATCTGCGAAGGCTAGCGCATTCAGAAAGAAAGCTGCCACTCTATCCTTTAACTCACCCTGCTGTGCCTCCCTATTACGAGTGTCTCAGGCGGGGTATACTCAATGCCATGGGAGGTACAATGTGTAGCCACCACGGGGGGCCGATCCCGCAGCCCTGCTGCAAGGCGTTCTGCCTGCCGGGTATCAGGCAGGGGTCTGCACCTCACCACATCTCCATGGCTTGGCTCCGGGTTTGACCATTTTCATTCACATTTAATCATCTGATAAACTTATTTTGCATCGCGTTTTGATTGCTTAATGGTGCTTTACTTGCAAAACATTTCCAGAGCAAAAGGCTCCTGCGTTGTTCCGCAAAAAGCTGCTCCCGTTGGAGAGAAGCTCACCTGCTGCAAAGAGCCTGCACAAGGCTCGCACCACTCAGGAGCGCAAATGGAGCTACATTTGACCCTCTTACAGCTCTTGTTCAGATAAAGCTCCAGATGACTTCAGTGGGAGGTTTGCCTGAGCAGAGACCCTGCTATCTGCTCCTCACTGCTGTTACACGGTCGCTGGGAAAAAGGTAGTGTCAGATCATGAGGAAATATTTTCAAAATCCTTCTACAGTCCTACTCGGGCATTAATAACCTGGCTCCTTGCACACAGGTCTCCCTGCTCCCCTGGAAATCAGGAGCTGCTATTCGACCCAAGCGAGGCATCCTAGCTAGGGGGAAAGCGCAGAAGTGGAAGCATTTCCAAGCCGAATCTGCAGACCTGTGGCTGGAAGGAAGGGTGATGTCTTCAGCACAGACTTGGAGACGACGCAGAGGGAAACCTGCACGGGACGCTGGTTGTGACCGCCTGCACCTTCTCATCTCACACCCCTTTGAAAGGTGTGCTCGGGTCACACGTTGAGGCTCCCCGATACCGCTGGCACCGAGGCCTCTCTCTCCCGACATCCGTAGGTGCGGATGACACAGGCAGGAGCACCGGATCGTTTACCACCGAGAGAATCGCCCCCAACAGCACGCAGAGACAAAGGTGACTTTGTAGCACTACTCCGGGTGAAACATCATTTGTTCCTCTCTCTCGCAGTGCCTGATATGCCACTGCTGAAAAGGTTTCTATTTTGATGAGGTCACAAAAGCTTGAATACTTTTCCGAACCAGTTTGGTAGCAATTGCAAGCTGGGAATTATTCTCATGAGAGTTCAGACCTGTGTAAATTATTCAAAAGAGACATAACCTTGCTATGTAAGTCTTAATTATCATCTCTAGTACCTTACAGTAAAGCTGCGATCCCCTATAGCTCCCTTAAGGTCATGTAAATACCCTGGGCCTGATCCTTAGATGGTGGGACCGTGCACATTGGTTCTCAGGCAGTTTCTATTTGCATTTGACTCCATTCACCCGCCCTTATTTCCCAGCCAAACACACAAGCATTTTTTTCTATAGACTTTAATTTAAAGGTCTCTCAAACTACAGCAGCTGGGAATGTTCTGTTGGAATGACTTTCTGGGGGAAAAATATGCCTTTTATAAAATCGGGGTTTCTTTTATGGGAAAATTTCAATTTTGCCAGAAATCTCTGATTCTCTATTAGGAAAAATCAAACTGATGGCTCCACGGCTGCTTGGCTGGAAGGCCCCTGTCGATTTTGTTGTCGTCTGCAGGGAGAGAGCAAAATTGACAATAGTCTTCCAGGCAGGCAGCTGGGGAGATGCAGCAGGTCTGGAAGAGGGAGGAGGGGAGGTTGAGTGCCCTGGCGCGCTGCCGGCCCTGCAGCCCAGCTGCCTCCCCAGCAGCCAGGCTAGGGGGAAGGCGAGGAGGAGGAGGAGGAGGAGGAGGAGGAGGAGGAGGAGGAGGAGGAGGAGGAGGAGGAGGAGGAGGAGGAGGAGGAGGAGGAGGAGGAGAGGCAGGCGCGGGGTGGCCAGCCTGCAGCAGCCTGCCGACGAGGCTCCTGCCGCTCTCCCTTTTCGGCAGGCAGCTGGCAAGCCCCAAGAAATTCCAGTTTGCTTCTCCTGAAAGAGATTTTTGGTTTTTCTGGAGAGCATTTCCCGGGAAAAAAAATTAGGTTTAAAAACAAAATTAGAAATCTCACAATCTGAGGGGAGAAGGGAGAGAGAGGATTTCAAAATGACCATTTTTTCATGGGAAGGAATTTCCGTGATTCAGCCAGCTCTACCTTACACCTGGTATTATACTGGTAGGAAAAAAAGTCTGTTCTTTTTTTTCCAGAATCCATACGTTGTTAAAAAGTACAGTGCAGGAAATAAATGCACCTGTGTGGAGAAGGCCAGCACAAGAACAACGTTAGTCACACTTAAGATGGATTTGGAGAGGTACACAACGAGGGTAAATACCTCCTTTTGTGCCTCAAAGTGTCTGGTGAGAGCAGTGATCCCACTTCGAGCAGCAGCACTGCCTTTGCTGAGAAAGTCATACCCCAAAGTCCCCACCAACTCCGTGCCTTTGCCCACAGTTAAGCAATAACGGGAGAAACAAATTTTTATCAAATCTTGTAAAACCAAAAAGGAAGCATAACTGGATTGACAAGCTTTAGTCTGATGCAATTTGAAATGGTTGACTGATAAATCCTAAAATTCAAGGATTTTTATGGAATTGGTCATAGACCTTTAAGTATAAGGCAGTGAGCGTGTCTTGCTATAACATTGATCATAAACTAGAAGCTGAGATCATTGCAGGCTGTTTTGCGGGCTGTGAAGCCCCTTCCATTGTGTGTTTGCGTGTATTTCTCAACCTTTCTGAATGCGTTCAAGTTATCCTCTGTTTAATCCACACTGACGAAGAGCAGTAGAAGCTGTAGCTATAATGATGAGAGGAAAACATATATTCACTTCCCGACTCTCTAAAAAGTATTTAGGCACAGTAATGAGTTCTGGAGGGTGTCCTTTGAGATTCACACACAAACACACACAAAAGCCCTCTCATTGTTGCAGGACTCATTATTCTTACAATCCTAAGCAGATATTTGTAAAAGAAAAAGACGAAGAGTCATGAAATCTTTGAATAATTATATTCAGTAAATCAGATAGAGAAAATATTTCAACACGCGCCTTGAAAGAAAAAAAAAGAAGTTAAATTGTATTCATCTACATTCCAATAATCCAACCCTGATTATCCTATAGATACTGTGCAGTGCGTGATACCAGTATCGATGAAACACCAAAAGGTAATGGTATCAGATCAGAGCAACATCAGCAGAGCAGAAGAGCAAATATGACTTTAATTGTAGGCTCTCTATTATTATTTCATAGTGTAGGCTTTTCGGATAATTTATTAATACTAGCAAAGATGAGTGATTCGGAGGCTGCATATTTTTTATTTCTTAGGAGTCATTTTATTTGATAATGACATTAAATATTAGAAACTATAACAGCTGGTGTGTTTATCCTTACTTGAGTGTATTAACCTCTTTAGCCCTTTTTTCCAGAAGAAGGATTCAGCATTACAGATTTGACTGTCAGCTGCAGTGCCTGGCGGCCCGTTGGATTGGCACCCTGACAGAATCGAAAGTCCAGTGCTGCAAGTAAACATGGATGACATTGCAGATAGATAGAACTGGCTGACTTGAGGCACCTGCAGCTGTTTGCACCAGAATAAAAGCAAAGGTTGTGGTCACTGGAGTGGAAAAACACTGAATTTACCTCTAGTTATTTTGCCTGGGAATTTTTCCCCCCCTTTTTTTTTTTTTCTCCTGGTTGTACATTTTGGAACCTTTCCACTAGCACATTAGACTGAAATACCTAAGTGAAAAAATCCACCAGACACTAGAGGGTTTCATAACCTATTTTTTCCCCCTGTTTTTTCTTAAATTCATTGAACAGTTTCCCTGCTAGTTTCTGCCTGGTAACAACTAGTGCTTTACTGGTGTGAATACTGGGTTGAAGAGAAGGACAGTGAATAGCCAGGAACAATTCTCAGCAGCTGATTTTTCGAATGTTGGATAGTTAGAAACACTTCTTAGCAGTGGATTTATTTTTTTTTAAACACGGCATTCACAAGGACGGCCACAAGTGACAGAACAACAGCAACCAAACCCATTTTGTTCTGTAAAAAATCTCTTGATCTCTTAAGCGCTCCTGCTTCCCAGGACAGGTCCCCAAAGTCCTTGGAAACAAGGAAGACAGCACGGGAACTTAGTAGCTGCTCTCACAGGTACGCTGCGATCGATTAGCATGGCAAACTCATAGCCAGAATATTCATTTCTGCAGCATGGAGGAACTCAGCGTGCTTTACAAACAGCATTTAATTGCCATAATCCTCAGTAAAGGTATTATATCTAGTTCACCAGTAGATAAACTGACGCACGAAGAGCTTAGGGGACTTGCCCAAGGTCACATTGTGAGTCAGTGGTGAGCCAGTGACAAAGACGTGACTCCGGGCGGCCGGCGCTAACGGCGGGGTGATGCTGTGCCTGCCTTGCCCAGCCCCGGCAGCGTAGCCTCCCTCTCTGGAGCGCAGATCAGCAGCTGGACTGACAAACGAGCGGGAGAGGGGAGGGTAGATAGGTATGACAGAAATGAGGTGTTTGATGGCTGGGCTTTTCCCCTATGCCACCTGCATCCCTTTATAACATCAGATCATTTACATTTTTAAAGAAAGTGTATTCTTTTTCATCACGGGCCACTGGTGAGCCTAACGCTATCTTTTGTGCAGCACCCCTGCTAACAGAGGTGGCGGAGTATCAATCACAGCTTTCCCTGGGGTTATACCTTACTATGCTGGCTCTTGATCAGAAAGAAGCAGATGGTTATTTACAAACAAAATAATCAAGACCTTAAGAAGGTTGGGGTTTTTTTTTCCCCAAACCTTCCTACAGATAAGGCCAAAATAAGGTAAAGTTGCTTGCGTTCCCTTCTGCCCGCTTTCAAGGATGCTGCCTGTCCTACCAGCACCTTTAAATACGTTATCAGTTAAATTTGCCAAAGAAATGCATGGCACCTGACAGAGTAGAGTTGCCTTAGATTATTCAGTCACTTTCACGAGAATCTGGCACTTAAACCACAATGTGAATTACTGCTAGATTATTGTGCAGGAATATTGTTATCTGCCGTACACTACATGTTTGCAATCAGTTCTTTACAAGCAATGCACAGACTGCCTTTGAATCTTTTTCAGTAGCCATGGTCACCCTCCTTCTTTATTTAGTTTTAAGTGTTATTCATTTAGCAGTAAAAAATGAACAAAAGAAAAAAGCAGGTGCTCTAAGTTTACTCTAGAGCCAGCTGTCAGGAAGACACACTTTACTTACTTATTTATTTATTTATTTATTGTAGCACATAAAGGGGATTTATTGAAAGTGTTCGGGAAAAAAATATGAAGCATACGTTCAATCAGCTTTTCTGTAATCAATAAGGTTACTGAAGCAGAAAAAACTATAATGAGTTGTCACAGAATTTGAATTCGCATTTGGTTCCTTTTATATGTATTCAGGCAGAAAATCATCACGGAAAGTGAAAGTTGGGAAGGAAGGCCTGGCTATGACTCTTGGGTTGGATTTGTTTTGAATTTACCAGGTAGCATTCGACCAACTGCTTGCTGAGTTTCAGGGGCAGGCACAAGCCTTTAGTATGGGCAAGATAACTTTTGGTCACAGATGTACAACTTCCTTGCATTTCAGGTGGAGAAAACTCCCTGGTGAAGTACGGCAGATCTTGCTTTCAGATGTTCAGCTACACCACTGCGTCCCTCTGCGATGACCGCAAATTTCTCCCCCTCTCAGTAGTCATCATTTTCAGCCAAGGGTCTTAAGTGTCCCTAGCTCAAATGTCAACACTTTGAGACGTCACTCTCAAAGGCATCTGGAGGAGATTTGACCATAAAGCCCAAGGACCTTCATGCTCTCACCACCTTCCCAGCACGTTGTGAGAGCTTTTTAAAAGCATTGCCAAAGCGTGTGAAAAAGGGAGGTGGAGGGTGTTGGGCCACCTACGGCAATGCCGGGATCCCTGCTTTGCCAAGTGGTGAGGCCCACAGCTTTGTCAGATTTGTGCTAGTTTCTACTTAGAGCTGTGTGTCAGGCACTTCATGCCAATAGTTGTGTGGCCCTTAGGTTCCTGTGCTGCAGGTGGGGATGAGAACCTGCTAGCAATCATGTGAGTAGTGAAATACCTGACTCGTGATCCTGAGCCCTACATCTGAAAAATTCATTGAAGGATGTACATAAAAATTTTTAGCAATGAAATCCTGTCCTCACTTACATCAAGGGACATCACTGAGGACTCATGGATTTAAGGCATGCGCTAGCTAAAATAATTTTGGTGTCTCAGATCACTTCCTTCAGGAATCACCTGACATGATATCAGTTGTTCAGTTTGCTCTCAGTTTATCTTGCCTATTTATTTTTTCATGTGCTCTTTCTTACTTACGAGCCTGATTGCCCCTGTTGCTTCCCAGAACACTCCTTTTCCCCCTCAGCATCCATCTTTTTAAAAATTTTCCAAACGCTCAACCAAAGGCTATGAGTTTTGATTTTAAAATGTCATGGTACTTCATGGGCTTGTAGCTCATGTGTTTCCTAGTCTGACATTCTGCTAGCTGTTCGGCTCCATGATGCTCCAGTCCCACCAGGGACCCGTGGAAAAACTATTATTTGTAAGAATATTTTTATATTATATAGTGAATATGTTCTGATCTCAGCTTATAGCACATCTTGGGAAAGATAGGCAGAAACCTGGTCCACATAAAAGAATAAGAAATTAAGGTATCTATCTGAATTTTAATTTCTACCAGCCAACATGGTGGCTTTTAAAATATTCGCTCCTGATCATCTACAGTTCAAAACTAAAAACTTTTCACCTGTGTGTTTGCATGTATTTAAAGAGAAAACCTGAAAATTTCCACAGTAGATAATTTTCATAAAATGTAAAAACCAATTGGTCACCCAAAACAATGTAAATGGAAACCTTGTGTCCAGCTCTAGACATCGTTCAACCTCTCTCTCTGAATGCTTCTGAAGTGTACTAACTCCATCATTACATTGTTCTTTGACGACAGGGATTTAGACTTTAATCTAGATGATCAAGTCAAAGTCAGACTGAAGAAAACCCTTTTCTCTGAATGGCTCTAATCCTTTGCTGTTTCTCTTCTCGGTCTTTTTTTTCTTTTCTTTCTCCTTTTTTTTAATTTTTTTTTAATCCAGACAGTCATAGAATTAAGACAGGGAAAATACAGTACATTGCCAAAATCACAGAAATTTTAATGGCTTTCCTGTTCACTTAACCCCACATCAACAGTGTGACCTTGCTAGCCCGAACCATGAACCACCAGGGTGTGGAGGCCAAGAGCAGGGTGGATCTGGCCTTGCTCCAGCACCTATTGCACAAAGGAAAACGTGGGACATTTTGTGGGATATTTTTGAAAACACTGGGTGTCTTTTTCAAGACACTTGTGCCCTAATCATATGGAAGCTGGCAATAGATTTGGTAACCAGTCAGCACCCACCTCCAACGAGACTAACAAACAATTAGAATTTGGGCAGTGAATGTTACTTGAGCTCTCTCTGCTCTAACCATCTACGTTTCTTCAGCATACCCTAAATTTTTATATGGCTTTCGTTTCCAGGATATTTACGCACCTCAAAGTCCTTAATGTGTTTGTCCTTTAAGGCAGGGAATTCTGATTATTGTTAGCAGGAAGGAAATTTAGGAATAGCGAAAGACTTACTTAAGGAAAACTTTTTTAAAGGTGTTCTAGCATCACAAGATGTAGAGGCACATCTTGTTAGTCCAGAAAGGACAAAAGCAATGATCTTCTCTGACCTCTTGTACAACGCAGGCCACTTAACTTCCCCAAATCAGTGCATTTTAAATAAAGCAAATCTTTTAGAAAAACATTCCATCTTGATTTTAAAATTTCCACTGGTGTAGAAAGTGCCACAACCCTTGGTAATTTGCTCCAAAGGTTAATTACTCTCCCTGAGAAAAATGTGCACCTGATTTTTAATCTGAATTTGTCTCCATAAAACTTCCAGCCTTCAGAACCTGTTATTTAACAGACTGAAGAGCCTTCATTTTAAAAATTACATTCCCCATGGAGACAATTAGTGTGGGATTATCTCATTTAACTTTAACCACGCAAAAATGAAGCATCTTGTCTCACCCAGTGTTTGGGGATCCTTCTGTAATCAACTGAGAGAAACAGGCACTATCAGAAGGCAATTCATTGCAGCTATCTCCACACAGGATTAGTCGCCCACTGGAGATACCTAACTTCTGTACTGACCGCGTAAGGGTGACAAAGCAGTAAGCCTCGATCATATTCCTATTTTTCTGATAGGGAAGGTTGGGCAAAACAAATCCCCTAATTTTGGACTGTCATTAGCTCACCTCATTAGTCCTCTATTTTCTGGGGGAAATGTTGAATTCATCAAACTCTTTGTGATAAATGACCTCTTTCAGTTCCTTGCATGCTCTTGGGGGTCTTCTCCCAGTGCTCCTCAGCTTCAATGCCCCTCTTGAGCTGGGATTCAGAATGGGACCCCGTATTCCCAAAGGGGTGGCATCGATGCCAATATCAGTAGTAATATAAACCCAACCTGTTCAGACCTGACATTCCCTGCTGCACATTCAGTGATGACCCCTTTTAGGCACTGCACTGTACTGGAAATCCTGTTTTGCTGATTATCCACCTGTAATGAGTCCGAAGTCTTTTTAAAAGTCACACCTACTACAGGTAAGGTCCTGTAGATCCAACCTTTGCTGTTTCTAGATAGAAAAAGGTAGAGTTTGGCCAAAACATCCAGCTTGTTCTTTGTCAGTAACACGTTCACTTTATTATTGTCTACTTTCCTAGTGCTCATCTGTAAGTATAATCTATAGTGACTGCTTTTCTTTTCTTTCAGGACATGGTTAGAAATGTTACACAGCTTTGGATCCAGAGCCATTCTCTGCAGCACTCCAATGGAGGCACACCTGCTCAATGAAGTTTCCCCATTTACAATTACATATTGAGAGGTACCAGTTAGCTATTTTTTTAATCCATTTGATGTTTGCTGCAATGATTTTGTAGCATTCGCCTTTCTTAATCAAAATGTCAGGTGGTACCAAGTCAAATGCCTTACAGAAATCTAAGTACATTACATAAGTGCTATTACCTTTCTCAACCAAGCTTGTAATCTCATAAAAATGATATCAAGCTAGTTTGACAAGATCTATTTTCCATAAACCCATGTTGAAAGGCATTAATTATATTACCTTCCTTTAATTCCTTATTAATCAAGTCTCATATCAGCTGTTCCAGTATTTTGCCTAGGATCAATGTCAGGTTGACAGGCCTATAATTACTCAAGTCATCCCGTTTAACCTTTTTAAATGTTGGCTCTATATGAGCTTTCTTCTAGCCTTCTGGAACCTCCCCAGTGCACCAAGATTTGTTGAAAATCATTATTAATGGTTCAGAGAGCTCCTTTGCTAGATCTTTAAAATCCTTGGTTACCTTCTGTAGCCTCTGTTATGACTATACGTCATTATCGTTGCAAAATGGTTTGGAAGCTCCACTTGACACTGCATCTTCCAGTACCCAAATACCTGTGCAAGTTTGGCTGGCAGCAAGCTGCTCAAAGAAAGGAAAACAGAGAAATATGAACCTGTTTTTCGCACTCTCTGCCCCCTGGTCACTTGAAATATCGTTTATTCACATGAAAGCATATAAATTCACATGAACACTTGCCACATAGCCCTGCCTTGAATAAAGCCATCATATGACCCCACCTCAATCTCACAAACGGTGGCAGTCGCTTCCAAAGAATGTCACAAATTTCTTCCAAGAAGCATGCCTAGTACTGTGGCACAAGTCTGGTCTTATACTCTCTGCAGCATCCAAACCCCTGATGTTCTGGACCTTTTGCCTGTTGAAGGCATGGAAGTTACACTCTATATGCATCATGGCACAGCTGAGCCTAATTCTGGCTACGGATGTACCCCAGTAGTCTGACTAGTTCACTTAAGTTTGAAAATACACTATTTTGATAATTTCTACATGACAGAAAAGAGACTGGCTCATGTATATATAAAGTACTGTCTGAGGGACAAATATCAAATATCAGGAAATCAAAAAATTTTCACGAGCCATTACTTTTAATACGGAAATATTCCAAATATTCAGTTGTAGGATATGTTTCCAAAACACTTCATCTTACAAATGGGACACTTCTCCCACAGTATTCTCCTGGAGAAGCTGGCGGCTCGTGGCTTAGACAGGTGCACTCTTCGCTGGGTAAAAAACTGTCTGGATGGCCGAGCCCAGACAGTTGTGGTGAATGGAGTCAAATCCAGTTGGCGGCCGGTCACAGGTGGAGTCCCCCACGGCTCAGTTTTGGGACTGCTCTTGTTTAATGTCTTTATTGATGATCTGGATGAGGGGATAGAGTGCACCCTCAGCAAATTTGCAGATGACACCAAGTTGGGCAGGAGCATTGATCTGCTCGAGAGTAGGAAGGCTCTGCAGAGGGATCTGGACAGGCTGGATCAATGGGCTGAGGCCAACTGTATGAGGTTCAACAAGGCCAAGTGCCGGGTCCTGCACTTGGGTCACAACAACCCCATGCAACGCTACAGGCTTGGGGATGAGTGGCTGGAAAGCTCCCCCGCAGAAAAGGACCTGGGGGTGCTGGTTGACAGCTGCTGAATATGAGCCAGCAGTGAGCCCAGGTGGCCAAGAAGGCCAATGGCATCCTGGCCTGT
This sequence comes from Gavia stellata, assembly GCF_030936135.1. Taxonomy (NCBI): domain Eukaryota; kingdom Metazoa; phylum Chordata; class Aves; order Gaviiformes; family Gaviidae; genus Gavia; species Gavia stellata. Next base: position 9,964,483 of record NC_082595.1, read on the forward strand.
ATCAGAAACAGTGTGGCCAGCAGGAGCAGGGAGGTGATCGTGCCCCTGTACTCGGCTCTGGTGAGGCCGCACCTCAAATACTGTGTTCAGTTTTGGGCCTCTTACTACAAGAAGGACACTGAGGTGCTGGACCGTGTCCGGAGAAGGGCGACGAAGCTGGTGAGGGGTCTGGAGCACAAGTCTGATGAGGAGCGGCTGAGGGAGCTGGGGTTGTTCAGTCTGGAGAAGAGGAGGCTGAGGGGAGACCTCATCGCTCTCTACAACTACCTGAAAGGAGGTTGTAGTGAGGTGGGTGTTGGTCTCTTCTCCCAAGTGACTAGTGACAGGACAAGAGGAAATGGCCTCAAGTTGCGCCAGGGGAGGTTTAGGCTGGATATTAGGAAAAATTCCTTTACTGGAAGAGTGGTGAAACACTGGAACAGGCTGCCCAGGGAGGTGGTGGAGTCACCATCACTGGAGGTGTTTAAGGAACATGTGGATGTGGCATTGTGGGACATGGTTAAATGGGCATGGTGGTCATTAGTTGATGGTTGGACTTGATGATCTTGACAGGTCTTTTCCAACCTTAGTGATTCTGTGATTCTGTGAACATTATCAGTGGTGGCTATTGCATTATTCTGATAAGGGAATTGGTGCTTTGGTGTAATTCATATAAAAATACCATAGCAGAAGTGCATCCTGTTGTAATTTTTAGATGTCCTTGTTAAGTCCAGTTTTTCTACTAAGAATTTGTTTTGTGGATACCCAGCCAGATCACCTTCTGACAGACTGAAGAGCAGGTATTTCTGTGTTCCCACTCCCTATGAACTAGCGGCCTCTGTGTGGCAGACAGAAGGGGTGTTTTTAATTCTAAGTGTGCATGCCTAATTTAACTTTGCCGGTAATTTAGCTAAGTTGTGCACTGAGATTTTTTGCGAACAAGTAATAAAATGCATGGACAATTTTCCACATAAACATTTTCTGAGTTACTTGCATACCATCTGAATTCTCTACATGTTCCTTCTAACAGATGAAGCTCTCAAAGTTTTTGTTTCTGTTGGTTTTGGTATTTTGTTCAGGTATCCTTGAGATTAGTTAATGAATTAATTATTTTCTAAATTGCCCTGTGCCAATACAGCTCCTAGTCAGGAATCATGAAGGTAGGGTTGTTTGAAAAGCTGACTGAAATAAGCAGAGCCAGTTCAGATGTGTGTGTATATACACAAACATATACATAGCTACATACATCTATCTATAAATATATATATATGTATGTGTGCATGTAGAGTATGTCAGTTGCTGCTATTATTATTTGGGTAGAGATAAAGAAAATCACCCCACATTTAGAAGGATAGAACTACCATAAAAATTAACAAATCTTTAAACTGATTAATATTTTAAAATTAAATCTTACCAGGTAGAACATTTTTTGAATTGTAAAGGTGTGTTAAGTGAAAGAGAATGACACTAAAATTATTGTAGTGTTAAAGAAAAAAAAAAAGAGGCATCCTCATGGATCTGGTTGCCTCACTAAAAAGATGCAGCAAACAGAATCATTACCAAGAATGGAAACAAAAGTGATTCAATGCATGGGCCTTCTTCCTTCTGTACTGCAGGTTAGTTCCCATGAAGCTGAGCAGAAGTGTATGGATTAATGAATAATCTACATGGGATAAATCTGAGGCTCCTAAATAAACTAATGCAGAAAAATTAAAACTGGAAGTGCAAATGTTTTACGTATCATATATTTAACTTACGGAACAGTCACTGTTGGAGGGTGTTATTGAGAAAAATAACTAAGGCGATGGCTAAAAAAGCAATAATGGGAGTAATAATGACATGAGCTGAATTACCACCAGCAGTTACAAAAACCTATACAAATACCTAAATATTGTAAATTAAGGAATTTTTTCCTTGGTATCCATATTTGGAGGTTTATCTTTTTTCCAGAGCTGTTTGTACCATCATTGGAGGCAAAATGTCTAACTAGATAAACTATGGACCCATCAAAATTATTTCCTATGACATCAATTTCCACTGTTTACCCAGGACCACATTGCTAAAAGTATACAGTTACTTCATACATACCTGTTAGCCAAGCCAAAGCTATGCAGTAATAATGCTCCCTTTTTTGAAAGAGCATTGTTAATACTGCTGGAGCAATCGGCTCCAAGCAGCAGCTCTACCTGGGAAGCAGTTGGTACCCTGAGCTAAACCAGATAATGCTTCAATGTTGGCACTTTCTTGTTTACAAACTGCATCAGTCACATATAAAAGTTGCCTTTTCGAAAGCTTTGTTTTGGCAATTCACACATGTGGAATAACAGTCGCAAATCATAAATGTCATACCTTTGTCGCCAGGATTTGAAGAAATCTGCAGGGTTCCTGTTTGGATGCAAATCCCAGTAGTTGCACCTCCTGCGATTCACATCAAAAAAACTTTGAAAAAAGGTTTTGATTTTGGCAGCTGCTGTCAAGGTAAAACTTTCTTTCAACTCTCGCCATCCCAGTTTGGGGAAGGCTCTGCTTCTTCTGCACAGAGGTCTTGGCTTACGTCCTCCTGCACCCCCATCTTTGAAACCTAACAGGTAAATTGAAAGTTAGTGATAAGTGTTTTTTTCAAGGTGAGCAGGTTTTATTGATTTCCAGTAACTGTTAGTACCTTGTGACGTACTGACAAAGTTTGCCTTTTCCCTCAAATGCCTCAGAATAATGAGATGTGTCAAACAGAACTGCATTTGCCTTTTGTAAAGTGTAATCTTTTTTCTCTTTTTTTTAAATATTTAATGTGTTTTAGGGCTCATGGGAAGAAAGCCATGTTGGCAGCCCAGGCGAGTGAAGTTTTCCTCAGCCCCACAAACCCGCTACATTCAGACTGCTGTCAAAAGGAGCTCCTCCATGTGGTCCCATATCTGCCCCAGCACAGCGGGAAGAGCAGGGATCAGCGGATCGCCACTGCCTGTCCTTCCCGACAGGGGAATTAACAGCGTAGGTCTAGGACCGAGTCTGAAGAGCAAACTCCCACAAGGAGCTGTGCGTGGCATCCTCCTGCAGAGGCTGGGTGCTGCCACCCAGCATGGCACCCCGCATCACCCCCCGGGATGCAGGGAGAAGGACCTGCGTGAAACACAGTTGCCTTGATGGGAATCTCAAATAAATGAGTGCTGGGGAAATTCAGTAAGACATGGGAGTTTCCATAAAATACACCCCACCCCCAAAATCCCCACCTCTCTGCAGATTGTATGTTCCTCCTCGCAAAGAAAACAAAATGTTAAAGAAAACAAGTTGACTTCAAGTTTCCTCCTCTGCTATTTTCCTTCTGTCCTTCAGGCTGGCACTGCTCAGCCTCCACATTCAAGCACTACGCGTTTCCTCTAGAGCACATTTAAGGAGCACAGACAGTATCATTTAAGTGCACACTTTACTTATCTGTCCTTAAGAACACAAAATAGACCCAGAAAAAAAAGATGGTGTCTGTATGCTCATTAAAACGCTTTCAGCCCAGGGCAAGGATTTGATCAAAAGGATTCCTGCCAATGGAAGGGCATGCTGGAGCCATTGTAAGAAGTTGTGTGTGAGCGTCTGCTTTCCTTTCCTTTTCTTTCTTGTGCCCTGTCCCTTCCACTGCCATCTCCAATCTCTTTTCTTCCAGCTGGGGGAACAGAAGAGATTTTACTTCCTTGATGACAATTGTGTCCTTTGAGCAGCCATAGCAAAAGGCACTTTGAGTTCAAATGAGACTGTGACTTAAACCAATATTAGCCAAGACCAACACATGTTTATTGTAATATAAGTAACCTTCATTCTGATCAGCAGGTTTTCCTCACCCCACTGCAGTTTTACTCATTGCCTCTTTCATTTTTCCAAAATGAATAAATGAAATGGCTGCACATTTTTATTCACAGCAGTGGGTTTCAGAACTTCAAATCAGAGAGGCGTTTTGATTTTAGAAATAAACTCCAGAGGAAACAGTTTCAACCAGAACTTTCATATTTTTTTTTTTACCAGTTTAAGGTAACATCAAAACTCACCTTTCCAAAAAAACGAAACCTCACAGCATTCTTTTAATCCAAATTAAATAAAGTGTCATCCCTGTGTCCTCTTCCTTCATATTTAGAAGGAAAGAAAACTATCCTGCCCATACTTTAATGGTTTTGTCTGCAAATCCTAAATGCTCCGCTGCTGCAAATTTCAAATGATCTTATACAGCCAAAGTCTCTTTGGTGTCAGCAGCCGCCCAGGTAGCAACACAACCACGAGAACGCTGCTGATCAGAACAATGAATGCCTGATCTACAGATGTCATATCAAGGCAGAAATCTTGATGAGCATTGTAGTGACATTACAAAGTGGATTACACATGCTGTATCTGGGTCAGAGAAGGAGTTATTTCAGTAAGGTCAACAAAGTACTTCTGACCAAACTTATTTTTCTACATTTCAAGAGATACACTTCTGTTTGTTACTTTATGTTGCATCTAATAACGATATTCTTTCTCTACTCCCGTATCAGTTTGCAAGCAAAATTAAAAGGAAGGCAAAATAACCCCATGCCTGGGGTTATGCAATTTCAGAGATGGGTTCCAGCTCCCTGTTCTACTTTCCTTCATGACCGGGGGCCCAGCCGCTGCTGCCCAGCCTCTCATTTAAGTGTTTAACATCACTGCAGAGAAGTTTTTGAGCTACGTGCTCAAAGTGTCTGTCCCTCAGTCTCTTCCTGCCTCCCTTCTCCACCTAGTGAGAGGATAAAATTAGGACTTTCTTGCTTTCCAGGTGTGTTGGCTGTCAAGGAAACAAATACAGCAAGGTTATAAAGTCCTCAGATACTCCAGCCCAGGAGTAGTGCAAGTAACAAAACACATAATTTTGGATGTGTGAGTCTCTATATGGCAAAGATATCACTGCACAGCACAAAACATGCCTCACCTTCTTTCCCAGAAATGGACAACAGGCCAAACGCTAAGGTACCTTATCTACATAGCAGACAGGAGATAAAGTTGCCCTATCCAGGGAACGCATCATTTCAAAGCCATTGGCTTACAGTCCTGTGGGTGGGAGGTAGGGATACGTGTGAGATTTTTTTTTTTTTTTTTTTTTGCTATGTCAACTTCTTTTCTTCTCTTAATTTTGATTTTTAAAAAAAAAAAAAAATAATGCAAACCAAATGTAGTTCTTGCCACCTGATATCTTGTGTTTCCAAATGCAATATGCTCCCTGGGATGCCAACAGCTGCAAACGAAATTGGAAAGGCTGCCCATCCCTGCCAGCTGTGCTGGGGCTGCCAATGCCAGCAGCTCTGCAGCACCCACCATGCACCCAGAGCCTCCTGGCTCCCCAGCCCTCCTGTGGAGGACAGCCTGGATCTTGTGCCTAGCCACTGGTATGGCTTGGGCAAGATGAGCTCTGTGTGCTAAAAGCATTGCAACAAGGTCGCCAGAGAGCAATACCCTTGTGTTGGAAAGAGAGGCTCTACAAGGCATGCTTGAACCCCCTTAGTCCTTACCCAAACCACATGCTAGCGATGTAACTTAGGGATGCACTAGGAATCACACCGGATAATCCAGTGGCTCTCCTTCCACCATTAAGAGCTTTGAAACTGATTCCCAGTTTCAAATCCTGGGAGAAAGCTAGTTTCATGCTCAAGTATTCCTTATAGTGAGCTCAGATACATTTACTTTCATACAGGTCCTCTGCACCACAATAGCTAGCCTAAAACAGCAGAGGCAGATCTTAAACTGAAGCATTGATGTCAGCTCTGAATACCTTAAAACTAAAAGTAGATATATGTCTATATATATAAATATTGAGAAAGAGTGTTTCACTTATCCAAGCTAATTATCAACATAATCCAATTGTGTTATTTCTATTTTTTTTGAAAGGAAAAAAAATTAGAGGGCTACTTCTACTTACTTGAAGCATTGGGAATCCTAACACCACAAATCTGCACATTTCTATAAGAGTCAAAAATGGAAATCAGATCTGTAACTGAAAGCTGTAATTGTCAAGACTAACCTTTCCTGACTGAGAAATGCAGAATTAAAGAAAATAAATCAAGTTAAGAAAAACTGTTCAAGAGTTTAAATAATTGAAAGCATGCAAAATTGTTTCTTTTTCCAGTTGCTGTCCTACATATCAAAAACCTGTGAAATCTTACGGTGGTAGTAAGAAGCCTATGCAATATTTATTTCTCTGTGATGACAGCATACTTCATTCCAGAGCAGTGGTACATGTATCAAATATATCTGATGGTATGATCCAACACCCAAGAAGGACAACTAACACTACCCTGTTGACTTCTATAGGCATTCCTCCAAGCTAATACCCTCCTGGTGCTGCCTTACTTTCCTTAATGGATAATTTTGAGCTCACATCTGTGTTCTAAAACATTGCTGGTGCTACATGAAGGATGAGTTTATTTGCTTCTATTACAGTGTATGGTTCATAATCTATCAATATGCCATAAACCAAAGTTTAAGTTTGATGTTAAATAATCAACCTATTTAAGGAGAGAAAGTAAAGCCACCACCCCTATGTTTTAATAAAGCTTATACATAATGAGCACAAATTGTTTCCATTAGGAAGATAAGCTTTCTTCAAAGCAGTTCACCATTTAAGGCTTTAAATTTTGCCAGCACTTGCACAAGGTTGCAGCAAACCTTGACTTATTTACAGAGAGATGTCGAGTGGAGATAAAACCACTTAATAATCCACCAGTTCTTGCTAAATATATTTTCCTTCCATGCCCTCTCTGAAAGCAGGTAGGATAGCACTCTTTGGCATATTCTTAAACTACTTGGATATCCTTTTATTTTCCTGAAAGCTCTTTGAACTAAAAGTTTTGCAGAACAGCTCAATTAATGGGGCTTATGGCTTTTCTGAACTTTTCTGAAAGTGTTTAGGGTTAAAAACAAAACAAAAAAAAAAAGCCCTTCATCATTCATTTGAAAATAATTATACAGTAACAATAGAAGAGGGAAAAACAACAACACAAACAAACCAAAAGTTTGTTTTGCTTTGGTTTGGTGCCTCATTCAAGAAAAGTGTCCTCATTCAAGACCAGGTGGCCTCTGCAACAGAAACCATCCACTTCAGAGTTTTTTGAACTTTTGTCAGATTTGCAGCAACAACAGCAGCAAACAATTGCCCTGAATGCCCCAAACATTGGGGAGAAAATATTCCCATCAACAGAAACATCTGAACTCTGCTTGTCTGAGTGCATTTCAGCTTCTCTCTCTGTTTGTTCACAAGGACTCTGCTTGAGTGGACACCAGCTCAGAGCAAGGGCTGACTTAGTAAAACTTTTATGTTGCCATAGGGACCCTGATGTATTTATCAGAATTCCCCCTTCCTCTGTGTTCAGTTGTTCCTTGAATGGCATAAGGCTGTTTGGGTTTTGGGTTTTGTTTTGTTTTGTTTTTTTTAAAAAAAAAGTCCGGTGTTCATTTCTTCTCACCATTGCATTTGGCACAGTTCTCAGGCAACCTTGCAGTATCTGTCTTTGCTCTCCTTAGAAACGTGCAAATAAAACTTGTCTTTTGAGCCCTGTTGCAGGCTCTTGGAATTCAAAGGCAAGTCTCTGTGTGCTCTGTCGAGCTCTTGTTCCAGTTCCTGCTACCCCCTTCCCAGTCCCAGTTGCACATCTTTGGCTCAGCTGGGGTTTTACTATTTCAGTCATGCCACACTTTCATCATAAATATCTCTTTCACTCTGCACCTGGACTCTGCCCCTGTCCTGAGGGAGATGCTGCTGCCCAGGAAGCAAGAGAGGAGTCTCCCTCCATCTCCCTCATTTCTTCATCTCCTCTCCCTGTAGGATTAGGGGTAGTAACCTCCTACAGAGACACGCGGGAGGTAAAATGGTGAGCGTGGCTACTCCAGCTCTACAGAGGGATTGGAGGTTAAGAAGCGAGGTAGAGTTTTGACTTGGTGTAACTTCAGGACTCCGAGCTTGAAGAAGGCGTGTATTCCCCATGTGTGACTGGTGGCAACCGCAGCAGGTGAGGCACGGCTCCGAACCCGAAGGAGTTTGTACCTCTTTATTAATTCTGCAGGAAAGGGGGTGAGCACCTGGAGCATTAGTCATCACACGTCTTACGTTAGATTCCTCCCCGCAGTTACAGCCTTGGTCATTTCCCCAGGGAAATGCATGTCTCTCCCCAGGTGAAGTGAAGCTGACTGGGATGAGCTCTTTTTTTTTTCCCCTCCAAGCTGCTAGCAGTGAAAGGAAAGAAATCAGCAGGGTCTGTTTGCAGACACGGTTTGAGAAAACCCCTCTCTCCCTCTCCTGCAGGCTCCACACATACAAGTGCCGCACAGGAAACAACAAACATAACATTAGTCATTTCCTCCGTGCTGCCAGCTGCTGAGGGTTTGCATAAGAACCACCCTTGGACTTCAGATTATTTCTTAAAACACCTCTCACCCCAAACCTTTCAGCAAACAGTTGCTGGGCCGGTGCCTGCGAGGCCAGTCAAGTGCTGTTCCCTGGCGTGCCCTGCCACCTTCCCCACCGTCATCAGCCCCGCAGGCTCACACCTCTCACCCTGCCAGCATACAACACGCCTACCGTCTGATAGGGACTCTGTTTTTTGAAACCTTCTGCCTATACTGCAGTTGTGCAGATCCAGGGCAGAAGCTCAGGCCTACCTGCTTCTTTTGTGATTAATACTGAGGTGATGGTGGCACCTAAAAATTTATAGATCAGGGCCTGTGTGACACTGTACAGCTAAGAGACAAAGGAGACAGCTTTTGCCCCCAGAAAACAGACAGCCAACAAGCCAGTCAGGGAACAACTCGTGTGAAAGAGAAAAACAGGTGGAATGAGCCAATAACGAAGAGAACAGATTTAGCAAAAAAACCAAAGCCTCATCCTCGTAAATAAGATTGTCGTTTTGATGTGACTCTTGCTTCCAAATCAGGGGGTGAATGCACCATGACCATTACACTTTGCCTGCTTTGAAGCACTTCGTCTTGTCTCTCATTTGTTTTGGCCTGAACCTGTTTCCTCAAGCCTTCCTTCACCCTCCTCAGAGAAATATACGCCTGGGGAGACCTGGCACTGGCTTCTCCAATGGAAAAGCCAACACCTGGATGCAAGTAATTAGTACGCGGTAGCTCTTATTCCTTGAGGAGATCATCATCACATCCGAATGTTGTTGCCTCCATTATCTCTTCATGCCCAGGTGGAACACCTCTCCCAGGCAGGTGGGAGGATGGCAGCATGTCCTGCTTCAGTGCCCACACACAAGCCTCTCCCCAGTGTTTCCCTGTAGCCTTTCCCCACCATGGAATGGTAAGAGCCAAGGTGGAGGTCCCAGGAGGCAGGACAGGGTGGGTGATCTCCTGGTCCCTTTGGCTGGCCCTTGCTGGGAAGATCAGCCCATGGGCACAGGCTGTTGGAGAACACTACAAAGTTGCATACAAAACAAAAATGAAACAGAGCTTCTCTAGCTGACACAACCACTCTGCTCTCTCCATGTACCCTACTCTACTGAAGGCCTTTGCTTCCTGCCTTGCTCTGTTGGTCCACGGAAGCTTTCTTCTTTTATCTTTTTGTTTTGTTTTCACTTCCTGGAGAGTTTATTACTGGGGTTGTGTACAACTCTTAAGCATCACGCTCATTTAGTTTAGCCTAAAAATGTGTATTTCCTCTCTGTCACCACCTTGTCCCTATTTGACCACATTTCCCATTTCTCGCTTCCACCAAAATAGTTTGTGTAGTAAATTGCCAAATCTGCATTACTTAGCTTTACAGGAAAGACATGTCTTGCTTCACTCCTAATTATAAGTCAGATACTTTTTGAAAAATGTATTCTGACATGGGGCAAGCTGGTGGGAGCTTTCCCATTTTCTTTACTATTTCTTTTTCTCTCCTCTCTCCCCAGCATCACAATCCCGGAAAATTATTTTCTGCCTCTGTATCTGTTCCCCATCCTCTTATGTAAGCACACTGAGGCAGTGGATCCATTAATGTTTCTGGCTACATCTACCTATGCTGTCAATAAATCAAGTTCACCACATCGCCTTCACTGACCCCCTGTTCCTTACATACTTGAATACTTTCTTACTATTTATGTTAACCTCCTCTGCAATCTTATTACATTTTTTACCTGTTCTTGCCTTGTCATTGTTTTACTGTCTCATTTTGCAGTCATGCTTGGAACCTCTTTTTAATACCTCATATGCAGCACTTCTCACATATTTGTTATACATTTGTTCATTAATCATTGCTCTTGGAGGAAAACTTACCTTCTTCACTTGTTTCCCATTTGGAGCTAAATCACCGATCTCTCCATCTTTGCTTCCTTCTAAAATACTCTATCAATGTTAATACAGAAATATAATCTTTGTCTGAACTCAAGCTGACCATGGGCTTATAGCCCTCAACCTACAGAAAATTAGCTTGTCAGGAACAAAATAAATTAAAGTAAAGAATGAAGATACGCAAATATGGGGTTCCATGCTGAAAACTGTCTGCCAGGCTCCTATATTCTGTGGGTACTGCCTCAGGACAATTTTCTAGGTCTAATGCAATTAACTCTATTTCTAGGCTTTACAGTATAACTTTTTGTTTTACTTTGGGGTTTGGTCTCTGCCTTATGTCTCCTCATTGTTGTTCCTTCCCTACCTCCCCATCTCTTCATATAAGTGGAAATTTAGAATTTAGCACACAAGTAGAGATAGAGACACATGGAAATACACAGGTTGAGCTACCCCCTGATATTCAGATGTAGGATTCTGTTGGTGTACTGGAACTGGAGTGCCTAATACATCAGAAGAAAGGCTATTTTCACAGTATTCACGCCAAATTTGCAGATGCTAGTCTTTGTAACCACCCATGCTGCTGAAGGCTAATGAGAACTAAATGCGTATTCCAAAGCATGAGGGAGTATCCTAAATATAACTGCTCTGACAACATTATACACTGATGTGTCTTTCAACACCCACAGAAAAGGGCAGCTGCTCAAGGTAATACTGCTTATGTGTGAACAAACTTTCCATACTGTATTTTCTAATTCTTTTATTCCGGTGTTTCTTGTGAATTTGGGAAACAGTCTTGGTTGCAAGTACAGCTGCATTAGGAACCACTAATGTAAGTAGGGTTTCCTCTGTGTACACCAAGATACACCATCAGCTACTGATACACTTTCAAGAACTATTGGACGCTCTTGGCAATACTTGATCAGAAAGCAATGGATAATTTTATATTGTATGCTCATATACACGTATGTCTTAGGACACTCTCTCTTTTGCTAGATCGTCCTTCATATTGATCAATGAGAAACAAAAGGGGATAAATTTGCAAACAAATATTTCTTACTAGAATTCACCGAGAATCATTCAATTGAATGATCTAGTCGGAGCAATGCCTTTCATCAACGCTGACACTCTTTATTGATAGGTACTGGATCAGAGCGGAAGGGAACAGCCCCATCTCAGACAGCCAGAAGCCCAATGGAAATGGCAGTAATGAAGGAGGCAGGAGACACCAGTCTGAGTCCCTGCTTTGCCTTATATAATCAGGGACTTGGCATCCTACAACCTAAACAGTTGCCCTGATATTGCAGACTGAGCGTAAGCTTCATCTGGCCCCTTTAGATGCCTTCAGTAGAGGCTTCTACATCTGAGCTCATCATCCCTACTGCCTTATGGCTGCTGGAGAGAAGCAGGAATTTTTAGCACACGTTATTTACTCCTAAGTATGACTGTTGCTTTCCATCAGCTGTAAGTGGAGCCAGAGGGAGTGAATCAGATGGAGAGGTCTACGCCGCACACCCTGCAGCTGAGGAAGAAACACCCTGCTGACCACTCAAATCAACTCTACAAAATGAAACAGTTTGAGGAGGGAAGGTAGATAAGCTCATTCCACCACCTATAGGTATGGTCACCTGCCTGGGCCAGTGGCTGCCTTTTCCAGGTGCTTGCTGCTGCAGTCCTCCAACATCATCTGCCCTTCTCTGTTGCATGCAGGCCACTTTCACATTGAGAATTTTCTGGACAATGCCATGTTCTGGTCTGCTTTCCTGCTTGCTTTTCTTGCTCTAATCCCAAGTCAGTGATATACTTCATACCTGTCAGCTCATCTTCTAGAAAGTGCAGACCAGGTCATGTGCTTATATTGGAGTTACCACTGAATTTTTAATGTGGTTATATATACTAATTTCCACGCTCCCCTAGAAGGTTTCACGGGCTAGTCTGTGTTGGGAACAATCAGGTACAGCCAAACAATTTCCTTTAACTGACAAAAAATTTAATATTTTCCATGCTAGGGGCTTGTCATATCACCTGTGAGATTAAGTGGGTTTTATTACTTATCAAGTGAGGCATTTTTTCCTCATGTACTGCTGCTAAAAGAGAAGGAACAACTCATCTCTCTTAATGCTGTTGTTTCCTAACCCAATTAAATCCTCTTTCATTCTTGCCTTTTGGGACAAGAATTAGTCTTCTTTTGTGTTTCTACTTTTGCCACAGAGACACTTATTTTTTCAGACTGCTCATGCTGTATGAAATAGGAGGCTATGTTTTAGAAGCTCTGGAGCATCAATTGTTATACCTGAGAGGGACAAGGTGTAAAGGTATTATTATAGCTGCCAGAGACAGCCAGAGACAGCCACACATTTAGAGCAGTGTCAGAGCTGCTCTAAAATATGCAGGTGTTCATGACCCCCACTGAACTCTCCATTAGCCAAGGATCATTGCAGCTATTAGCCTCTGCCGCTGTATTCCCTCTCTATGCTGAACTAGGATGAATTTCAATTACTGCTCTATTCCCTTCCCTTCCCTCTTTATGGCTTCTTTCAAGAAATATCCCCTATCACATTTCCAATGCATTACAATATTCCAGTCAAATTTCATTAGGACAACTTTCATTTGCTTAACTCCTTTCTTCTTGTGTCAGGAGTGTTTGTGTTGCCTCCTCTTGAGCATCTCCTTTCTAATGATAGATGGTGTCACTGGATCCTAACTACTCCCCAACTTCAACTTAATTGATCAGACTTGGCACATTTCCTAGAATTAGGACCTGAATAGCCTCAGACTGTGCAAGCTTGGCTGTTCAGCTAGCCGTGTGAGATGGCAATCTTGCATTACTTCTGGAAACCCATTCCTCCACTTCACTTCTGCATCGTGGCTGTCCCAATCAATAGCTGAGTAATTAAAATCCCTTGTGATCAATGTTCTAGCTGTTTTACAGACTTCTCTTATCTGTAAAAACATTTCCCAACCTACTTTCTTTGCCTGCCCTGGGGGTCTGTAGCAACATCCAGGAATAACATGACTGCATTCATTGTCCTTCCTCAGCTTCTGCCCAAACAGCCTCTGCTCTGACAGGCAAAACATATGTAGTGTTTCCTGCTCTGGACATGGATGTATACCGCTGTCTCTGCTGTGACTGAAGAACACAGCCTGTCCCCTTTAATAAACCTTGCATCTCCCTACTCCGTTTTCAGTCCTTTCTAGCTCACACATTCCAGGAATATCACGCTTAGCCTTGGAAATGTATGTTTCCAATTGGTGACCTTATTAATATGCTCACAGCATTTGTATAGAAGATATTTTCTCCTCCCACCTTTGCTTTACATTCTCATTATCTCCTACAACGACAATCAGTGGATACATTACTGAGAGATCCATGCATTCCCTCCTTTAAATTCTTCTCCTCCCACACCACTAATCTAAAAAAATGGCTAGATCATTTCCTTATTAGTGGACAATCTGTTTGCTCCCATAGGGTTGGGAATAATACAGGCCATCTTTCCTTTGCCATTTTGCTTTCTCGGTTTTGTTGTTTATAATTCCCCAAACCTCTCGCATCTCTCCCCCGCCCCCCCAGATCTGTTCATTTGTCTGTGGTAAAATGAACCACTTTTACATACTAGAAAACACCATTATGCTGCTTTCTTCTTCCACTGGCTAGCTAAGGGGTGTAAGACTTTCTTTTTACAATACCTGCATGCCTTCCCTCTACATCATTTATAAAAATCATCATCCATTATGCTAGACTCTTTTTAAAGCTATTTTATCTGCCATAGCCTACTGACCAAAAATCCCCTGCCCTTTCTCCTGGAAGCGTTTAACTCGTGTGCATTTGTGCGAGGATTTGGTGTTTTAAACAGTAGCGACTATCTGCAACATCAACTCTGCCATCAACACTTCTCTGATCTAATTTTGCTGCAGATTTCCCCATGCTCATTTCATCATTTTGTGAGATTCTGTCTTCTGAATCGTTAAAACTCTGGGAAATGTACTGGGCGCTGGCACAAGCCCCCCTCTCCTTATTACACTTCTTCCACCTTTTACTACCTCTTCTCAGTTACCCAGCCACTGCCCTTTATATCCTCCTGCTTCTGCTGGAACAGGACTGCTTCTCCTGCACAAGGCTGTGCTTCCAATGCACTCATCCTGCAACTCTCTCACAGCTGGTTCTCCTCCTCCTCTGTCACTCCTTCGGAGTATGAAACCAGCCATCTGTCATCAGTGAACCTCTCATATTCATTGATCTTCCCCAGCACATCAACCTGTCTTTCTAATTCCACTCTCCGGTTTCTTAGTGCCACAGCTAACTGGCAGTGCACATACGTACATGTGTGCATGCACACACACACACAGAGTATTGTTCTGTCTTTTCCAGTCCCCACGTTCAAAACAGACATCAGCTGAAAAAAAGATCTTTTTAGCTTTTGGTTTCTGAAGCTGCGGCAAGTAGAGGATGATTGCAATCCAGTTACAGACAAATTGCGCATTATTTCATGAAATACTGAAGAAACAAGAACCCAAAAATACCATGAAACATCCCTGGTTATTGAGGATTGCATTTATGAAGAGTGGTGCAGAGCCAAGCTCTACAGCTCCCAGAGAAGGTGCTGCAATGAATTACAGAGCCTCTTTTCCCTTCTAGCATGCAGTGCAGCTCAGGGTGGCGTCCAGAAACAGAGCTGTGGACTCTCCTATCCCTCTTTGACTGAAACAGATCCATTCCCTTTTGACACCTTCCCCAACTCTTTGTCTAGCTCCACCTCTGGTCCATTTTCTTACCCTTTCATTGAAAGCTCTTGTCCTGTGTTTGTATAGAGCCTGGCACAGCTGGAGCTGCCTCATGGCTAGTGCTAGTAGCCACAATGGTGCAAGAAAAAACAACAGTAATAACAATACTACTATCCAGCCACTGTGAGGTCAGTCCTCCCACAATGTAGTTAAAACCAGGAGGAGCTACTCCTGTTTTCTGGTTTATAGGGTTTTTTGGTTTGGAGCTCTTCTAATAGCTATTGTTTGGATCCGAACTGTCCTTGTTCCACTTACTCAACTCCAGACTGCTCAACAGGGAAATCAGGCTGGCTGAAAGTTGCATATAGGCATTCTGGTTTCTTGGATCTATTTCTCTTAAAGGGCCTGATAAAGTCCTCTGCTTTATGGGTACAGCTCTGCTGAAATCAATCAGACACCAGAATGAGAGTGACTTCTGTTCCTGGACAGCATGGAGGCATTTATGTTTTTAAGACAAAAATCTATGAAAATGTGATCCATCTTCTTTCACCTGCCACTAAATCACACTGTAGAATCTAGTGTTTTCCCTACAACAACTGATGACAGCAGATTAATAAAACCTACAGAGGCAATGCAGCTCACATCAAACCTCATGGGCCTGTTTGTAATCATTGCAAAGTTCTTCTGTGTCAGCCTGCCTGCTGCATATGAACATTATATCCCTCTGCGAAAAATCCCTGTGACATTTTGGTAGAAGATATTTACTGCACATGAGCAGTACTGATTGTTATTTAAACCTTGGGTATCTTGTCTGATTTTATTTTTTTTTTTCTCAAAATGCCAAAACTGATTAAAACATATGATCAGCTAATCTTTGTCAAATTCCATCATTATGGTAAGAGGCCTTTGCAGTTGTGCAATGGAAAAAAAGGGGCATATTATAATACTCAAAGCCCTTGTTTTGTACATCTATATGTCATCTGACTTCCTCTTGAACCTTGGCTTTAACCAGTACCTGTGACCTTGCTAATTCACCTACAGAAATTGGGAGAAAAAACTGAGCATATGAGGAAGATGTTTCTTTAACATAATCCAGCTCATTTACAAAGCATACACAGAAACTCTTGTTTCTCTGAAAGACATTGTGAGAAAAAGCAACTTTCCCATTCAAGAATTCAAGCCTGCCTCTCAGCAAGGGCTTTGGGCAAAGGTCCTTCTCTCTCTTGACTTCCTTCCAGGGCTACCTCACCTTGCTTCTGCTACTTCCCACCGCACTCCCACCATCTGCTCAGCACCCAGGTCCTTACATTTGTAATGAGAAAATGCTTTGGCCTGCATGGATTCAAGTTGATTGGCTTCCCCTGAAGCCTAATTCCTTAGGTGAAGTCTTTGATTGTCTTCATCTATCTTTCTTCGTAAGGAAACCTTTTCTTCTATGTAACACCAGTGATATGTGGCTAGCAAGCCCATTTGCTTTAATGAGGTCAGCAACTGCCTGAAGATGAAAGACAACTTGATTGCAGCCATTAGCATATTCGAACATGACAAACACGTATTTCAAGTGATTTTTTTAGTAAAAGGTGCTGGATTAACATTTCTGTAGAGTGATGTTCTCTCTTGACCTACAAAGTTGATCCTACACATGCATTTTGTGCATTTCACTCTTGCCACCTACTCACGTATTTGGCAGCCCCCGTGGCCGATTTAAGGCATCCTGACTGGGGCTGCCTGTCTTTGTGTCTATACAACTATCTCTGCTGGGGGACACACAATTGCATCTTGAACTGGATCAGGGAATTGATCTGGCCGAAGAGCAACAGGGAAAATAAGAGATTGTTTTCAAGAAAATAATTTCTCTGAGCTGGTTCGCCAGACCCCCATAAGAACCACGGGCTATGGCTGGGGACTTCATGCTGCCATAAGACTGCACTCTTGTATGAGGCCCTATGGAAGTTTTAACTAGGCAAAGCCAAATCCTGCCTCATCGCACCCCAGCTGTTGCCTCTTCTTCCTATGTGGGCCAGCAGGTGGTAGATGCCACTAAAGACATTGACACATGTCCAGTATGAATGTAACTGACATTTTCCACTTATTTCTTAGAGCAGTCTGATATTTATTGATGATCTGGATAAGGGGGTTGAGTGCTCCCTCAGTAAGTTTGCAGATGACACCAAGTTGGGCGGGAGCACTGATCTGCTTGAGAGTAGGAAGGCTCTGCAGAGGGATCTGGACAGGCTGGATCGATGGGCCCAGGCCAATTGTATGAGGTTCAAAAACGCCAAGTGCCGGGTCCTGCTCTTAGATGAATCCCAATGCAGCCCAAGAATTAAAAACCAACCCCATGAAATGTAACAGGCTTGGGGAAGAGTGGCTGGAAAGCTGCCTGGTGGAAAAGGACCCGGGAGTGTTAGTCGACAGCCGGCTGAAGATGAGCCAGCAGTGTGGCCAGGTGGCCAAGAAGGCCAACGGCATCCTGGCCTGTATCAGAAATGGTGTGGCCAGCAGGAGCAGGGAGGTGATCGTGCCCCTGTACTCGGCGCTGGTGAGGCCGCACCTCGAATACTGTGTTCAGTTTTGGGCCCCTCACTGCAAGAAGGACATTGAGGTGCTGGAGCGTGTCCAGAGAAGGGCGACGAAGCTGGTGAGGGGTCTGGAGCACAAGTCTTATGAGGAGCGGCTGAGGGAACTGGGGTTGTTCAGTCTGGAGAGGAGGACGCTGAGGGGAGACCTCATCGCTCTCTACAACTACCTGAAAGGAGGTTGCAGAGAGGTGGGTGTTGGTCTCTTCTCCCAAGTGACAAGTGATAGGAGAAGAGGAAATGGCCTCAAGTTGTGCCAGGGGAGGTTTAGGCTGGATATTAGGAAAAATTTCTTTCCTGAGAGAGTGGTGAAGCATTGGAAGAGGCTGCCCAGGGAGGTGGTGGAGTCACCCTCACTGGAGGTGTTCAAGGAACGTGTGGACGTGGCATTGTGGGACATGGTTTAGTGGGCATGGTGGTGTTGGGTTGATGGTTGGACTTGATGATCTTGACAGGTCTTTTCCAACCTTAATGATTCTGTGATTCTGTGGCTGAATTCAAACAAATGACAATTTCCTCCTTTTCACTGATTTATAATAATAAAATCCTTTTTTCCAAATTTCTGTTTTCACATTGAAGACCAATAGCTTCTGATTTTTTTCTACAGATTTTCTACCTGAGAAAAGTCTGATTTAATTCCCGCTGCTTCAGGAAGTCTAAGGAGTCAGTTTCTGAGCAGTCATACAATTTGACTGACAAAGATTGCTCCATGCCTGCAGACGGTGATATTCAAACAGTAAGGGAACTCCTGCAACAAAATACAAACCAAAAAAACCAGACAAGAACAAAACCTCAGTCATGACCAAGATTAT
Organism: Gavia stellata; assembly: GCF_030936135.1. Lineage (NCBI taxonomy): Eukaryota > Metazoa > Chordata > Aves > Gaviiformes > Gaviidae > Gavia > Gavia stellata. The sequence goes on from NC_082595.1 coordinate 9,982,832, forward strand.
TAGAGACTTTATAAACAAGGATAACACCCCATCACCATGTATGTCACTCACAGAAACATCACTCATGTCCATACCTAATCTTTCCAGCTTGGATGTGTTGAACTTCTTCAGTCAAAATAAACAAGAGTCCCCAAAACAGTCACAACCAGTTAGAAGAAACTTTCCTCAGCTCTTCTTAGGCCTATGCTGGATTTTCTGCTAGGATGAACATCAGGTGCTCAATTAATTTGCCTCATGTAGGCAGCTCATGCCATGGGAGATGCTGTAACATATTCCACCTGGTGGCCACTGCTGCTCCAGAAGTGTGTGGGTCTCTCATAGGTCCATTACCGTGCCAGCTGGCCCTAAGTAAATATCTCAGATAAGCATAGGTGTCTCAAATTGCAGAATAAGCAACTGAATTTCACCCGTGTTTAAATGTCTGTTGAAGCACAACGTAGTTGTGGGGGAGGGAGTACTTTCACCTTTGTCTCCAGGCTCAGATATGTACTGTGGCAATGGACACACAAGGAAAACCACAGGGAGATGTGCTGTAACAAGTTGTGCTAAGGGCTTTTTCACAACTCACCAGCCAAGCAAAAATGAATAACAGATTTGGGAACCGATTCTTTTCTATAGCTGCGATTCACTCACTTCCTCAAAGGCTGAGCGTGGCAGAAATTGAGCCAGCTCAAGTACCCTGAATACTTGTTTGGCTCAGGCCCAGCCATCACAGAGTGAAGCAGGGCCTTCTGCTAACTGGGGACTAGCCCATCACTGTCCTGCCCTCCCTCGTGTTAGCAGAGAACAACCTTGCTTCTTAGTGTGTCTCCCCTGGGATTGTCTTCATTTTCTGTCACATTAGAGCAAGGATCTCCATGTCTTCAAGCATGTCACTGATGTCTTAAGGACACTGCAAGATGCTGTAGTTTCCCAGTCTACTGCTTCCACCCTTAAGAAACAAGATGCAAACTTATAGCTCCTGGAAATCCAGTTCATCAACTCACCCATGTATGCAGACTTAAGTGGCATGCTCTTTACTAAGAATTGATAGCAGCATTACAGTTCTTCACTTCTTCCTCTATCTTCCCGTACACTTATGCTTCCCTGCATGTTACAGAAAAGCTTACCTTTCATCATTCTGAGTTGTTACTCTACCTCATTTTCCCTTCAAAGCCGGAGACACAACTGAGCTTCATGGAATTTAAGGAAATAACCTCACTGCAGCGACATTGACCTTATACGGCTCCAATAACTGATGAACACTGTTAGGACTGACTGCCCAGGGAAAAGATAGAAATATGTGGGCTGTGGGTGGTGGAAGGGAGGTAGCTGAAGCTGGGAAGAGCTGATGGGCGGAATAGGCTGCTGAACAATTTAATTGCTTTTTCTGTTTTGCTGTGGTGGAATATGCAATGTAGCAACCTTAGCTCAGCTACTGACTTTTTTTCTGTGCAATGACATATATAATTAAACATAGGTAGTTGCACACTTAGTTCTGCATTATTTAAATACTCCATTGTAGAATATTGTGTCATACTTCATTTCCATACATAAAGAATAAACCATATAACTCATGTGGGTGCCAGAGATCTCAAACGACTAGTCTCTGTAAACCCCGGAGGGAATGCTAAATTAAGCTGAAAACTTCCATTCCAGCATTATGCACCCACTTTCCCTGATAACCTGTTTTTCCCTCAATCAGAGGTTTTTGGTTTTGCTCCAGGCAATATCTTCTCAGGAAGGAGAAAGTATGTGATGGGATTCCTGTCCCGATTTTAAAAGCTATCCAGAAAGAGAGTGTGGGAGGGCACAGACTGGATAACAACGAATTAAAAAAAAGTAAGGGTGAAAACCACTTCAGTACTGAAGATTGCAGTGGCTCAAGGATTTGTTCCACTCCAATATCTAGAGTCATGAGGGGAGATAAACACTTAAGTAGAGGAGTCAGTTTGGTGTATGAAAGATGAGAGCTTATATCCTCCATCTGCTTTCAGTGACTTAAACCTATATATTCTAGTTTCCAGAAACTTGTGCTAACCAGTGGTCCATAAAGCAGGCAAAGACACTGTGAATACTGTTAAAGCTGTTTCACTACATGTGGAAGACTTTGGTATTCACTTGGCCAGAGGAAGAAAGAAGCATGACTCTGAAATTCCCTGGTCACATCAGACTCCTAGCCAGCATTTTGTAATAGATAAAGCAGAGATGGGACTTAGAGAATATCTTCTTGTATTTAAATTCAATGCAATATATATGGATAAGAGCTGAGGTGTCCACTCAGAATTGTATGAGCACTCACGTAGAGCAAATGAAGTCAGTAACTCGTATCTCACTCTTATAACCCAATACTTTGCTTAAAAGACTTCGGAGAACTTGAGATGTTAAAACAGGACTTCTAAAAGTGGCAGTCTGAAGTTCCTGGATGAATAAAATACCTTGCAACTTTAGCCATTGGTCATATGCTTTTTGAGACAGCCAGCATTGCTGGTTGTACTTTCAAGGCAACCATTACAAGGATGGAAAGACTCCTTGGTTAATAATGTGAAACCAGGCCTGGACGCACTGTGTTACTCCAGGGAATGATACCCGGTAGCAATACAAACTCAAGTAATAGGGCGGAAAAATACTGTCAGATGAGGAAATGTTTGTGAGAATTGAGTATTGGCTAAACAGTTCATTAAATCCTTCATAGTCCCATCATTGTTTCCCATTTCTTGTCTTAGTCCTGTCTCAGCCAAGAACAAGCAGCTGCAAAGCACTTTCCCAGAACCAAGAATGCTAAAATACTTCTCAGTTCTAGTAATTCATTTCTATTTTACTTTGGTTTAGATCTGAAGTGGTTGCTTTTCTGGGAATGAAAGAATATGAACAGAGGATGAAATGAAAGTATAGTAGAAGTAACTGCTGCTGCCTTAGACTCTGGGGAAAACCCTGCAGTAGGAACAGAAATAAAGTCATAACTGAAGGTATGAGAAAACAGCCAGAAAGTCTCCAGTGTTGGTTTGGATGACAGAGATTGCACAGAGCTCTTCCCACAGAAAACTGTATGTGCCGATGTCTTTAGCACTCCTGACTTGCAGTTAACATAGGTCATCAGCAGACAATTCATTTTTGGACAGATCATGATAGATTTCCAAAGCTATGTGTAGGAGGAACAGGACTGAGCAAGGCTTGTGTGTTAATCATCATTCTGACAACAAGCATCTATTTGATCTTTAATACTTGGTCACAAGCTCCATGTGACACGGTAGACATTACAGAGAGATGATGAGTGTGAATCTTATTCCAATTATCCATGTGCTCATGTGTATGGAGAGACAGTTCATACAGCCATCTGGTCTCACTGTGCAGTCATGCAACAGTTTTTCAGATCTTTGTCTTCTGATTGGCCTTCTTTCACTCTAATTTTCTGTCTTCTTTGAAGAATGACAAACGACTAGAAAGCAATGCTCACTTTTGTTTGTCAGCTCACAGTATCACAGGAATGTATTTATAGCCGTATCAGCTATAGATCAATTTGCAAGTATGAAACGGGACCGAACAGCCTTAGAGCATCCCCAAAAGAGCTGAAGAGAGTTATTTTTGCTTTTCCTCCCTTTTCACCTGCAGTCTATCTTGGTGTATATGCTTAAAGAGGAGTCAAAAATGGTAGCAAAACTAGGGTGTATACAAGCTCTTCAAAGCTGAGAAGTGATGTGAAGCAACCCATATTTTGACTCTATTAATCCTGTCCATCTTCCACCTCATAATAATAAGTAGATAACGTCTCTTATCATAGCTTTTGCCTTTGTCTTACAGATAAAACCCACTCTGGTCCCCAGTTCACACATACAAAGGAGCTGGTACAAATAGTAGGCCTGATCCTGCACACATATAAAGAACATCCATATGCTTGAGGTCATTCATACCAGATGTTAGAACTAATCAGTGCTTTCACAGCTTTTGGGCTTTTTTACTGGCCGCTGCACTTGCTCTATTAAAGTCAGTTGAAACAGGTTAGCATGCTGAAGTCCCCTTTCAGCCCAAGAGGGAAAGCCTTTGAGGGCAAGTGTTTCGTGTTTCCCGCTCTATATATCAAAATCCTGCAGATTCTCAGACTTCCAACCAGTCTTAACTTCATCTTGAAGCAAAAAAAGGGCACCAAGAAACCTGAGCTGAACACATAGATTTGTCAAAAAAAATTGGCTAGACACAGACCCTACGGGGTATCCAGGAGCAGCCTATATTCTTCTCACTCCATGTACTTTCTGTGCTAGATAGACAACTCGCTAACGACCTGTATGCCAATTGCTTTAAGGAGTGGAAAGGACAGGCTCAGGGATGAAAAGAGACAACCAGAGAGTTATAATTCAGACTTTCATAGAGCTTTTAGACTCAGATGCTCCTGAAATTCATTTGTAAAACCATGTGAACTTTCTCACTGAAGGAATATCAGCAGTGATACCATTGTGGGGGAAAGAAAAGGTCTCAAGCTTTGAAAATAAAACTGTAAGTGCTTTGCTGAATAGTGTTTAAGTGGGTTTGAAACTAGGCAAAATGAGTTTGTCTGTCCCTACTTAAAACCACAGATTAGATAAGTATGAAAATATTTTCTCTGCTAAGCTATCAGCACTTGGCTTCTCTTTTAATTATAGTCAAATAATGTAACAAAGGGCAATTTCCATAACGTTTATTCTAAACATTTTTTACAGTTTACATCACAAAATTATTCTGAACTTTTATCAGGGCATGTACAACATCTACCACCTTGCACTTTACTTTGATACTGATTCCTCTGAAAGAGCAGCGAAAGACAGATACCTGTTAATTGCCAAGCACCTTGTTTTCAGAAGGCTATTCAGAAAGACACCGTAATTCTTGGACACCATACGCTTAAATACAGCTGCATAGGTTTTTGTTGATAAGCCATCTCACAATCTGGACTGAAATCACTTGATTTCTGAGAATGTGTTGACGCTGCTCTCTCAATTTCCACTTCTCAGCCTGGCACGTCTTCCTTCATACACATACTGTTCATTCTGTATTATTCATAATGGGTAAACAGCTGATCCTGAGAATCATACTCGTTTTCTTCACTAGGACACTATTTCAAAAAATAATGAAGACCAACCACTTGTTGTGCCAGCCCTGAGTTGCGTCCTGTCTTCTCTCAAGACTTGAATCAGGTGCTCCTTCTGAGTCTGCACAAATAACGGCTCATGTTTCACAGATGGAGCCTTATTCCAGTCATCAGAGAACTTTAACGTGACAGGGAATGCTTAGTGAAGACATTGGTGGCATCATTTTTACAGGACAAAAATTTGTAACTAAAGAAATTATATCCTTGAAACAAAAAGGGAGAGTGAGGGGTCTTTTATACTATTATTTAGTGAAATGTAATAGAAAATCAAAGCATGAAATATTTATAAACTCTGCTTTGAAGACACCTATAAAACTGCTACTAAGTTCCTTTAAAATGAATACGCAGTCCACGATTTCAAAGCTTACTGTATCAGGTCCTCCAGGTCTTTTAAAACAATTCATTTTCACTTCAGATATGAAAGAGAGAAATGAATGTAAGAAGTCTCAAAGAAAGCTCAAATCTTTTACATTCAAGTTATGGTTTTGGTTTGCTCTTTTTTATTGATCATTTATGTACTAATTCTAAAATGCATTGCTCATATTTAATGTCATACCCTAGAAAAGCAGTTCATCTAGGCTGCATTTAAGGCAATAATGTATATTTTTTAAACTCATATCATGGATTTGGGAGAGTTCCTATAAGTAAAAAAAAAAAAAAAAGGAAAGCACCTAAACCACATCACTCAATATTGGAAATAATGCTATCTAGTAGATATCTTCTCAAGAAACTTCTGATCTCAAATGTTATTTTTATTGTTGTTAAAGCTGAACCCAATATAATTGTCCCCTCCATTACAGTAAGAACAGTGTCCCTCAGGCAGCCAGAGCCAGAGGCAACAGACTTGTTAAAAACAAAATGTTTTAAGTCAGGTCTGTTAAAAAGAATGAAAGAAACATTTAAATTTGAGACAGAAACTCCCATTGCTGCTTTTTCAAAGGAAAACCAATCATTTGCAAGACAAATCACCATTTTTCCACAGCAGATAGGGATTTTCTTTCTGAAAGGATATTAAATTCCTAAAATGTTATGCCCTATCTGAAGCCCCGAACTCCTCTGTTCGCAGCACAACATCAGAGAAGCAGTAGTTCTTTGTTTAATGGAAACAAAATCCCCAGCAAACTAGGGCTGTTCATCCTCCCTTCTCAGAGCTTTCTTAGGAGCTTTAAGATATTTTTCTGCTGCTGATTTTGTTCATTTCCATCTGGGAGGCATCGATTTATTTTTCCGTTTTCTGAAAGGAACTGGAGTGAACATGGGTATTTATTTTTCTACTTAGATAGTGCCTTACCATGCCAAGACAACTCTGAGCACCAGCCTCATCAATTAATATCAGCACCACTCTGAGAATGGTGTTTGCTAAGAAACTGTTGCTACAGAACAAGCAAAATGAGGACAAAACATTGGGCCAAATGCTAGAAGAGGCAGAGGGGAGCCAGGATCTGTGGATCCTGGCCCAGGGAGCACAGACGGGGGAGTGCTGTCTCCCTGGCATACTCCCCTCCTTTGCAGAACCCCCGCCCTGGGCTTTGGGCTCTACACCTGGGTAGGAGGGGCTGCACTGGGATGCCATTCACACACCATATGGAGCCTTCCTCCATGTGCAAACCAGCATAGCTGAACACTCATTCAGCTGGGGCTGTGAAACTGCAACCACAAAGGGATCTGTGGTACTTTGGGGCATTCGTTCACCTAACCAGGGGCGAGCAAGCCTTGGAAGAGACCCGCAGAAATAGCTCTATATACCAGCTGCCCTCCTCATACTTAATAAAAGTGAGGGGAAACAGCAAGTTCACCTTCCCATGTTACACATCAGATACACTGGAAGCCTTAATTGCTGCTGCTGAAATGCTGCTGAACCGACAGCATTTGGACAGAAAGTCAGCACTTTCTGTGACATTTGCCACAGTGTTTTTCTTCATCTGGATGGAAGAGGAGAGGTTGCTCAATGGACTGTCTTTTCTCTGCATTGGCACACACGTACACGTGTACGCATGACTCCATCTATGCTACGTCTGTGTATTTCTTTTTCTTTCTCTGTGGTCCCATATTCATGCAGCAGTCCCACCAGAAGTGCTACCCTACTGACCTTTAGCAATTACTTTTCTTCATCTCCACAAGTAACAACACAAGGTATCTTTTTTATGCCATCTGCAATGGTGAATAGCAAAGAGAAAACTATATGCTTTGACCAGTGAGGCATAAATGCCTTTTTGGGCCAAAATTGTGAGTGTGTATGTGATGACAATCAACTGCTCATGGAGGACTTTACAGACTAACTAGCAAGGCAAAAAAATCCCCATGAATGGAGAGGAAGAGGGGAAAGAGAGGCTAAAAAGCAGAAGAAAATTATTTGTTTAAGATCCCACAGAACGGTACTGAAAGAGACAGAGATAAGACTCATTTCTTACCTCTCAATTCAATGCTCTGTTTGTTGTAGCACACAGGCTTGGCTGCTTTGCTGCTACAACACACTACTCATTGTACACTTCAAAGTTGACATTAATATTTTCTCTGCTACTTTACACGATGCCATAAAAAGGAATCTCTCTGCCTGAATGTAAAAACTATTATCAGGCATGCAGTTGACCAAACTCTGCCCAGATGTTGCAGCGTGGTTGCAAACTATATGTCAGCTGTTCTTTTTGCTGCTCACCATGCAGCCAGCCTGTTCATCTGGCCATATGGAAGATCCATGGGAAAAAAAGAAAAGCTATTTGTGCATTGATATTGAAAGTCAGAATAATACAGCCTTTAAGATTTAATGGGTACTCTAGCTGGCTTACAAATAACCTGCTTTGTCTGCATTATTTTGTCTGCATCTTTTCTTATAAAAAACAAAGAATAGAAAAGAAAGATCAAAGATTACAAATGCAGCTTTGTTTTGAAAGCCAAAATGCCTTACTCCCTTCAAACAACAGGGAAGGCTTCCTATGTACAGGCTTCAGGCTCACACTGCACCTTGGCCTGCTGCAGCAGATGAAGGCTCCCCGAGAAGTATTTCAACTCCCCGCGCCTCTCTGCATCCTCTCCTTCCCCACAGACATGGAGCCCAGCAAAGCCCGAGGTTCAGTCCTCATCCTGCCCGAGGTTACCCTGCCAGCTCTCCTGGAAAGCCTTCTGCACGACAGAAATAGCAGCAGTTCTCAAGGGAAGGGGAACACATAAATTATGATAAATGGGTATTTCCTGCTAAACAGGATAAGGCATAAGTTCGTAATGTGATTCCCAGACGTGACTGAAGCCAAGGGGAGATCTGAGGTGGCAACTCAAGCTTTTTATCACCACACTGCTCTTGCACAGCACAACATAGCTCACATCTCATATGCTGGAGGCTGATGTCTCGCAGGCGGGAGAGCCCCAGGGCTTTATGTGAACTGGAGCTGCAACTATGCCAGCGCTGGGATCGGGGTGGGGAAGAAGCCATCAAGGGCTTGGACAGCCCAAATTTAAGCAGCCAGATTCGGTACCTACAGACTATGCACTCCCAGAAGCAAGTCAGAGTGCCTCAGTTGGGCTGGCATCAGTACTCTCACACTACAGCACTGCTTGGAAACCTCTTTTTATCCTTGTGGAGCTGTTCAGGCAGTCTAGGCTCATAATTTAGGCACTAAATTCACAGTCTAAAGCTAAACTGCACAAAACGATTTTCTTCTTTATGGAAAAAGACTCACCATGTCGGAAGTCAATGCTTCTAACACTGGGGACCTGCAGGTACCAAACTCTCTTAGATACAGCCTTCAGCTGTGCACAGCTGGGGAGGGGGTCCTGCAAGAACATCTTCGCACACATGAACACCTGTTTGTATGCAGTTATCTGCTTTGCATGTGAAAGAGCGAACCTGTGTATGGCTATATGGGCGCAACTTCAGACGTTTGATAATTTGGCCCTGGCTGCACTGTCAGCTGCTGTCACTTTCTGTTTAGCACGGCGTTCATAAGGCAGCAGCTAATGGGGCGGGAACATGGGGAGGAATTCTGGCAAAGACAAGTCACCAGGATATTTATTCGGCCGTCCTTATGTAAAAGAGTGTAAAAATGGAGCAGTAAAATATTGTAAAACTTAAGCTGATACTTCCACTAATTCAAAGTGGCAGTTTTTAAATAGGGTTGCTTCTGTTTGTCACTTTCAATCATAGGATGCCGATAGTGGTACTTGGAAGGACTTAATAGTCTTAAGAAAACAAACCAGACCCCTCCCCCAGACCAGAACAAACAGATCCATATTGTCATGCCTTGAGATACATCAAGTGTGCTGCGCAGGGGGGCGGCCGCATGCTTCCGCCTTGGCCAATGCAAGCGAAAGTGACAACTTGTCAACTCTCTCGTCCTGTTCACTTTGCGTCCTGCTTCATTTCTTGCACCCTCTTGCCTTTCCCTGTCTGCTCTCCCCGTTTCCACTCCCAGTCTTCAAAAGAAAAGGCCGCTCCCGCATCGGCAGCTTTTAACTGCATTTTATTTGTGCACACCCTTTTTCTGAATTAAAAATAACTCCTTTCCCCCACTAGTTTTCACGTATCCACAGGACTTGTACTGTGCAAGGCACAGGCATGACTTAGGCTTACTCAGGGAGGGGAGGTATTTTTGCAGGTAGGGAAAGGCAGAGTAGGAGGTCGAGTGCCTCATCCCCTCCACACAGGCCAAGCTGGAAACAAGCAGCAGGCCTGTTGTGTAGCGGGAGGCTCCTGTGCCACATCCTCTTTCCCAGCAGCAGAAAGAGCCCGTGCCATTTGCAGCGGTTATTTGCAAAGCCAAGGAAGCTGTGCAAGGCCCCCCGGGTGAGGGACTTGGCTTGATGCACAACCCCGGTCTTGCTAAGGGGTCAGTGATGTGCTGCCTGCTCAGGTTTATGCTGTGCAGGGACTGTCAGGCAGCACCAGCAGTAATACCAGAAGCGCACTTCACTTTCCACCTAGCCACTTCTTACTCATCATTACACACCCTGCCTCCCTCACTCTGGCCGCAGTCAATTGCAAATCCAGCGCCTTCTCTCAGCAGCAAGGAGAAGTGACAGATGAAACAGCAAATAAAGTTTGTTTTCTTTATGGTGGGTGGGCTTCCTGGATTGTAGCGAGGGAAGTGAGGCTCTGAACTGCCTGGAAGGATGCGCACAGGTAAAACCCAGGAACTCCCGAGTGTCCTTTGTCAGCTCCCTCCATGACTTGTTCAGAATTACTGCCTGAATGACTTTGCCCAGCAAAGGCAACAAACACCAGCAGGGACTGCCGTGGGAAACCTGCAGGCAGCGGGCAGAGGGGCACGGTGTCTGGGGTCCCTTGAACATGGCCAAGGAGCTGTCTCAGTACAGAGAGCTTGTCGGTAGGGCTGGAGAGGGACTACGCAGCCAGGAAACAAGGAGTTCACCTGAGAGAGGACATACAGGTCGCTCCAAATCTCTTTCACATCAAACCTTTTTGCCTAATAAATAAACAAGCAACAAAAAAGCAGTACAGTTTAACAAAAGTTTCATTTGAATCAGAATAGAGAGAGGCAGATTTATATTCCAAAGCAAAACTAGGTCTAATAGCTAAGATAAGAAAGCATGTGTGTGTGTGTGTGTGCGTGTGTGCAAATCCAGGAGGGGGAGTCAGATAAGAAAGAACGATTAAGTTCTTGCCTGAAAGTAGTTAAGCTGTCACTTTAAGCTCACTCTGTTAGAATTATTGCTGTTTATTCATAAGACCACTAAGGAACAGATGTTCACCTGGCCAAGCAAACCTCCTGAAAGAAAGATATCCATATGTGGTAGCGATCAGAGTGTGCTCTGATTCTTAGAAAAAAAGTTTTGTTTCCTGGTATTGGTTGAAGCTTAGTAAAAGAGTGGGAGGGAGAAAATAAAAGGTAGGTGGAGGAGCTGGAGAGGAAAAACAAAGGGAGAAAGTGCAAAGACACAAATAAGAGCCAAGGTGAAACTATAAAAACTAGAAGGAACTCAGGGACATTTCTTGAATACCAGTAAGAACATTTGTAAGGACAACAGCTACACAAGAGACAGGATGATTAAAAGAGCACAAGCAGGAAAAAGATTACTTTCTTTTCATAGTTTCTTTCTTCATGTTGTTTCAAGTTAGCAAGCAAAATGTGCAAACAGTGTCAGTTCTTCTCTACTTCCTAATGCATTTTCTTTGCTTAGCCTTTTGTCTTATTTATCTAAAGGATTTAGAGCACTGGCATCCCTTTGTGTTGAAGTTTCCTGAATCAGCCTGTCTGCTACAGCCAGGCACAGGCACGTCCTTCAAACACAGTCCAGAGTATAAACCAAAGAAAACACAAGAGACAAGAAAGACATAGACTCATGGGTACGTTAGAGGTAACAGGGATTTCATTCTGTTTAGTATCTATGGAGCTGCTCACAGCAGCTTGGGGTTGTTTGGGTCACGAGCAATCAGAACAAGTAGAAGAGCAAAAAAACTCAGAGGGGAACCGGGAATGAGGGAGGGAATACAGGGTTGAAGAAAGATTACGGATACCTGCACTAACTGGGGTCCTGCTCCCTCTGAACTCACCACCTGGCAGCTGCAGAAGCATGGGGCTGAGGAGATCCTGAGAGAAGGTTCACTGTTTGGCACTTCTCCTCGTGCAGCAGTGAAGCAGAACATAAACCTTTGCCCCACCAGCAACAAGTGTTTGGGACGTGAATAATACTGTGGGGAAGACACAGTGACCGTGTTTGCACTTAGAATATTTTTTAATGAAAAAAGCTTATTATATTATGGCGTTGCGTAATCATCCCTGGAAAAAACTGCTTCTTCAATTACTACTTCACAAGAATTCTATTAAAAGGGAATAAGCCAAAGTGTAAGTTAATTTCGAGTGTTTTTTCACCCAGCTGGGTCCCCTTGTGTTCAGAGCAATGGGCGATGAAACTATAGCCTAAACCATGTCAAGCTGTTCTGTATACTCTGCAGTCAGTCAGATATTCCTTCTGCTGGAAAGATCACTAATTATTCAGTCGGCATTTGCCTGAATAAGGCCTCAAGATTTGGTCCAAAGACAGCAAATGTTCCTTCTTGATTATTTTTGCAAATTAAATGAGAAGAATTTAGAAAGAGAACATATGAAGCTTATTTGTAAGACAGATGTTAAACAGACTAGCAGCTTCCCAGTATCCCTCTAATACTTATCCCCAGTACCAAAATATATTCCCTTAGCGCTTATAAGGATACGAGAGTACTTAGGACTTTATTGATAGTAACCTGAAAACCTTTACAGGTCAAGAAGCATGGAATTATTTATGCTACTAATAATATTTTACATCGACTTCAGGTCATTTTGGAGTGGACAGAATTTTTCATTTCAGAGAAATGCAGTTTTGAGTCAACGAAAAGTATTCATTAATATAAAGAGTCTCGAATGGGAAAAAAGAAAGGAACATTTTGGAAAAGTCTTTTGTTTTTTTTCCTTTTCTTTTTGAATCAATGTTTTGGAACTGAAGGGAAATGCTCTTTTTCATTTAAAAAGAGATTTTTTTTTTTAAGTATCTCATTTTGAAATTCAAAACAAGTTTTGACATAATTTTTAAGAAGAACATCTCTTATATCAGCTGAGCTAAAGTAATACTTTCTATCTTTTGGGGATGCTTGGGTCAATAACGGAAAAAAAACCCCAGGTTTTCCTACAGCTCTGAGCCAGTCGAGCCTTTGAGCTGCCTTGGGGCAGGACTGTAACTTCCTTAAGGTACGCTCAGGGTGCTCCACCCCAGCAGCAATGGGACAGATGTGTGCCAGGCCCTTCCCCCACCATCCAAACCTACTTCACCTGCTCGCAGCAGCCTCTGAAGTGTATGAGATATAACAACCGTTAGCACACAAGTTAATGAACATACATTGTCTTTCTTCCCAGCCCAGCCAGCAACAACAGTCATAACAGATTTCAAGATATGGCATATCAGAATCGTAAAGCAACTATTTGTTAGCCCTGGAGTGAAGTCAAAATATTACTCAGCAATGTTAGAAATAAGCAACCAGTATCTGAAGAATATTAGGACACTAAAATAGATTGATTAGCTTTTGCTTAATAAAGTGCATCTAGCTTTCTGAAAAGCAGTAATGTAAATAATAAGGAGGCATTCTATGTAATTTTTTTCTCATTGTGTACCTTCCATATAAGCTTTTGTTCTGTCTGCAGACCCAAAGATGATTTTCCTAATTGCCAACTCTGCCCTTTAATCCTAAGACTTGAAAATCTAGCTGCGATGTCTCTGCTATTAAGAGCCTCATCAGTGGTATGGTTTCCGCTGCTCAGATCTTCCTGGGATCTGCACTGACTTAGAGGCCCAAGAGAGTCCTGTTTGCTCTTCCATAGCTGTGCTGGACATTGAAACACCAACAGGTATTCAGCCACAAAAGACCTAAGTAGTCATCCTACAATTTGGCACACAGTCTACTTGCACTACGATGAGTACAAGAGCACTGTTTTTACATGTCCACTTTGTTATATTTTAAAGCAAAGCATCTTTTTACAGTGAACAGGAAGAATACATGCTGGATCTTTGGCTGCTGTAAGGGAGCATAGTTTTACTAACCTCAGCAAGGTCCCACCAACTTACACAAGCTGAGAAACCAGCTCAGAAACCAAGGGAACGGGCACCACAAAGGAACATAGGAGACCTTTTTTAGGCTCAAACTTCCAAACGCTCTGTGTGTAATCTTAATTGAAATGAGTCATTCTTCTGACACGCACAGGGCTCCAACAAGCTCCACAACCCATAATGAACTTGTCCAGGCTCAGAACATTTGACACTGAATCTGTCACAGATCAGATTACTACACTGTCCTACTTCTGAATACACGGGGGCATTATCTTAGCATTCTTACGTGCCCGTCTTGAAGACGATAGCCAGGGCTGTCATCATGCAGAGGTGACTGATGATGTTTTGCTAAGGGAATGGCACTCCCTGAGGAAAAATTCCTGAGACCCAGAGATATGGACAACATAGATACATGTTGCTTGCAATTGCCAGCAAAATCAGAAGCTTCAGTTTATTTCTTTTCATATTAGTTCAAACAACTTGATTTTTAATTCTGGCCAGTAATCATGCAAAAATAATGTATTCCATCTGTAGCATTATTGTAATATAATGGATAAATAATGAAATACTGAATGCTTTTCATCATATAACTACTACTCTATTCTCTAAAGGCTGGACTGAAGCACATAGTAAACCAATTTAAAAACTGAGGAAACCCAAAGAAAATAAAGAAGAAATTTTTATAGTGAGGGTTTATTTAGTCACACACACACAAACTTTTGCATATCTCTCAGCTGACACCTTTACCACAACCATTCAAACCACTGTCTTGCATTTGCCAGTGGCCCAGCTGATGCTCTGGTTTTCTCCAGCATGGAGAACTAGGTCTTATCACTTCCTGCCTGTTTTGAGTCCTCTCCAACTTTGCTCCTTCCAGCAGCAATGTTTCTCGGACCATTCTTGATAACACCAGGGAAGGGAAATGGTCTGGAGGAAGAAGAGGCTATCGTGGCATTTGAATTTCCCAAGAAATTTCTTCATGCAACATTTTTAAAGGCTTGTGAACAATCCCTCTAACATCCTGGTTCTTTCTTCCTTACTGATTAGCACATCGATGTTGGTCATTTCCTCTGTCCCCCCTACCATGCTCTCTTTCTTATGCTACCTAATCCCTCTTTTCTACCATCCCCACTTAGCTTTGAAATTAGACCACTTTCGCACATTTCTTCATCAAAGCCCATTTATAAATAAAGTGAAGAAAATCAAACCTAACACCAATTCTTGTTTCATTTCACTCTTTACCCTCTCCCTTTTGACCTGAATCCTGTCCATTTGCAAATGCCTTGTTTGATATCCGCACCAGTTCTTTATCCATTGATGTACCTCATGTCCAAACCTGCCTACTGACCTAAGTGGCAATCTTTTGTGTGACACCAGATCAAAAAGGTTTCTTGAGGATCAGATCAGTTGCAGCCAGGCCTTTCCTCAGCCAGTCTGTCGTGACTCTCCTTAAAAATTCCAGTAGATGATCTCTTCTCTGCACTTACGGACAGTATCTGCAGTAATACCACAAGTCTCTTAGCCTTTTTCCTTCCTTCAGACTCTGATTTATGATTTTATTCTCTTCCAACTATTAAAATCAATCAAACCCATAGACATGTAATTTTCTGCATCTTCCCTAGATATATTTTTGAACTACTAGCTGAATTTCCTGTAGCCTGCGATACTGGTACTGTGGAATTCACCAAAGCATCTTTCCCTTATTGCACAAACTGTGTTTCTGAAGCAAAACTTACATGTTATCTTGCTGACTGCTATGCTTGTGAAGATAACCTTGAACACATTAATGGACCATAAACCAATATTTATCTGACATTGCAGATAGCTTGAAACTATAGCTTTGAGAGGTGTGGATGGTCCCTTTCCCCTCAATAGTGTGTTAATGCTGAAACAAAAATTGACAATTTAAATTCCAGCATTATTAATGATTCCACTGATGATCATTTTAGCAGAAGCATCCAGCCAATGCATTTACTCCACAATCCCAAACTGCCTCCCATGCCTTCCCAGGTGCCAAAAGCTCCAACTGTCCCCTACCCAACTGCCAAAGACTTCAGCTTCCCCATGGCAACTCTTACAATGCAGTTCTGCATTTTCGTTACAACATTGAACCATGTAGGGAGTGAATGTCAGGAAAATAGCATCAATTAAATTGATTTCAGTATCAAAATAAATAATACCAATTGTTTTATTCACTTAGGTACTTAATTGAGTAAACTTTTATATAAATTTAATTTAAACAAATCTGCTATTCAACTGCAGGCTGCTTCACCAGAAGGCTGCAGGACTAAGGACCCTGCCAATTAATTGAAGTCCAGTTTGTTACAGAGTCCATAATACCCAGAACAGAAATACTGCTTTAAGAAATTAAACTCCAACATTATACGCTGCTTCATTTTTTTATATGAACACTTTTGATGCAGTCCACAGCAAGCTGACAAACATTATGCCACCAGAACCTTCCCACAAAGTCCACAGAGTCCTCCTGATTCACAACAGCTAGAAATCTGTAGCCTATCAGCCATCTCCTTAGCCATGCACTCTTCTATAAATAGGGCCTTAAATGTGCCTGCCTGGTGTTATCCTACTTTTCTTGATGTTTTCTACTGAAACCAGACTGCGTCCCATCTGAGCAAGTTATTTTGCAAGTCTTCAGATATTCTAATTTCTTAATAACCCGTTCTGGCATGATCCTGATTTCCTTCAGTGTTTCTTTCTCCTCCCTAGGGAAATTTATGCTTGTTTCTGACACCTGTGTCTGCCACTACAACCTTCTTTTCAGAGCATGAGAGCAAGAAATGCATTGAATATTTTAAGCAATACTTACCTTTCCTTTCAATAATTTTTCTCTGCCACATCTTAAAGGCCCTTCTGTCTCTTCCACAGATCTCTTTTTCCTTGCGTATTTGAAAAAAGTCATTATTTTTCACAACCTCCTGCGCAATCTTTTTTTCATCCTCTACCTTTGCTTTTCTTATCAGTTTTAACACTTTCTGAACTTCACTTTGTAATCTTTCTGGTCTTCCCCTGTACTTGATGTTTAATACCTCACATATGCCTCATTCTTACCCTTGATTACTTTTTTGGGGAGGCTTGTTCATCACAGTGTGAATGTATTTCTTTCAAGCCTGCATACCGGATGGCCCTTGGGCATATATTAATTTCAGTTCTGCACATTTTCAGTTTCTCATCAATGTTCTTGTCCTCTCCATTACTTTTCGGTCAGCTCCTCCCACAGACTTCTGAAACTCATACTGAAATTTTGGAAAACCAGTTGCAAGCCCAAAAGGAAAACTTATGATCATCAACACCATTGTGACCAAGTTATCCTGCATGTGCCAAGCTCTCAGCCAATTCCATGCCTTTCCCAGACTTAGGATCAACAGAGATCAAAATGGAAGCAGAAGCATCTTGTGAACTGAGGGTCCCTTCTGCAGAGGAGGATCACTGGACTGGAGCATATCTCTGCACTGCCCTGTCTGATACTGCTGTACTCCCTCCACGTGTGAGGAGGTGAGCAAGTGGGAGAAACACAGCTAACCGCATCAATGTGGTAGTCTATCAAGGAGACAGACAGCTCAGTGCCTTGTTTACACCATGAAAGTGAAGCAAAAGCAAGTTTGCTGGGCCAAGGCTGTGTCCTGCTACCTATCCTGAAGTACTTTAGATCACCTAGTCTCAGAGCTGAAATAGGAAGTCATTTAAAGGACGTTTTAAAATGTCTTTGGGTCTGCATGATTTTCAGCAGCAATGTCCAGATGTCAGGGCAGAAAATAAAAAAAACCCACATGATTATGAATCCGCCCTTTTATCTCCACTTAATCCTGTTGAAAGTAAATGTTTTGGCTATGCGCACCAGGAACTGCTGAACACGGCAGCAGGCATTGACTTCCACACATAGCAGTTCACCCACAGTGTCTCAGTAGGTCGTGCTCCTCTCACCTCCCCCAGCCTCCATGTACAAAATCCAGCAGTCAGAGGTGCCATGAAGATTCCCAGCCTCCCTGTGAGGGCCTGTAATGAACAAGTGGCACTCACTGCCTGCAGCTCCTTCATGTGTGATAGATGGACTACCTATCTGGAAAGTGATTTCATCTTGATAAAGTGTTTTCCAATATAATAGATACCATTTTTCTCTTTAGATACCAATTTTCTTTTAATAAACACTGCTCATATGTACAAACCACAGCCCTATCTGTCACAACCATTCTGAGGCTGAAGACACCTTTCACCACCACCACCCCACAACCAGGTCCTGCCTGGAGACCAACTCTGGCATCAGAGGAGAGTGTGAGCTGCTAACCTACTGCACTCCATATATCAAGGGAATGCTCAGGAACAAGGAATAAGGGGGCACAGCTTCTGCCACACGCTCCAGTCAGCACACAGAAGAGCGATGAGGCACATCAGAACAAGTTTTCCAGTGGAAAGGGTTGAAGTACCTTGCTTTCTTTCCCAAAGTGGGGCCAGAAGAGAAAGTCATAGTCTGCACTATGTTTGCACTGCTGAGTCAGCACAAACACTGAGGGCCCACTCTCATTAGCACCCATTCATATAATCCTTCACAAAATAAAAAATAAAAATAAACTTATTAGGAAAATATTATATGTTTTATAGCTGGACACATAGAGTACAAGGAGTATAAATACCCAAACTCTTGTCAACATGCATTGCAGTTAAGGCCCTCCTCTTGTACAGATAATACAGACCACCTAATTTAGTGCGAGTTCAGTGAAATGGCTCAGAACAAGTTCATCACATACATACATCTTTGCAAGATCAGTACAGCTTTTTAACATACAAAAATGTTTTTATATTATTTCTTATGGAAGATAGCATAGTAACAACTGAATTTTCATCTTTAGAATAATGCTTATCTCCTTCCTTCTTCCTCTCCTTATTTTTTTTCTGTGCCCCAGAAAATTCTATGTATGTAAAATAGGAAAATTTGAGAAACCAAATTTTCAGGCTTCAAATAAGTTCTAATACTTTGGATTCTGAGACTTAGTCCTGCCCCTTGTGGTCAATGTCTTGAAACATACACACAGAAAGGTGACATTTTGCACAAGCTTTCATTCAGATTCATAGTGTACTCTACTACCAAGTAATACAGATTTTTATACGGAATAATTTTCTGAAAGCCACCTACCATTTTTTTCCTAGAGTTTCCATGTGAGATATTGCACTGCAGCTATTCCCAAATATTATTTTTATAGATATGGCTTATAGTAGCCCTTCCCTGGGAACTCCAGCCACAGATTAACGCCATTTGTACCTAAATGAAGAAGGAACATAGTCCCTACCCAAAGGCCTCACTCTCAATTCAGCTGGGTTTGGGGACAGACAGTGATGAGTAGATTTGAGTAATGAAATAGATACAACATAAGCAGGAGTCTGACATAAAAGCAGAACCTTATCAGTCTAAGAAATTTATTGAAAAAATAATCTTCAACTGAGATGGCATCTTACTGCCTCCTGGGACCGAGGTAAGAGCCAAGTGGAAGGTGGTTGTTGAGAGAGATGCAATATGGGTCATGTTTGACTTGAGTGTGGCTAGAAAAGCCCTGCTCACCATCACATCTGCACACCCCCTCAGAACAGAAGCACAAGATGACAGTGTAAGTTCCTCCAGTCCTTACGGCATGCAGAAATTCACCATTTTTCCTAGCTATTCTTTTTTGTCTCTTACAAAGTTCAGATTGAGCCCTAAGGGCACTATCAAAGGAGAAAATGCTTCACAGCATTTTCCCCTCGCTATTGCTTTGGGGTACGTGTAAGATGAGATCAAGTCAGTGCTACATGAGGAGCATTCCTAATTCACTGTGCGGTCTGTAGGCAGACTTGGATTTGACGATTTATTGCATTTTGAACAGAAGCACTGCGAAGTGAATGCAGGAGGCACTCTCATCACATCAGCTGGGCGTTTGCCATATAGTCTTCTTGTAGGCTGGGAGAAAAGAAGGAAGATTTACTTGTCTGCCTTTGGCTGCCTCAACCCTGAAAACTCTGAGAAGCCTGGAGTCTTCTTGCAGAGAGCAGCTTTTGCTACTGCTGGCTGCCCTCCTCTTTCAGATCTGCCCCAGGGGCAGGGGAGGTGGCAATGCAAAGGCGCAGGCATGCCTCCACTGATGTCACTGCCTCTGGTCCTTATAGACATGTTCCTAAGACTGCGTTGTGGTAGAAATTCACCTTTAAAAGGTCAATGTAAGCAATACCACCGTGTACTGAAGTGATGAGCAATTGCTGGACTATGCTAAGCAACTTACGGTCTCAAACCTTCAATCTGTAGGACAGTGTTCATATTTGCAGTTGCAGATGAAGATAAGCCATCTCCCTCCAATAACAAAAAACTATTTAATGCAACAAATACAATGCATATCTCTTGACCAGAAACCCCTCAGATCAGAAAGCCACTGACACAGTCTAGTCACAGACAGTGCTCAGGAGAATCTGCAAGCAAAGGGAATCCCTGTCTTCCTCTGATCTGGTTTATCCACATGCCGCTCCTCTAAGGTAGGCCTTCTATCACCGTTTTCAGAAGAGAGGAACAGACATGCACAGGAGTTTCCAAAGTCATCAAGGAAAACTACGAGGTAGCAAGAACTGGATCACGAAAACAGTATCATGTTCCCTGCGTTCTGCTGTCAGTATCTGTGGTTTTACAATCAGCTTTCTTTACACTTTTTTTCCTCCTCCCCCCCCACTCCTCACCAAATTGTTCTCCATTTGCAAAAGACCTGGCTAACTCGTGGATTCACAGATTTTAAGGCCAGAAGAAACTACTGTGAGCCACTAATCTGTGTTTTAGGAAATCAGAGCACTTCAGTCAGCAGTTCCTGAAGCAAGTCTGTGGCTTTGGCCAGAACACAACTTTTAAAATGGCAACCACCATTTCCTTGGGCGTGTTCTGATCATTAATTGCTCTTTCAATTAAAGATTTGTTCCCCATTTCTATTCCATATCTATTTGGTAAAGAAACAGTGGACCTGATGGGCCCAAACTGATGTTAAATTCATAAACTAAGTAAGCTGAAGAAATTCTGATAAAGATTTGATTTCCCAACTCATGATGTTTACATTAAAAGTGTCTCTTTAATTTTATCATCAGATTTAGAAATCTAGAAGTATTTTAGAACAGTTACACAGAATACTAGCCAGCGCTCCACTTTTATTAAAGAATTTTGGGAGCAGATAAATGATAGACAACTTAGAAATGAAATTGGATATTGACATACAGTCAAATTTCTGCATTGGATTTCCTCAGAGAATCAGTTTCTGACCTGCTATTTGGATTGCAATAGCTTTAGAGATGTTTGCCTCTAAAATCCTGCATGATTATTGCGCCTGTCTTGTTATTAAACAAGTCATTAAATCCACAGTGTTTTATAAACCACAAAAATTACATTGTTTCAACATCTACTACCCTGATCCTGAAAAGGGTCCTGGTGTTCATTGCATATTGGGGAGCTACATTACTATTGCACCAGGCAAATATAAAGTGAGTATAAGGAGGCAAGGCTCAGAAATTATTTTCATAGTGCTGTATCTGTCAAAAAAAAAGGTATAATCTTATTTCCAAAATGAGGTAAAATTACAGTACTACAGATTGTGACATAATATGTAAAGACCTTCCCACCTGCAATAACTAAATGAAAGTTATTCTTCAAGAAGCGGGGCTGGCTATTGCCCCACATTATTTAGCATGCTAGTGATTCCTTCCCTAGCTCAGGTATATCTACACAGAGACAAAATCTAATCAGTTTTGCTGAATAAGGATAAACTTCTGCACTGAAGCCAACACATAGTTTAATTCTCACATTTATAGCTATCACCAAAATGTCTGTGTCCTGTCACTATCTTGCAGCTGCCTGTGAGAAATAGTTGTCCATTATTTGGAAAGCAAGCTAAAAGATATAGGGAAAGCTCATCAAAGAGCCGAAGCATGTTGCATCTGCAGTTAAAACATTTTAAAGGATCATAGTTATTAGAAATTCAAGTTTTTCAAGTATTAAAAATAAATCTTTAATTCCCCTACAGATTCCTAGTATCCAGAGTATTTTATAGAAACATCTGGATAAAGGAATAAAGGCAAATCCATTGTGTTTCTAGACATTCCTGGAGCACTGATGTTCTTGAGATTATGCTATTGGATTACTGGTATAAAAATAATAAATATTTTCAGTACTTAAAGCTGTAATGCTTTATGTTGGATTTGGATTTTAGTCTCATTTTAGTAAAAGGTGGATGGAGATTCAGAGTCTCTTCCTTAGCCAGAAGGATGTAGAGAGTTTATTGCTTAGTGACCTATATTTTTCTCCTCTACAATATTTGAAAAGTTATTTAGCAACTTCCCTGCCCTTCAGTCAACCTTTCAAAATAGCTGTCAAGACAAAACATGGTTAAGCCTCTGTTCCTCATTTCCATGACATATGAAAGTGAGGGTTTGTTAATCTGCGCTAAGAATGCTGTAAAATATCCCAATCTGCACAAGACGCATCCATTTGTGTTTATTGGTTTAAATGGAGGGCAATAACGCATCAAGAAAAAGCTGGGTCTCACACGGGAAGTGTGAGAGAGGCACTGAAGTGAGATCTTTGGATATGTTTTCATGAGGTTTTGCAATATTACAAATATATTTTCTACAGGTCACTAAGCTAACCAGGAACTTAATGATATAACTGGCTCAGGCTCCTGTTTGTTAACAGAAAATATATACAACCCTTGCCAGAGGTCCAAGGATTAAACAGTTATAAACTTCAGACTGCGCCTAGAATGTCCCTCCACCATAAACATATGGTACCGCTATGCACCCACTCTGAGCCTTTCCCTGCCTGAGAGGAAAGCACAAGGTGCAGCGGCACAGAGCGGGCTTTCAAAGCCCCACTTGTGCAAGGTCTTCAGCCTTCCCGCTTACCATTTCTCTAGGGAGCAGCAGTGTGTTGTGGAAAGTACTCGTAACCAAAGACAGCAATGCAACAGCCTAAGCCTGATGGCTCCAGCCCAGTTCTTTCACTTTATCCCCTTTACTGTTCCCCCTCCTGTTGTTGCCTTCTTTTTTTTTTTTTTTTTTAACATGCAAGTTGCCATGAAAAATTTGTTAATGAAATATTTGCTTAGAAGTCTGCTCTGGGCTAGGCTGATAACCTATCTGTGTTTGAGTTTGGCTTCCCATATTCTAAATACTCATCTTCTCTCTGTTTAGCTTATTGATTGGTTTGGCAGGAAAAGCAGCCTTGTCATCAGTGACCAAGGTCAAACCAAACAAAAAGGGACAGGAGGGGAAAAAAAAAAAGGCAAGACGAAGTTGGATGGATGAGCTCAGCGAGACAGAAGTGGAATATCTGACCTCCCGCAACTTTCCTTCAGGAGACAGATCCTGGTCTGCCCAGGGGCCTGCTGGCTTTCACAAGGTCACAAGAAATCGCTGGCATCATCACAGCCAGCATTTGTACATCGCAGGAGAGCCTAGAGCTGGGAGCCAGGCAGAACTGACAGAGGGAAAAGGTGGAGACGACCACACCAAGGCTGGGTTCAAATGCCCACAGGAATATGTCCTGAGAGCTCTGGTGCAGAGCAAATGGGGCGCTGAGTCAAATATCTCAAACATCTAAAATTAGAAGCCTAAAGCCCATGTCTACATATGCAAGCAAGAGTCACCTGTTCCCAGAGGTGCCTGAAGCTCTGTTTCAGAGAGCACAGAAGCTGCATGGAAAAACAGGAGCTGGTGGTGGAGTCTTTTTTTTTCCTTGAACATGACTAGGTATGGGCTTACAGATCTAATTCTTCAAACACAGTGTACAGATTTTGGCCTCAGCTTTTCAGTTTCACTCCTAACATCTGGAAACAGAAATCTGTGGAAAACAAGTCAGGAAGTTTACAAAGGGCTAACCCGGACACATGCAAGATGTAACCACATGCTCTCAGCAAGGCAGTGGGTATACCTTCCTATCATGCCAAGTTCAGCCTTATTTGGGGGGAGTTTTATTTGACCTGAAAGTCCCGGTTCACAAAATGTATAATGCCCTTATAGCTATACAGTGCATTCTACCTAAGAATGCAGATGAATCAATGAAAGATGTTCAGAACTGTATAAAACTCATTGGAAAAACCTAAGAGTAAGGTTATGCTGCACTATCCGGCCATTTCAAACCACCCTGCAAATACTCCTATGTGTTCAGTGTGAACGGTAGTGTGCAGTTTCACAGAAGATATGTGAAACTACAACAGGGAAGGTTTTATCATGGCTAAGCAAACTGATATCAGCTGTACTGTACTGTGGTACCTTACTGTAAAGATAATGTACATCCCTGTTGTTGCATATAGCACAGCTGAGGTTTTCTGAAAGGAAGCTGCAACAGAATAGAACTGCTAAATAAAATACCTGGCAATATTGTCAGCTGGTACAATACATTCACGTTAGTGGCTTTACAAATGAATAAGAGGGTGCCAGAGGCTAATAATTATGTGACATGAACTAACTGTTAAATTCTGCAGTCTTTACTCAATATTTATGTAGTTCTGACTTGCGGGGAGTTTAGCCTGATAAATGCCAGAGTAAAAGAATTAAAAGAGAACTAAATCTATTCCCAGGTTTCTCTTTAATCTCGTTACTTTCCTTCCCACTAAGGAACTGACTCAATGATCAGTGTGTTATTCACAATATATTGGAAACATTATTTAGTAGAAGTATTTCAGAGTTTATAGCATATGACTATAGCAGTTGAAAAATGCAGCTTCACTGGCCCGGCTGAACCGGTGAGATAGAAGTCCAACTTCCTACCTGCCAGCGTGGTCTCATTAACAAACTGAATTAAAAGGGTCCTCACCACAGCAAAGAAAACAGATGCAGAAAGATGCTGCTTGTCTATAGAAGGTGGTGTCAATTTATTGAGGAAATAATTTTTCTTTCTGCATCCCAATCCACATTTGATAAAAAGGACCATATTTTTCAAGGAATGCAGAAAGCAGAACAATCTTTTTGTGCCCAAGGTACGGGAAACAAGGTTAGCTGAGAACTGTCTGATTTGCATATGCAAAGGCCAAAGGCTGTACAAGTACATAGACCTCTATTTTTAGCAAGAGCAAGTTCCTTTGGTAGACCGACACTGAAACACATTGCAGAGGATGATTTTAAGGATGGGGTGCAGGCAACATCTCTGAAAATCAGGCCCTGTCAAGATACATCATTGGGACCTTTCAAAATCGCTAGTTGTTCTTCATCCTTTGGGCCGGGAGGACCCGACTGCCCCAAAGGGTTGCAGGAGGAACCTCATGAGACAATTTCAAAGGCCTCTCTAATAATCTGGGCCTATGTGTATGGTGCTGATTTCCACTGCAGGAAGATTTACTCAGGATTACCCAAAGAAGATGGAAAACTGTGTAACGAGATCAGAAGAAATGTGATGTCCCTAAATAAACCAAGGCTCTGGTGTCTGACATGTGGATTTAGCTGTCCTTCGCCAAGAGTGCTTTAATTTATATCACTATAATCGGGTTAAGAATTATTGTAGCCAAAGTAATTAGCAGCAAGCTACCAACCAGCTTCTTGACACAGAAAGCAAACGGGTTTCTCCTCCAAGTGTCTGCCTCCCTGAGGGCTGGGAGGTAAAGAGCGGAAGGAGGGAATTAGGGGTGACCTTGCATTAATGAACAGGAACATGCTCCTGGATCAATGGGCAAACCTGGCATAGCTCAGAGAGGAAGCATCAACTGTGTCATCGAAGTATCTCTGATATCCATGGGGGTTTCGCAATGGATGCTTATGCAAAAGAGGTAAACACAAATGAGGCTGGTGCAACAGAAAAAAAGAGCTACAGGAAGACAGAAAGAAGGTGTGAGGATGCAAACGAAAAATAAACAGAGAGATTGCTGTGGGATGGTTTATTTAAAGAGCCCTTACATTTGCGTTATTGGATTAAGCATTTTGACCAAAGTTTGTAGAATTTATTTTGGCCAAAAATGACTAATATGAATATTGGCCTCATGCCTGAATAAAGGAATGTAGTTTGTCTCTCTAATCAGGTTGCAACAGATAAAAGCTAAATAGAAATGAGTAATTCACCGTGACTCAATATTACATGGGCTGTATTTTAAAGAGCTGAATTTCAAGTGTATTTCTGTTCTTTATTTCAGCTGTGCTATCTTTCGCTCACCCTCGCTATGCTGTGTGTCAGCCTGGCTTGGCAAACTGGGAATCATTTTCCTCTGTAAGCCTGATGTACTTTTTAGGAGACACTGTCTTCCTGGAAGCAAAATCAATTCAAGTATTCAGGAGGCCTCTAGTGGCTTACAGTTTCAGAGGAAGTTTCCTCTGAAGCCTAGCCTGTGAAGCTGGGAAAATACACAAAAGGTCAGGGAAACAAAAGGGACTCCCCACTTGTTGATTAATGCCATTGACAATAAATAGCAAAGCTTGATCTCTGACTTCAGTATCTAGGAATCTGGCCTTCAAGGCCTGAGATACATTTACACAAAACACTCAGAACGTGCAGAAGAGAACAATAGGGTCTCGGGCTTGTTAGTGTTTTACATGTTTCTAAGCATGTACTGGGAAAGAATTATAACGTGATGAGCTGTATATTTGAAACAGCTGTCAAAGGAGAGCCTATGCCAGTTTCATTTTGATCCACAAATGTAGATGCTTTCTATTACTGACACTAGAATACGCAATAGGTTTCCAATGTGGTGCATGGGTACGTAATTCCCCGTTTGCAACTCCTTACCCAGTTCTCACACCAGGCTGAGCAGATAGGGCCAATTCTGACTGGGGTAATTGGCATCAGTCAAGCTGTTGCTGTGTCCGACAGCTGAGGCTCTGGCCCATAGCCTACTATACACAAATACATAATATTACGTATTAGGTGAGAACCTGGATCACC
Organism: Gavia stellata; assembly: GCF_030936135.1. Lineage (NCBI taxonomy): Eukaryota > Metazoa > Chordata > Aves > Gaviiformes > Gaviidae > Gavia > Gavia stellata. Next base: position 10,009,339 of record NC_082595.1, read on the forward strand.
TGTATGCTATTTTCACATGCAGGGTTATTAAAAAGTAAAAGAAGAGAAATCGTAAAAGGAGGTGAGAGAACTGAAGTTCTGCTGTTCCTCTGAGGAGTTTTGGCCTAGACAGTCAATTCTTTCTTCATCACATATGTATTTCCCTTGGCCTATTTTTGTATGTCATAGGATAGTCGAAGAAATGTCCTTAATTCCCGGCACTTTGATTCACCTCCACAAACTAAGCCTTGTTGTAGGTGACTTAGCAACCATGTGATCCACCTATTATTAGAACAGAGTTAGCCCTCCAACCCCCCAAACTCCTGCCTCCCCTTGTCCTTATATATATCTGTCTCCTAGCAGAAAAGTGGCACATGACCTCCTATCCTCAAGAATACTTGGCACAAGTCCCTGCTTCTCAGCCGAACCTATTGTTCTAGGAGAGAATGACACAGGCGTGCAAGAGTCTTGCTGACACTTTTGACTTTAAACATGAAATGCCATTAATCAATCAGCTGCATCTGTTTGGAAAAATTAAGTGGCTGGAATCAAGGCAAACACAATAAATAATCCTTAGGCAAACAGGAAAGAAAATAAGGGAAGACATGTTTTTGACTTCTTGTTACTTCGAATTCGTTTGATTTGTTTTCCACATCCTCCTTACGAATATAAGGCTTACCAAGTGTACAGTATTAAGATACCTAACTCAGAAGGCTTATGCAAAGTACTGCCATGAAATTAAAGGTGCTAAGCTTGCAAGATATAAGTGTCTGCAATAGAATTTACACATGACAGGGCCACAGAGGGGGTCTGAATTCACAGATGTGAACCGAACCAGACTAGCAAAAGATTGTGCCCAGGCATTACTGGAAAGGTTGATTTCTCTTGCTATCCAGCAAAGTAGCAGATGTGATTTATGGTCTCAAGAACATGTTCATTCCTGCTACAAATGCTTCAGAGACTTAATACTACATGGAATCATTCCTGACAAGTGCTGATATCCATCAAAACAAGCATTTAGTGGAGTTTCAAACAACCCATAGTTTCTTGCAAGATGGGCGCTCACACAAACAGCACCTCAGTATTTCAGGGCCTACCACTGTCACCTCTGTTTGCAGGAATGAACGGACAAGTACTAAACTGCACCAAAGGCCCCTTGCAGTGCCCTAGTGGGAGAGTATCTCTGGCAGGGGGGAGAAAGAAGAAATAGCTGTGGACAGGGCATGGGGCTCAAGGATCCTTGACTTCCACAGGGTCTCCAAATTGAGCCTAGTGCCTCCTTCCTCCCAGCTTTCATCTGCACAGCCTGGAGTCCAGCATTACAGTCCAGCTTTATTTGCCCCTATAACTGGCTCAACACACAGGAAAAGAAAGGGTGTGAAACATTGCTCCCTGCTAATCAAGCAGTGTTTAACACTTCCCCAAACCACCAGGCTCATGACCACAAAGACCTGAAAGCCTGGTTTAAAGAAGACACAGAGAAGCCTCATCCCCCTCCTCAGCTCTGAGGCTGAAGAGCCCTTGGTCCATGCAGTTTTGGAAAAAAACAAAGTCAACCAGTTTATAGTGTGGGCATGTGCAGAAACTGAACTGAATCCACCCACCTATTTCACATAGGCCATTGAAGGAGAGCCATTTCAATCTAGGCTGATGACACCCTTGAATTTCCATTTCACTACCAATTCCTGCTACAAGTATCTGCCTGAATGGTGTAAAGTAATGACATAAGTGATATAAACTGGTCAGAACGCTACAGGAGCAGGGGGTGGGAAGAGACACTCACAGGAGCAAAACGTTGTGAGTAAGGCCCATCTCGATTGCTAAAACAGAACAAGAAGTATGTATTTGGCTTGACCAAAACTATTTGATTCAGCTCAATCTGAAATCAGAACTTCTTTCACTTCTGGGGCTGCTTAATCCTTTTAAAAACAAGATTTCAAAATTAAAATGTCACTTTGAACTCAACACTTGCTTTGTACTGGCTGAAATACATAGGGGCAAAACACTTTACAGAAAAACAAACAGAAATCCACTGAGAGGAGAGAACTAATCTATAGACATTTTTGGTCCCTTACACAATCTGCATTTTTGAGTGAATTTCCTGTTTGCTCAACAACAGAGCTTGTCAAATTCTACATGTTCCTGGAAAGCAGCATGTACCTATGGCTCAGCCATGGACTCACTTTACCTGTGATGCCTCTCTTTCCTCTTCCACCATCGTATTTAAGGCAGAAACACTCTATTGCTCTCATATGTTTCTGCCATACAAGCCATCACAATGTACGTGTTACTGATAATAATATCCAGATAAATAAGGGTTTGTAGGAAGAGCTAATATCTTTTATTAGACTAGCTGATATAACCGACAAAAGTGAACAAGTTGTGGGATTAAGGGTCCTTCACTTACGTTAGAGTGTAAGTGAACATTAGAGAAGATGCTAGAGCACTCCAGTTCCAACAGCATTGCTGTAATTGGGTAGATAAACAGATAGAAACCTCACTACACAAAATGAAATGCACATTTGAGATGTCCCTGATCACTTCCTCCAGAAACAACAGACAAAGGAATAGGAAGACATAGATTTTTTGAAGGAAATAAAAGGTTAAGAAAATAAGTGTGAAGCATCTTCTTTATCTCCAAACCTTTTCTATATGTAAAATGAGTCTGCAGCAACAGCTCTCCACCATGCCAAAAACCCCAAACTGCTGAAACGCATTCCACTAGTAGTTGCCTGGGGCAACTGCTTTCAGTTATCAGTGGATTCACAAACTTACTGCAGTCACAAATGATGCAACTCATTTTTTTTTTTTTTTTTAGTGGTCAGGCTGCAGGTGAGGGCAAGAATATTTAGATTTTCTAATCAGCAACATTAAATATATGAGAAATCTTTGTATCAGGCAGACCTATCAGGCAAGGCCTTGTCAATTTGATAGATATATGAAAAAATACATGGATCACAGAAATGAAAACTAGATCTGTCACCACAGTGTTCCAACCAAAGTAGTGACTCCAGCGAGACTAGGATGAAGCTGGTACCCAAGACAGCACGAGTTAAAAGTTCTGATGGCACCTTAGCAGATTCCTTTGACTTTGCTGATAACCTAGTGTTAAATAAGCTTTTTTCTGTAGGAATAAGAAGCTTGGTTTACAATTTCTGATCTTTAAAAGAGCCCAGTCAGGCATGAGCCCTCTCATATCATGGGTAATAAAACATACTCAGGGTCAACAAGTTCACTGTAGGAAGCAGCTAAGAGTTTTCATCCAGAAAAGCCAGATCCTGAATCCCAGCGGAAGGTGACATTCCTATGCACTCATTGCTGCTTTGCCACGAGTGCTTCACAAACTTCATTGCTGCCACAGAGCTCTTTTAAATGCAGGAAAACTGAGGTTACACGAAGTTTAATTTAAGGAAAGAAACTTCCCCAATGGATACTAAATCACTTCAACTACTGCAGTAATTATCTCCCTTTAAGGTTTATGGGGCATTTGAGTTTTTTTTCCTTAATTTGCTGTAGCTTTAAAATCAGAGTTTATCAAGCCACTTATTTCTAAACGTCCCATGTTGGGTTCATGGGAGCTTTGAATGAACACACCGAGACTCAATAGTGAAAAAAAACAGTAAAAGCTTTTGCAATACTTGTTATCTGACATGTCTGCATAAAACTAAATGTCCAACTAATGACACAGTGCAGTCCCTTACAGATGACAGGAGCAGCCACTAATTCCATTGTGATTAAAACACTTGGCACATCAAGTTAAGGGACCTTTTTAAGAGGCAGAAGAGTTTTTTAGGGGCCTAACATACCAAAACATGAAGCCCAAGATAGAATTCTGGCAACTCTACTATTGAACAACAACAGACAAAATCCTCAGTCACCTCATGGAAAAGACATCTAAATGTGTCGTCTCTTTCAAAGCCGTCCTTCTGGAGACAGCTAGCTTGTGATGCACATGGTGGTAATTAAACCTTTAAAAATTAGTATCAAGTTCCATTAAGCCTGGCCAGAGTGTGCTGCTTTACAATTAAAGTTATATCAGAAAATAAAAGAGCCTTTTAGAAGCATATAGCGACCAGGTTTCATTCTCATTTACAGCAGTTTTATCTAGAGACATTTCCATTATTTTCTCTGGATGCACTCCAAAGTTACATAAGATTAATGAGAAAGAAAAAAGAAAGACAACAGTAGGAACACTGATGTGTGGAAACTTCTACCCAAGTTTTGATGAGAGAGTTCTGTTTCCAGGAGCCTTGCAGCCTCAACTGGCAAAGCTGTTTGTTGCCTTCTGGAAGAGCTGCAGTCTCTCTGTGCTTCAGCTGCAGTCAGACACGTTTCTCGTGGAGAATATGAAATATCGACCGGTGTGCTCTTTGCCAGCACTACCTAACAGTGGCTTTCCATGTATTGGACCAATTGGAGGTTCTCTAACAAAGATTTCCATCTTATCTGGGTTGTGTTTGAGCCATTTCCATTTCTACCTCGAGCTCAGTTATACCCAGACATGTACTTAATCACACCTATTTCACAAAGATTTATTCTTCCCCATTTGGTTTCTGGATTAAGTACCTTTGAATTTTCATCCTAACCAGACCCTAACAATGGCCTTCTCTACACCCAAGAGTCTAATAGTGTACACTGAGGTACATGAGTGCAGATTTCATGACACACAATGAGGCATTTAATGAAAAGACTTCTACATTCCCAGATGAAAGTCAATTTCTGCCTTTATTATTCATTATATGATTTAAACCTGTGTTAAACACTGATTTAAGAGACTGTAAGCCACAATCAAGCCAGTAGTGATATCTGTCGTCCTTTCTCAGACCTGAATCAAGGCCCTACTGCCAGGCATAGACTGACAGGGAGGACATGTAGAGACATCTTCTGGGCTGCCACAACTCAGCAAAGCAGGGAACTTGGACCTACTACGAGGGAAAAAAATAACTCACTTTTTTTTTTTGCAGTCTACAGACATTTCAGAGATATTAACCCCACAGGAACGGAAATTATTACCTGTGCTGCACAGGGATGTAGCTGAGAGTTGTGAGATGAAACTAGGAAGACCAACAGGGAGAGGAAACTTTCCAACTACCATGAGCAGAAGTGACCAAGTTACTCCAGTTTTCAGTCATCAGCTGAGATAGTATTACAGACTATTTAAGAGTTTTTATTCCAACCCATTTGTGGAACAAACCATTTCAACATGTGGTATTGAGCAGGTCTCTTCTTATTTACATCAGCTATAATTTATGCTTACATGCTGTATTTTGCAATTGGGGCAGGTTAACGTGGTTTTCCTCATGATTACAGTGGGCTACTTCATTAAGCCTCCGTAACCTGACTGTCCTTGCTTGCAAGTTCACACTCTGAAGCTGAGCAAAAGACCTGTAAGGAGAGCACTGGAAGGTTGGCTGCTTGAGACTTTTAAAACTAAATTAGAAAGAGCATCACAAAATGCAAGGTAAGGAGCACTGTGCTGGCAAAGAGATGGCCTGGGTGATCTAACAGGTCTTTTCCATCACTAACATAGCGTGTCCAGGAACAACCCATTTAATTCCAGGCCAGTCATTTATTATGACAGAGAAGCAAAGTAGAAGGACATACATTCTACTGAGGAAAACAGTATTTTATTATGCCAACTGAACTCGGAGGACAGGCAGTGAAAACATTCTTTCATTTTGTACCATTAGCTCAGCCAGGCCTCTGCAATGTAACATTCTGTCACTTTCTGTGGATTAGCTCATTTACAAAAACGTGCTGTTTTACTGAAATTAGCACAGAGAGAATATTGCACTTCTCGAGCTGCTGCAGCATAACTGTTTGTCAGTAGATTTATATAATGGATTGTTTTCCTGCAAACCAGGATAAGGGAAATACTTAAACAATAACTGCCATGGGGAGTGTGGACAAGGCAATAATTACTTTCCATGGTGTTAATAAACCTCAAGGCTACTGGCCAAAGTATATTTGCACTGAAGGAGATGTCTAGGGAGATTACATCGGAAATTTTAAAATAGACAAGGGTCAGGAAGCCCATCTAGGTCTGCTTCCTCTGTTGCATTAACAGGTACACCCCACCCACCCATAACTGTTCCCAGCAAGGTTTTTTTTCATCAAATACTGTCTAGTGTTCACTAGTTCCTTCTTTGGTGTCGTCTGCTGAGTGACTTGCTTAGTACATCAACTAGGAGCAGCCATAATTTGGTTGTTATCCTTTTGTTTCCTGCTCAACTTTTAGTTTGTAACTTTTTGGTTGGAAAATTGGAACTTCCACTCCACATGAAGTGCCTTATTTCTTTAAAAATAAAATTATTTAAGAATGATTGAAACACTTCAAACCTGAGTGATCCCTGGAAGCTCAAGTTCTGTAGCTCAACTCAATCATCATTTCCCTAAGTGCTGTGCTCCCAGTTCTCTGCCAACCCTAGTAGACCATGTCAGGGAGCCCCACATCCCTAAGACTCAAGTTGGGATTTTTCAGGTTTCCAAGGCTCCTGTCACAGCAGCAAAGAGATAAGCCTTGGCTAAAATTAGAGATCCCAGACCTTTGGAGTAGCAGGAAGCCAAAAAGCAGGCTCAAGGCCTTCCAGTGGCTGTGAGATTCAATAGCACCTTGTGCTGGTGTTTGCATAAGTAACACAGACTACATAACTTTCCGTTTGCAATGGGACATCTCTAGATGTACAACTTGTCATAGCAAACAGCCAGACACCTCAGACCTGACACAGACCTCTCCCTTCTCGTGGAGGTCCATCCAAGCAGATGTTCACACTTTGACCACTGGTCTGCAGGACATCTCTGTGGAAACCTATCTTCACAGCCACATTCTCTTTCTTTTGCAGCAGAACAAACCAGGAATAAATTTACTGATAGTGACACTAGTGCAAGTCTGGAATGAAATAAAAGTCAGGTCCTCTGTACCATCTTCTGAAAGTTATGCCATGCAGTTTACTGACAGATAAAGCTTTGTCTCCACTGGTAAATTAAAAGTACCTCAGACCATTCTCTGTCACTGAGGCCAACTGGCATGAAACAGATTGCATCTATGCCATTAAACTCTCATGTCTCCAAAACAGGGTGGCTGCTTCCAAAACACCTACTGGGAGGAGTCTCTGGGCTATCCTAACCCCCAGCCATGCCAGGGAGTTGGTTGGATAGTGGTAGGTGGCTAAAGACAAAGCTTTGTCTAATAATTTAGCCATATAAACAAGCAGGTTCCAGTGCCTAGTCCTACAACCTGGCACCACCTGATTTATTGGGATAGACTGACCTACCTACCCAGGCCTCACACATGGTAGTATTAAGCAGTGCAAAGCTACCAGTTGCTCTGTTTGCCCACATCACCAGTGAGCAGGGCTTTAAAAGGAGATTGTCAGTGCTCTCAGCACACTGCGACTAGTTATGCCCATAGAGGTCTCCAAAAAAATGTGCTTCTAATTTAAAAGCTGTGTCAAATAAATAAGTGGTAACCAAAATTGAGAATGGATATTGTGAGCTACATTCAACTGAGGCAATTGACTTAGACCTTCCCTCATGACAGGAATGACTAATCACACAACTATTTGTGGGACAGAGCACATCACCCTTGTTCACATGAGTGAGCACGAACTAGCTCACACATGTCACCCCCACAGGAGCAAACAGGAATAATCATGGGAACAAACACTTAGCAAAGTAAGGGCTACATGATCTGGTGGTACAGACTCAACCTACCTGCAATGAAGAACATGAAAAAATTCTTGTTGCCTTAACACCACACCAGCTTTCTCTTTCATCTGAAGTACCCCAGGTAAAAGGAGGAGCCATCTGTGGCTCTCTTAACTCTATTGCACTCTGTGTTGTGCTGCTGGAGCGAGTACCTTCATACCAGCTGACAACTGAGCGGAACAAAGCACAGCTGTATCCTATTCCCAGGACACTCCCTGTCTTCTGCCTTATGCAGGGAATGGAGACAACACCTGGTGCAGGAGGCAGATCCAGTAACTCTCATTTTTCGAGGTTCTCCATTTTCAGATAAATTCTTCACTAGCAATTGTCAGACAACAGCTGAGAAAGGCCTTAGGAGAAAAAAATAATCTGGCCTCATAAGTCTAGACTGAGAAAACAGCTCCAGAAACCATAGGGAGATTTTATAAGGGCCTTAGGAACAGCAAAATGACACATAAATGTACTCAGAGTATTGCATCAAACTCCATTTTCCATTCGTTGCAGCAATACTGACCTGCACCAGCTAAGAATCAAGCCCCAGGCTTTTTCAAGAAGAGATCTCTTCTGTGAATACCCAGGAACATTGGTAGAAGGTAAATAGCAAAATGCAACGTTTTAAAGGTAATTTGACTAAAGCTTAGAGGTATATTTCTTACCTTCCTATCATGAGAACGTTCCCTATACACATTCATATAGTCACAATTATTTCTCAATGAGGAAAAAAATCTTGGCTTGAAGCCCTGGTGGTTATCAGTACCATGGGAAGTCATCATTGCCTTAAACATATTCCCCACAACAGTTAAGTATTTCCCTTATTTCAGGACTCCAGGAAAACAAGACATATATAAATTGAGTAACTTAAAGCTAGCTGTGACTTCAGGAACATTTTACAGTCTTTTAACCTGCATTTGGCAAAATAAAAGTTCAGTTTCCAGACAAATTGGGTCCCAATGAGGCCATAGGATGCTGCACAGAAGCAACTCAGATGCCTTAGTAGTGGCCCGAAATGACAGACTGGTTTTGCTCACAGCTCTCTTCAGTTCAGCTGGCACAATGATAAGACATTATTTTTCTCAATTAATATCCCATCCTGACACTGTTTGCCAGTCTTCAAAGGTCACAAGGCAGTCCTGTGTCAGCCTGACACCTTCCCCCCTTCCCCATATTTCTTCTTCCTCCCTGGGGAAATTTATGTCCGCCTGTGGCATCTGTCCCCTGTCCTCCTTTTGTGAGTATCAAGCCACAGCATACATTACATTTAGAAATGTTTTCTGACAATAAATTACCTTTGCAATGTCTTAAAGGCCTTATGCTCTCCTTCACTGACCTCATGGCCCTTACACTCTGGAAACATTTCTCATTATCTATCTTAACCTCCTGTACAACCTTCCTTTCATTCTCAGCCTTTGCTTTTCTTATCACTTTTTTGCATTCTTAATTTCATTTTGTAATCTGTCCAGTCATCTTCTTCCCCTGGTGTTTTATACCTTATGCTTGGTTACTCTTTACACATGCTTGTCCGTCTGTACTGATCGTTTGAATTGCACACAGGCTTCTGTTCCCCATGGCATATGCAGCCCAGGCAAACTCCCTCATCTCGCCCATTTCCCTTATGCCCTTCCCCTTCCTTTCAGGCTTCAATGGCTAAAATTTAAGTACCACCCTCGGTGGCTGCATCTTCCCCAAAACTTTAGCAACCCCCACCTCATCAGTCTCCCTTGCTTCGGCCCTGAAGCTGGTGTGATGTGAAGCAACTGTCCAGCACGAGAAACCAAACTGGGAACCTGGGAGTGCACTCATGTCAGTGCTAACCCACACCAGTCATTCACTCATTCACCCCATCTTCAAACCCCTCTATCAGCCTAGCACTGGAAGCAAAATGCTTTCCTTTTCTGGGTTTTGACACAGAAACATTTTCCTTCTGGTGTTTCCCACTCACCACTATAAATTGTAACACTGCCATGGAAGTGAGTTACACAAACGTTAACGACTTTCCTTTGAAACTCAGAGGGAGTTCAGGCTCAGGTCAAGAAGTGGACAAAGCCTCCAATTGGTTCTGATTTTCACCCTTCCCAAGGAGAGGTGGGCTAAAGAAAAATGTTGAAGTTGATTCAGAGAAAAAATAGGAGAAAGAACTTCAAACTCAATATTAATAATGTTAGGGTTTTCCTATGGTGCCCTTTTAAATTAGTGGGATAATACTGTTTCTATTGATTACAAGTAAAACTAATCCAATTCACACATAAAATTAAATAATAAACTTCCCTTTCTCCATTTATATTTCCCTGGAGATGTTTTCCATCAGAAAAATATCTTCTACTGACTGAAGAGGGAAGCAGCCTGCAATTTGCTGTGAAGAAAGTTAGCTTCTGTCTGAACCAACATCCTTTCAGTAAACACTGTGAAGCAGTAATTCCATATTGCTCAGATTTCCAAAACCTTACAAAAAAGTGACCTTCCACTGGTTTCACCAACAACGACAAGCTGTTCGGTCTCCTATCATGCTTAGACTGCTTTACTGCCTGAGCTCACTTTAAACATTGTCTTTTCAGAGTCACTCTCAGAAAATGTGAATTTGAACAAAGTTGTGGAATTGGTTAGCTGGCAGGTAGCTAATGTATAACATATGCACTCAGTTCAGATCAAAAAATTACTTTGCTAGTGATGTTGTTTTCAATACTTGATCAGCCAAAGACATACCCTTCCTCTTCACCTCCTCATCAAAATGCGACAAATTTAGTCCTGTTAAATGCTAGAGACTTCTGACTACAGCTGGTGATCAGATTATGCCCTGAAGCATAATGACTGATAACACTTCTCCCTTTCATCCCACTTACTGGCCTTCCTGCAATGCAACTACCCCATTCTTCTGAGAAGCTACTGCAACAGGCAAAAAAATAATAATTTCCAATTTTACTCTGATAGCTAATCTGAATATAATTTATATTGATAATTACTGAATAATGAATTATGTTATAAAGATAAGAGAGAATTTTCAGCAGAACTGCTGGGGAAAAAATCAATTTCCCCAAAATTGTGAAGATTACATTTTTCAATAAACAAAACGGACCTTTCTTAAGTGTAAAGTACTGAGGTTTTAACATACTTGAATTACAATGTCATCAAAATCAACTGAAGACACCTTTGGACACTGAAAACCAAACATGTTCCACTGTTAAAAGAACCTAACTTTGAACTGATTTGCCCTTTAAGAAGCAGGAAAAAAATGTAAAAACAGAAAAATATTTTTAGGGAAAAATGCAAAGCAGTTTTAGTTTTAAACTGGATTAGGAAAGAAGGAACAATTAGGCAATGAGTAATACTGTCGAGGTGTGAAAGCATTTCAAAGACAGGAACACAGCAGTTATCACAGTATTTCAGACCCAGAATCTAGGAGATAGAGAAGTACCCTGTCTGCCACACCGGATTAGATCTGAAGCTCATCTGCTTCCAGTAGCTGGAACCAATGAATCTCTAATAGCGGATCAGTGTTCAGCAGATCTCAGGTCAGACACAGCATATTTCATCTGAAATCTTTGTCTTTAGCTATTATATAATTTTTAGGAAATTCATTAGCCAAATAAGAGCCTATTCTAATCTTTAATCTCACTGAATTAATGCTCTCAACAACATCCTGTTGCAATGATCACTACAATTTATATGCTTTTTTCCTACGTGTTTTCCTGTTATTTGTCTCCTTCCTAAGGAAGACAAGTTGAATCCTTTATTCACTCTCATTAAACAGTTCTTTCCACTCTCTCATATCATCTTCATTGCCTTATCTGAAGACTAAACACCACCGAGGAACATCCCTGTGCTGAGGAGCAGCTCCTTCTGACCTTATACAGGACTTTTTTAAAACAGTGTTTCCCTTTCTTGGCTCAAAAAATACCCAGGTGGGCACATGTACTTTGCAAGGAAAAGCTACTTAGGAACAGAGGAGAGTACATGGCTAAAGAATTGCTGTCTTTGGCTTTTCTCATGAATATGACCTCAGAAATCCCAGGTGGCCAAAGTGCAGTTACTCACTGGTGGGCAGTGGCCTGCCACAACCTAGGGATAGCCCCAAGTGCAGATGAGAAAAGAGGGGATTCACACAGCCATGGGAAGTGATACCAGGCCATTTAATTATGAGCTCGTTCTTCCCATATACATGTATTTGCCTTTACATGCAGCGTTTTTCACTGCCGCTACACTGCCCAGTCTCATCTGACCCAGCCAAAGCAACTCACTGCATGCAGTTTTGTGTACTCAGCAGACTGTACCAACATCATAATGTTCTTTCTTTTAAACTCTTGAAAGTAACAAACAGTGTTGATTTGTGGCCCTGTTTTCTGAGGACATCCAACAGATACCCACTTTTCACACTGAAAAACAGCTCTCTGTTCCCTTTTACTTACCCAGCGCGGTATCAGTGTCAGGACACAGTGAGATTAGCTCTCATCACTGAAGTTGACTGCTTACACTTGCTTGTCCATTTGCTCCCTGGCACGCCTGATGGCTCTCCCAGGCACACTGCACACTGACATCACCCCTGGTCAATAGTTTAGTGTTAATTTTTGTCTCTTTCTGTGTCTGGCCATTCTCAACCAGCTGAGCTCTAGACCATTAATCTGTTCCACACCTGCTTCTCAACAGCCTTCAGTTAATAAAACTCTTGCTTCTGACCCAGTTCAGTGGGATGACCTAACAATGTAAAGGTGTTTGCTACCAAGGCCAGTCCCCTGAGTCTGCATTTGACTGATCTTTTAGTAAAGCTTTTGATTAATGTAATAACCTTTTTCCTTATCCTTCTGATCATGGGAACGTCAGGAAGTACCCCATTGCAAATTCACTCTCTCATTGCCTCTGGTTCTAAGACGTAGGAGTTATACTTCAGCCACAGCCTTCCAGACCATCCTTCACTGGTTGTTACAAACTACCCATCCCTGCTCTCCCTGCCATCCCACCCACTGAATTTTACTTCTTATTTACTAAACCTTCACTTTTGGTATAATAAGCAAACACTCAGATCAAACTGCTCTGCACTAAAGATCACAGACAAGGAATTAAATATTGTATGTTCTTCATTCATCTTTAATATCATTACAAGCCTGCTAAAGGATTTGTGTCCATTGAACAAAAAAGCTAGAAGCATTACTGTAGCTGAATTCAGATTGCTAAATGTTTAACAAGGATGCTGACATTACAAAAGCTCGAGTCTCTGATCTCTCCTCTTGAAAGCTATTCAGGTTGGTTGCAGGGGAAAACTATGTCATGGGCACCTGGGCACCTGCATTTTATTCTGTCTCAGTAACCCCCTCTCAGAGGAAGTGAAGCCATAAGGTCCTGTCCCAGTAACAATGAAGAGAAACTAATGAAGAGCTGGTTTATAGCATTTTCCCAATCCTGATGTCCTGTCTGTGTCTGGAGGGCAAGTATAAAACATGTTTTTCAGTGCTACAGAAGGAAGTACAAGTAATTAGTCCTCACCAGGCAATTCACACACAAGGTTAATCAGGCCCCTCGCTGGTTTTAAAGCAGGGAGGACAAACAGCAGCCTGAGCGCTCAGTGAGATGAGGAGGTCAGCACGAGCATAGGGGTAGGCAAATGGGAGCCTGTGTGCGTCAGCAAAGAGGGGATCTGGGCGAGCGTTTTTAGGGAGACTACCCTGGCCCTTTCTCCTATCCATTATCCTGGCTTGATCAGCTCTGTGCTTTGTGAACAATAGCCAGAGGAGCCCATTTAACCCATCAGTTGTATGGTTGTGCAAAAGGGCTTGCTGCTCCACAGAGGTGCTTCCTCAAGGACTCAGAGAAGACACTGAACAAACTTCGGTCCATTCCCAGTCCCAGCAGCCTGCTGCCCTCCTCTCACCCGTGATGGGAGGCAGCACTTTGGCCTCTCCTCAAGTCAGATTGCTCAGCTCGGAGCATGCCAGGTAACACATCAGAGACAGACCACGTGGGGAACTGTTATTTCTGTGTTCAGAAATATCAAAAGTACAGGTGTTTTGACTTGGAATAGGTGCAGTTCCCTCTCAAGGTGGGAGATTTTCCTCACCTTATTACCCTGTGAAGGCTGAATACGGAGTTTCCTTCTGAAGCACAGCTTTTACTCCCTCAACATGCACACACAAAACCGAGCTAGCTCTGTAATATCTTACCCAAATCAAGGATTTTTTAGTGAGCAGCAGAGGCTCTCATGGTGCTAACCTTTGCTTCCAGGCTCTGCATATCGCACAGGACACATGGCTGCACCATGGGGCACGTCCCCTTTCATTCATTGCTGAGTTTGGCCACTGTTAGAGAAACTGGACTAGGAGCCCACTGGGCTTATTAAACGTCACTAGCTATCATAAGATACCAAAATTTCTCTGGTTGTGAGAGCACACCATTCTCTGAAATTAAGCATCTTGACTAACAGAAACATACTCCTCAACTGGAAACACCTCCAATGTCTATTACTGGCTTTAAACGCTACCCTCCATTTCCAGGTTTTCCCCATTGCAGAGCATTCTCCCTCCACCACCATCTTTAGCTTTCTTTATCAAATAAGTGTACTAGCAGTATCATAAATAACCTGCTAAATTATCTGAGGTCAGGAGAATTCATCCAGTGGTTACCTTCAAAAGCCACAGAGCTAGGACTTTGCTTTAAAAACACCCAGCTCTTGCAATACAAGGAGTAGTCAGTTGCTGTTCATGGGTTTGCTCAGATGGAGCAGGTCCCTGGCTTTATGAACACAGGGTTCACTGCCTGTCGCATAAAAACCACAGCAAGAGATTGTTGCCTTCTGTGGAAGAACCGTGCACGGTATTTTTGGAGTCAGTAAAAGATTTTTGCTCAGTTTCTACAGGACATTCACAATGCTCTTCTTTAAACAAGCGTGACTCAATGTCACTTTGTATCAGGCCCTAAAAACTGTATGATTTTTACAGTAGTATAATGTTCAGTCTGCACTTATTTTACAACCTTGGCAAGATTTCCTTATCACTGATGTTTTTCCCTCAGCAGTATGTTTTCACACTGACTTCTGTCACCCTCAGTTTGAACACCCAGGTGTAAAATCTATGTGCATATTCTCTAATGGCATACAAATAATCGAATTTCTCAGCAGCAAATGCAGTCCAGATGATTCCAAGGCCAGTGTACACAGTCCTGTTAAGAAGCAGAGGAAGAAAACATAACCTCAAAGGTTTCTGTGTTCTGCTAAATCCAAGCTGAGATTGTTCCTTTCCCTCTTTCAGGCATCGTTATGTAATATCAAGCTTTTCCTCCCAATTCCTTTATTCATCCTGAATAGTATTTTACTCCTCAACTAGTCCTATTGACTTCAGTGGTACTCCAGACAGGGTAAAGGATTTGCCGGTGGGGATCAGATTGCAAGGTCAGGGCCTCGAACTGCAAAATCTTCCTTGCCTGGCATACCATTCTGAAGTACTGTGAACACTCACCATACTCGGAGACGGATCCCCAGCATAACAGTATCCGTAGTGTCGGAAACATTCATAGTGCTTTTCACCAGTACACCAGGCAAGGAAGATTTTCAATCTATGGCACCCACCCTGCAATTCAATCCCCACAAATAAACCCTCATCCCTATACAAAGCCTCACTGAAGTCAATGGGGCTCTAAACAGATGCAGAGTATTTCCTGAGTGACACAGATGGAAAGACTGTGGGTTTAAGGTACAAAGGGGCTAAAATGTGACAAAGCCAGTTCTGCCCTGTGAGAGTGGTTCTGGTTTCTAGAGCTAGAGGACTTTAAAAGCAAGCGAGCTGGTCATAAGGGTTTTGAAAGTGACAACAGAGAGAAATTGGAAGGTTAAATGGTTGGTCTCCTCCAGAAATTATTTACATTATTGCCCACAATGCTCAAACACTCACACATCTCCACTTTTTACTTCACTCCTTAGGCTGGCGCTCACACATACACCCCAGATCTGATCCTTTACTTGCTGTACAGCAGTGCGATGCTGATTATTGCACCCATCCTTTAAGCTCCAGTCCAATGAAAAGCTTGTGCCCGTGTTACTTTAAGCTTGTGAATCTGTGCCATTGCCATTATTAAATCTGCCTGAGTGTCTGCAGTAACACATACACTTAAGTGCTTTGCTGGATGAGTGCTCTTTGTTTCTGGAAGGTAGAGGAGATGCAGGCCTGGGAAACACCAACCAGCACAGGCCCACCTCTCGTTTGTCTCACTTTTATAACTTTGAAACTCTTCCTTCACTTTGGTAATAATGTAAAGTATCAACTAAAAATTGCAATGCATGCATTTCATTTGAGTTTTATTGCCTTAACAGACAGCATTAGATTACAAAAGAGGACATTTTTCTTCTCAGTTTTAGCTTATTCTTATGATTTATGATTAGATACAGCAAGAGTTCATAAACTTCCCTGACCTGCTGACAGTTTTTACAGGCTCCTTGATTTATTTCCATCTCAAACTTAACAGCTTTCATGTGACTGATATTCCTAGAGTCCTGGCATGGCTGCAGCACCGCCTGTGAAAGCTCCTCTAATCTCCATGTTACTAATTTAAATGAAGTCTTGGTCTGTTGTTTAAAAAAGACATTCGTCATCTCACGGAGGTTTACAGATCCTCTTGTAATGTAATGTCAGACACTTCTGAGATATGAGTTTTATAAAGCCTCCCGATATTGAGTGTTGTAAGACACACCAAGGTCACTTCAATATGCCAAAGAAAAAAAAACATTTGCAAAACAAGAGAAGAGGAATTCCTAAGAAACTGCATTGTACCAAGGACATTTAGAAATGATTTATACCATCTGTGAGTACATTTCAAAGATAAATCTGGTATTGGGGAGAAAAGGGGGGAGGATAAATTTGAATCCAGAAAAATCCACAGACATCCAGCCAACAGCTATGAGTTCCTGATAAAAAACAACTCAGAGCAATATTCTCACAGTCATAGAGGTTGCAGCATCAACAGTTTCCCAGTGTGCTCTGAAGCTACTGCGCTAAGGCTGCTCTTTCAGCAAAGATGCAGCTGGCATTCTGTTTTCATTGTACACTTTCCAAACAGCTAAAAAAAAAGATACATTTTGTAATAACAAAGACCAAACTAGTAAGAGAGAGAAAAGGGAAAGAGAGCGAGAGCAAGATAAGAAAAGTGGGTGTCTCTCTAAGCTCATATACCACCCAACTGAAGACAGAAAAATATCATTATTTTTGTCTCTGGAACATTTAGAAACTGGGAAAAGGTAAGTGACATGGAGGTGTATGAAGGTGGAAGGAGCCTAACTGGAAAACATCAGGTAGGTTTTCTTTGATACTGATGGCTACAGCAGAGAGCGAACAACAGCCGTAAATATTCGTGGAGCTTTGGAGGTTCTCCAGTGAATATGCTTAGGTGTTTGAGGTCAACTGTGATCTGACAGAAAATTGCTTTTGTAATATTTGTAGATCAGATAAGAAATGACAAGCAACACTAGGTTATGACACACTGGAGATATAAATACAGGTTGCCCAGATCATATGATTGATTGAACCCTTTTAGTTTTGCTGAAGAAATTTAGCTAGTGTTGCTGGCAACACACACAGAGCACTAAATAAACGTTACATACAGTAGCTTGTCAGAATTTATAAAAGAGCAATCGACATTTGCTTTACTGTCAAAACATCAGCCTACGAGTTTCCTCTCTTTGGAAGGAGAAACTGGGAAATAAAAGAACACTCTGCAGCGTAATACCTTCAAGTCTGAACCAGAAATGATAGCTGCTCTCATGCAATGAGCTCCGCATGTCCTCAAACAAAACCAACATGCTTGCGAGTCTCATTGCAGCAAGCCACCAGCAGCAGTTGCTGTATAGCACAGACTATAGAGACAAATGTGGATTTGTCACAGAGCTTCCTATTCTGCAGTCCAAACACAGATACTTTCACTGCAGATAGAGGTGGAAAAACAGTATTGCCAGGGCTGTACAGTGCCTGCAACTATATTCCAGCAAAGTGGATTATTAAGAACACAATGAGACTTTATGCCTAATTTCAGAGTTTGCACACATATAGGAATTAAAGTCCAAAGATCTTATTCACAATTACACTGAAGAACTTCTAAGACTTTCTTCCACTGTCCAAGCAACATAAAAGAGTCATGTTGCACATGAAATAAAAACTCCCAGCAGTTTATCTTTCTAGGATTACATGGTGTTTTCAATGTAAAAATCACATCCTCTGTTGGACAAACGTTCATTTTACAGACCAGATCCATTGGATCAAAACAAAGACTGCAGTAAATCAGCTTTGTGGAGCTATGCTGATTTTCCCTTGCTAGTCTATATCTCAAGAACCACCTTTCAGCCATTTGTGTAGGAGGAAAAGTTTGTCAATAGTATTACCCTGGGAGATGGGTATTATTCTACAGGGAGTAAAAAAGAAAAAAAGCCCAGCATTCCATGAGCTATCTCTTTTCACTCTGATAAGACAGAATGTGTCTGCAAGGACAGATCAATTGCCAGCAAAACTACTTACCTGCTAAATTTAAACACATTGCTCATTCTTAATTAACATGTTGCTAAAGAAGTATTTTTGTATCTATGTGTATATCTGTCCTTTCTTACAAGGATCTCTTACAAGGAATTCCCCCTCTCTCCCTGAGCGGTAAACCCACCTGCACCAAGCCTCTGGAGAACAGGGAGTTCAATGGGTCTCTGGCATCCATCAGCGAGACTTCTAAAAGCACTAAAGATGTATCTGCACAGACATCCCTTTCCTCACTTCTTCCCACCGGCTAGCCAGGGGACAACAGACTTGGGCAACAGGTCAAGGAAAACCACTTTTAAGTCTCAATCCTTGTTTAATTCCTAACTTTATCTCACATTAGTCTACTTCTGCCTGTTTTGAAATGAGTAATATCTGCATTTTTTGTCACGTAGAGCAAATGCTGTCTCTGGCTGGAGGGGTATCCATGCCCTCCTATAGAAAGATTTGAGATCATAAAATCAGTAGCATAGTCCACTACCTCTGTGTTAACGCTCTTTTCTACGTTTTTCATTCCTTCTTAGAGAAAAAGGAGACTTGATGATAATCTAGTACTTTATCGAGAAGATGTGTTAATGTCTCCCTTTTAACTGTAGAAATACCAACAATCACAATCTCTGAGTTTTAGTAGAAGCTTTTCTTCCTGTTATTTCCACTAGCTCCAAGGTAAAAAAGGGGATGTTTGGAGCACATTCCAGGCCAGACAGTGTTACAGCAACTCAAGACTAGGCAAATTCTTCCAAACACTCTGAGTCATATTACGAACAGCTTCCACATATTTCGGTAAGACAAAATACATCTATCTCTGGAGCACTGCATAATGTCATTCAGCTTCTTCCTTTACTGGATGGAGTGTGCATGTGTCAATCTCTGTGCAATCTCTTCTATCATGGTTAAGAATTGGTACCCGTCTCCCAGATTTCATATCCTTCTAATGGGAAAGGTCAACAGATTGGTGGTAAGAGGCAAAGCATGAAATAGAGCTGAGAACGTAACAAAAGAGGGAGAAGAGAGAAAAGAAGAATTTCAATACCATACACTAAATACCCAGATGTTAATAAAAAAATCCTCAATGGTTATTTGACAGGGTCTCACAGAAGGAAAGCTTGAAAAAAAAAAAAGATCTCTCCATTGTGCAGCATTTTTCTTTGTAACTTAATTGTATCCTCTATATCAGCCTTTCATCTTCCCAACAGCTAACTCAGGGCATATTTACAATAAAAATAGAAGTAGGATTTGTTACAATTTGTTGAGACTGCAGATTTCCAATTAAAGGTGGTGGTATTCCTTCTGTCTGTATAGTTTTTACTTGGCTACTGCATGTAATCTAACTGACCCTTTAGAATAGCCTTAAAAAAATCACGCACACTGGTCTCCTTGAGAACCCACTATGGATGAAAGAGGAGAGTTTCTGCTTTGTTGTCTAAGGTTTACTCAGTAAAAGGTAGAGAATGTGAGACTTCACTAGTTGTGTACTGATTGTACAGCTTTATTTCCTAGAACAAAGACGCTGTTCCTTCAAAGAACACTACTAGTAGCACAGGAAAATCATTTTAATATTTGACATCCATAATATTTAACATTGTGCCTGGATTCCGTTCAAGTGAAAGGAATTTATCCATGCCAGTTAAATAATTCATTGCATAGTTCAAAAGACCCTGATAAGAGTTACACCACAAACCATACTGCTTTTCCTGCTTTAATTACAATTTAGTAGTTAAAGCACATGACAGGGTTTCAGGGCTGGGTTCCACTTCCCGCTCTGTGATGGGTTACTGGGGGCAATTTCCTTCATCTCAGCCTTCCTGGGCCACATCCTTTGCTGGTGTAAATCGGCAGAGGTCCACCAACTGGAAAGGCACTCTGATGATTTACACCAGCTGTGAATTTGACCTCTTGACCAAGGAAAAAAATGGAAATGGAAATGAATTTTCTGTGTCAGAAGAGTTACTTGTTGATGTTGGTTAAGGCATTTAAGAAGTTTCATTCTTTTTAACAAATGAGACCAATATCTAACTTCAAAGATAGGCATACAAAGAGGATGCAGTTGAGTGTTTTAGAGCCTTTAGAATTACTAAATTGTGCACTACGTTTAAGAGATGAACAACATACAGAAACACATTCCAGGAACAGGATACTCAATTATACTGTAGAATATTCTTGCCATTTTCTTCTTTATATTTGATTGAATATTTTCACTCTTTTGGACCAACAGAAATAAAAACGCCTAGATCAGCTCTGAAAACAATATCTTGCTGTTTTTGCTATGGCTGCTCCTATTCATCAGGTGTTTTAAATAACATAGGGAAAATGGCTATTTCTTACTGATGGGGCTATAGTATGAGTAACTGAACTTCAAAGATGCCGGGCCAGATTGGATAGCAAACATCAAAAGCTTTTGACTCGTGCTGAGTAAACTTTGTATTCTGACACACAAGTTCTTATCTGTTCTGTTCCAGACTTGAGAGAGAGAGGGGCTGAATCTAACCAAATCACATTGTTTTTCCTTACAGCTGCCAACTTGGAAAAATATCAGGGCACAAAGGAACCATTAAAAACAAAACAAAAAAAGACATGTTTTTGTTAGTTCCTAAGCAACACAATATTGCCAAGATGGTGGCTCCTGTGAAAATTAGAAAATATTAGTTACACATCACACTGTTATTTATTTATACTGCTCTGTGAAGCATTTTTTTTCCCTTCTTGCAAACCAACAGATATTATGGAAAATCTGTTCTTTTGAGCAGGGTGTTTACACCACAACTGTTATGTATGTTTTGTCAGCAGCTTATTCCATTTGTTAATTCCCATTTCTATTTTAACATTCATTTTGCTAGTTACTGGGTTGAGAAAAAACAGAGAATGAGAGAGAGAGGGAAAGAGAGAGGAAAGGGAGGGTGGAAGGGCGGTGAGAGAGAAAGAAAGAGAGAAAGAGAGAAAGAAAGAGAGAAAGAAAGAGAGAAAGAGAGAAAGAGAAGAAAAGAGAAGAAAAGAGAAGAAAAGAGAAGAAAAGAGAAGAAAAGAGAAGAAAAGAGAAGAAAAGAGAAGAAAAGAGAAGAAAAGAAAAGAAAAGAAAAGAAAAGAAAAGAAAAGAAAAGAAAAGAAAAGAAAAGAAAAGAAAAGAAAAGAAAAGAAAAGAAAGAAAAGGAGGGAGGGAGAAAGAGGAAAGAAGGAAAGAAATTTAAAACTTTACATCCACCAAAATGAATCCTGTTGTTGAGATTGTCAAAGTCATTCAAGAAAATTGGAAATCTTATTCCATTACTATTAATTACACAAATTTAAGAATAACTTTTCAAAACCTCAGTCTGCTTGTTCATAGCACTCTAGGGCATTGTGGGACACAGGAAACAAATGTGTTTCACTCCACCTTCTTCATTATTTAGCCACAATGCATTTACCACGTGGATCCTCGTACTCATGACAAAGCCTTAATTACACTGATGATTCTCCATGCTGGTGAAGGATTGAAATTACAGTAAGGTGACAAGGAAGTTTAATACCTCCTTGGGAATGTAGTTGCAACATCTGCCTTGGAATCAAATGGCCAGCCCTTACATTTTGTAGAGTTTTACTCATGAATTCAGCCTCTGAACTTAGAAAGTCTGACTGCTTACCTTAGAAAGTGGAAGTTACATCATGTATCATTTCAGCATTTTGATGGAAAGCTTTAAAAACACGGTTGTGAGTGAATGGATAGTAGAGAACCATTGCCAATCTCCACAGAGCACTTTGTTTCCACAAATACTCCACGTTAGTTGTAGCAAGTGCAGTCTTTCCGTTACAACTGAAGGGTAACCTACCAGACATAGAAGAGAGAGAAGAGAAAAGGGAATCTGGTCTTATTAAAAAGTTTTCATTCCGTGATCCACAGTTCATAGACCTTCTGAGACACCGCAGTCTACCGTACCAAACTCCCACCTTTGAAATAGGCGGAGGAGTAACTGCTCCAAGTATAAATTCCAACACAACACAGGAATCTGAGCACATAAGAATACAAACACATTTGAATATGTTTCAGCTGCGCTTGGTATAATGAGTTGGGTAAATGTGGAAAGAGGCCTTTAAGGAGCAAAAAGCACCATTAGTGTACCCCAACAATGTATAACACAAAATCATAGCTTTTTCAAAGAAGCCACTGCAGCCTACAGAGTCAGACCTGTTCCAAGACACGCTCCCAGGACTTGCCAGAAATCCTCCAGCAGCACTCATGGCACAAGGTGAGAAATGGTTACTGTGTGGAGGTCAGGCAGCACAGCAGAGCAGTGACCAGGGATGCAAACCTGAAAAGAATGGTGCCGGCACTGAAGTCACCATGGAGACTGCAGCTTTTTGGACAGACACAAGTGCTGTACTAAGAGAGAAGGGACATATTTTGACCTTCTTTCTCATTCATCAGCAGGCGAGAAATTCTGTCTGCATCACGGTATGAGCAGCATTCCTTGGAATGGTCTTGTCTTACAAAGTTATAAGGCTCATTCCACATAAACGTTTAAAAAACTGGTTTTGAAAGTGCATATGGTTGAGGAAGGACATAAAAGCAAACAGGTCATCCATAATCAGGGTTTGACATGAGAAGATGTGTTGCTATATTTTTCACCTTGCTGTAAATTCACTTCCAACACGCTCCTGTCTTGTGCTTGATGCCCTGCAACAGGCACACTTGGGATGATTGAATTAATTGAATGAAACAATATTGAGAATTTTAGATTTCATTCAGCTTTAGGGTAATCCTAAACCCCAATGATAGACTGGAAGTTTAATGAACAGTGTGAATAGACCCACCATCAGGCTTTTAGACAACTAGGATATGGTTTCATGTGGGCTTTAAAAAGCTACCCACAAAATTAATATAAAACTGTTTTCAACATTTACAAGCTTGTTCCACAGAGGGCTTCTTTTGGCTTCAGTACTACTCAGGTATTTAGGAAGACCTGAGTTTGATTCACTGACCTAATTGAGATTTTCTGTGTGATTTTTGGAAGCTGTTGTTTATAGGCCTCTGTCCCCCGTCCATGTAACAGGGGTGCTAATCTTCTGCTTTTCTCACTGGTGTATCATGAAAATTAATACAGGTAAGAACAAGAGCTGCAATAATAATAGTACTAGAATAACACAAAGGATTTTAGACAAATTTTCATGTACAGCTACCCAGTTAGGGACCAATTTTTATCTCACTTCTGTATGACCATATACTTTAGATGACAAGTGTAAATCTGTTCCTTTTCGCATAGTGTTTGTGTTCCTTTACTTGCCTTGGACATAGAAAACCATGATTGTACAAACCCAGTAAAGAAAAAACTTGCAAAAAGAAAGAAAATATATTTCTTCTGGAAATAAAAAAAGATTGAAAATATAAAAAAGTAACTCATTAAAACAGCCAAGATTCAACCTAATTTCCAATATTTTCTTCAGCTGTATGTTTTTTGTAATTTAGTGAAGAATCACTTGAAACCATTCAAAGATATAACCTTACACCTTATTCTGTAAGATTAACTTTTGTGGAGATGACAGGCAAGATGCTAAATGCTGCATATGAAGGATGCAGATTTTTTCAAATAGAAGAACAATGCTCAGAGTAATCCAGGCAACAAAGGCTGCAAATGTATTTCAAAAACTGTTAACAACACTTGAGTAATCAAGAAGGACATTAAATCTGCCCTCCTTGGCCATAGTCGTAATGTGCCCTATTGACACAAACCCAGTTCTCTGAACTAAACAAAACCATTTCCAAGTGAGGTTGGAGATTCAGCTTTCCCCTCGGCTGCAGGACTGCACAGACAATCTGTGATGGGGAACAGAGCTGGGTTCCCTTAAGCCTTCACGTCAAGAAAGCTACCACTGGATCGCTGTAGACACAAGAAAAATTGTCCCAGGAATTGTTCTGAGACTCCTCAAGTCAACGTTTAATTGTACTCCCACACTCTGCTAACCACTCTGAATTTTATCACTGGCATCAGTTTTAGGCTATGTACATATTCCAAGGTGGAATATAGGACTCCTACAGCCATACTGTAGGAGTATGAGAAATACTTGCTTTAAGAGAAAATTTGGAGGGCTATAAGACAACAAGTAGTAACCACGTCTTGACTTTTCTTCCCACATCTACTCTTTAACTAGTAAATTTGAACACATTTTGTGTCTTCAGTGCTCTTGTGGCAAAAATAATTCATGTTTAGTTGAATGATGAATTTGCAAGCACCCAAAATGATCTGAAATGAACAAACAATCATTTTTCCTGCAGAGTTTGCACAGATACCTGCTTTATGGAGTTCTTTGGACTAAGGTAAAAATAATCAAGAGAGAATAAATATTTAGCTTGGGCTGCAAGGGGAGAGTATGTTAACACACCTCTGCATTTCTGGCTTTTTGCTGGAACTTGAAGCAGAAGTGGCAAGAAACCACAAAGAAAACTATGCTCAGATGAACTACAAGTAAGACAAATCTCACAGTTTTCTATGAGGCTTGCTGTGACACAGCCATGAGCCCCATATGGCAGGTGAGGAACTAGAGTATCCAAGAACAGCCACACCACACAACATAGCAAAGGGATTTATGGCAAAGACATGATTTAACCTAAATTGCCTAATCCCCAGTCTGTCCCTGAAACCCAACTTGGAAGTTTATCTGAACTGAATCAGTGGGGTTTTTTCTGATTCTCCTCACTGTATAGCTCAATTTGGGACAAAATAAAATAATAAGCAACCAGGAATAAGATAACTCATATTTCTTAACTGCAAGGGGATAGGCACCTGCTATTTGGGTTGGGCACTTCCAGGTGTCCCCTGCACTCAGAATTGCCTCCCTGAAACCTTGCCCCATGCATTTTTGCAGCATCTGTGGAGAAGCACTGCCCATCACTGCAAAGGTGATTCCTACCTAAAACACAAAGACCAAAGTTCTTCTAACTTGGCTATCTGACAAAAGTCAGTTTTGTTATCCCAGATCCCAAAAGCCAGTGGCACGTGAAGGCAGAGACAGAAGGCTCTGCTGCTTAGGCCAGGCTTTGCCCCCACCAAGGTTGAACATGGACTTTGTTCCTTCGTTCTTTACATAATGAGGGTTTTCCTCAGGTAGGGCTCTGCCTTTTTTTTTTTTTAAGTTGAAAAGCAGTCTATAGGAAAAGGTATGCAGGGATATCACTTTTCACACCATTGATGACATGGTATGTCTGATTACCCTCTTCTGTAAGGGCTTTGGGAGAGAACTGTCACCTAAGCCAGCTCTAACCTACAGCCATTATATGCTGTTCTCTCACTTGAAGGTCTGACAGTACACTACAAACAGGGCCTCAGCCCTTGCAGTGCACCACTGAGCCAGGCGAGGTCCCCATATTTTTAGAAGAAGCAACAGACTCCCTGGTTGTCCTAGACTCCTCAGATGAGCAGGGCCATCAGTGGGTGAGTTCACACCCAACTAGGGTTCAGGGTGTCTTTGGAAATGACACCTACCTCAAATCTGGTTTTACATGTGTTTTTTCCTCTGTGTTGACCACAGCCCAAGAACAACTGGGTGAGTAGATGCTTCTTGGTGAATGGGCGTGTGTGAAAGAGGATGCACATGTGCGCTGGCGTGTGCAAATGTGGCATCTCTTGTGAACCCTTGGTACTGTTTCATTACCTGAATTCTTTTAGTTAACAAACATCTGCCAACTCCTGCACTCTGTCAGAATATACCACTGATGTTTCCTTTGTAGTGCCGTTCATAACATATGTAAACAAGCGGAAGAAAAATCTTGCTGTTATCATCTTTTGATTTTATGAGTAGCTGGGGCTGTTTAAACTATAGATTAACTTTTACGGGCCCATCTCCCTCTCCAACCACCCCACCACCACCCCCCAGCAACATTTGAATAGCCAACTTTCCTGTGCCAGTGTGTCAGATAAAGATCATTTTAGCAGATGTTTAAGAGGGAGGGAGTCTTGTTTCACTGAAACTAAAATCATAACATTCATTCCATGTCCCCATATGTGCTTTGTCCCCTCTCCCCCCAAGCAGTCTTGAATGAGTCTATACTCTTTGGGCCAAGATCCCAGTAATGTGCTGGGTCTCCTGTGTGCTACCAGGATTGCAATGTTGGGGGCGGGGTCTTTCAGCATACTCAAGAAAGTGGGTCTTTTCTTGCTTTTTTCCAGGTCATTACATTTTCCAAAGCTACACTTCTTACACCATACAATTCCAATTCTCTGACAAAGCAGAGATCAGATTGTGAATATATTGTCTAGTCCAAATATGAATTACATGCTCAGGAGATCTTTCTACCACACCCAGTGGTGTTATACCTGAGAATGGTGAAGGGTGTCTGCGACAGCAATTCTTCCATCTGAGTGGTGTTGTGTGAACACTAGATGTACAGGTCTGCAAGCTGGATTGCATAGCCAAGCGTAACACAGATTAGGTGCAACCTACGTGTGCTGGTTCTACAGCCTCACAGCTCACAGAATGTTTTATGAAGATGTATTATTCCCCCACCCCAGCTGACTAAGATGCTTTTGTTTCCATTCTGCCTGAAAATTGATTGTGGTTGAAAAAAGTGGAAAGAAATACCATATTTTCCCTGACTTCCATTCCCTGACTGCCTATATTTCTATTGCATTATAATCTATTTGTCTTCCTCTTAAGATTGCCCAAAGAACTAAGTGCAAAGACACATAGTAGCTATTCTTTTTAAGAGATTGTCTTCAGTTATCTTCTCTCACACTTCAGTACACAACAAGCAGAGCATGTACTTCCAGGCTTTCACTTCAGGTGATGCAAACCAGCAACAAGAAATAGAGTACAATAGACACAGTTTGAAGTGTTAAAGTGACTCAAAGTCCTAATCCCCTGCTTCATTTCCCACATACCCTCTCCCCTTTAAATACTTGTCCTTTCTCTTGGAACATTATTTCACCTTAATCTGCAACCTTTGCTTTCTAGTTCTGAACAACTCCTACCTCCACAATCCCTTTGCGCAACCAACTCTTCCCCTCAGCACTGAAAGGAGCCTTAAAATCCACCAGCCTCATCTCTGCTTGCTAACCTCTTTTTTTCCCCCCATTATGCTGCTCTTTCAGCTCCAGTCAGTCCTGCCATTTCCATGATCAGTTCCCAAGAGGACCTCAAATGAAGTCCCAGGTGAGACATATACTATTCTTTTCCTGATCACATCATAATAAGTTTCATGTACTCTCCTGGGCTTTGAAGGTTCAAAGCTTCAAAGCATTTTCTATTACTCATTAAAAGTGAAGTCAGCGGCTGATGTGGCTGAGCTGGGTTTGGACAAAGGACCTACGTGTGCTGGAGGCAGACAGAAGGAAGTGCTTGAACAAACATTTCTTAGTTCATGAAAAGATACAGCCAGTCCCACTGGAAATACAGAGGCAAATTTCATTTTCCCCACAAATTTCCTGCAAACCAATTTTTTTAAAAAAATTCAAGGTATTTACAGTGTCTGCTCTGTTCTTGGATTAACAAAGTTAAACTATCAACATAAGCACTTGTGAAGAAAAGTCAGTCCACAGATATTACAGAGAGATGGCTTTTCTACATCAACCTTTTCTAAAGTGCTTGCAGCTACACCGAACATCTGAAGTGTTTGAACTTGTGCAATTAGAACAAGTTGTCAGGGACACAAAAAGCTTTTCAGAAGAGCACAGAAGCTGCCCGTATGTCATCTACCAGTGTCATATACCTTCAGCCTAGGAATCATCAGAGCCTAGGCAGCAGGGTATGAAATAAAAATCTTCCACGCCAACCACATTTCAGCAAGCTGCGATTTTTTTCTCTAATAAACCCTCTTCCCTGCAGCTTTTCCTTCTGTCTCTAAGTTCTTTTTTTTGTTCTCTGCCTTCTGTACTTTTTCTATTTTTCACCCATTTCTTTGTCTTGTCCCTCATCGTCCCTTTTTTCTTTTCCCTTTTTTTTCTCTGCTCCTCGACAGTGTATGTTCTCTCCTTATCCCAGTCCTTCCTTGGCCCCAGTTCTTTGATTCTATTTTTCTTTCTTGCCTCTTCCCTATTCTTCTCTCTCTCCTTTCCTTTGACCTGAATTGGATTGTAGCAGGTCTCTGTGCCAAGTCAAGGAGCCTTCACTTCAAGCCTCATTCCAGTACGCAAACTTCTTTTCTATCACAGAAACTACATATTCTTCCAAAATTTATAATTAGATTTTTAAGGAAAAGTGCAATACAAGAAGTTCTCCTCCTGAATAAATATTCTCAAAGATTCAGCACTTGGATCTAGAGCTTTGGTCCCATGCCCTGTGAAAACTGGGTCCAGTTGTGAGAGTAAAATGAATTTTCCCAGATTTTGGCAACGGTTGGCAGCTGGCAAAGCCTCATGCACGGCAGACTTCTGGTTCTGGATTTCACACACTGGCTCTGTTCTGAATCTGAACGAAATGCTCAAATTTTAAAATACTACATAAAAATTTCACTTTGACTCATGACATTTAGATTAGAGTATATAATAAGGAAAATAAAACCAAGATTTATTTCAAAAGATAATTGGAAAGGCATCCTTCCTTCTTAAATACTGAAACGGGATGTCCTCCCTACATTTTCATCTGCACAAACTTTTCATTAATTCCAGGGGACTTTTCAAAGTGCTCTGATAAAATGGAGGAAGAAACTGTGGCAAGATGGAGATCGTTGAGAAATGGTGTCGAGATTTTAAATGCCTTGCATATGTACGATCCCTGGGCACACACTGTTGTTCTGCAGTGTATCATGACAAACAGGATCAAGTATCACCTTAGCTTTGGTGTTCTGTAGACATAACTGAGCTAGCTTTAAATTAGCTAATGTGACCTCCACCAGCACCACAGTTACGGTAAAATTATGATCCCCATGAACCTAAGGAAATAAGAAGATAGTTTGCCCAAAACAAGCCCACATGTGCCTTGGCTTCACTGTTTAAAGGTAATACAGGTTTGGCTGCAACAGCTGGAGTCACTGGGTTGATTTCCACAGGGTCAGAGCTGCTGGGGAGGAAGAGTTGTGTCCTGTGCTCTTGCTGTCCCTAGCCAGCCTGAACAACGTAGACGGGATTTCAGCTGGCATTTGCAGTCAGCAGGAGCTGCGCATAAGCAAGCACCATATTTCGTCCTGGTCTGAGTGATTATCCTTGCACAACCACAGCTGCACTGCCTCTTGCACTCCTCTTACCCCTAGGACATAAAGGGTAATGCCAGTATCAGGAACTCTCCTGTGCGCAGCTTAGGACTGTGACCTGGGACAGTGTGCTAAACTCAGCACCGGTTCTTGTTAAAGGACAGCTGAAAGGACCAAGCTGCTACATGGACATTTGAGGTAAACATTCAGTTTCAGACCCTTTGAATCTAGAAGGCCCATCAAGCAAGCACAACTATGGCATGCCCTTTTCCACAGCCAGGCACATGTTTTCCCACACCCCTGTCTAAGCAACAAATGACCATATGAATTTACATATAAACCACTGCCCATGATGGACAGAATGGTTGGGGCATCTGCATATGCTTCTGAAGCGGAGTTTGAGGCTCAGACTTCTGCAGAAGTCTGTCACCAGTTGACCTGTCTATAGAGGGTCACGTGGGCAGAAAGTTAGGGGCAGTCTGATGTGAATACTGGTCCAGATAGTGAAAATCATGTACAAATACATGTATGTGTCCAGTGGGACTGTTCAGTATATCCACTCGAAGAAAGCAGGGCTGCTTAGACTCCCAAACCCACTTCCCAGTGACTCCTCACTGTTACAGGATTGTTCCTTCCTCCTCCCACAGCCCACCTCTAAATGGCTCTGATAATTTTTTGAGTTTTGAAATGTACTCTGAAGGTCCATTAGATTAAACTTTTATAGACCAAGGAAAAGAAACAGTAGAGATAAGTCACCAGATATCTCTGAAAGAATCCAGTGAAGAATGGCTGGAGAGAAAATACAGACAGGAGTAGAAAAAGATGGAAGCTGATATAGAGTCAGGACAGAGACGATCAGGAGAGTGGATGTGGCAGGAGGACAGGAAGATCTGGTTCATAGGAGAAGCTGTGGAAATGTGGTCCTTACTAACTGACCAAATCTGTCAAAGGGGCTGGCTACGAATCCTGGCCAGACTTTAGACTGTGGCCAACTTATTCCTACAAACCTCCTCATGTACCCACAAGAAAAAACTCCACTGCTGAGTCAACAGCAGTTCATAGAGTTTCACTGGTAGATACTAAGTATGGGACACATTTACTTAAGCTGGATGTTTTGCAGAGACTGCGAGGTAGGCGTGCCTTCCCTTGATCAAGTCCACATCAGTGGCAGAAGATAAAAACAGCTTGGAAAGCACCACAGACACAAGAAGCTTGGTGACTGTTTTAAATATATCAGTCTCACAATATCTTACAAAGGAGGGTATTTCTCTTTTTACAGATTATGAAACAGAGGTGCCGAGGGACCAAATGTCTTGACTAAAGATGAGTGAGCAAAAATGGGGAGTGAAGTGGCCCTCCTGATTTCCAGTCCACTGCCTAGGCGGCCAGAGGGAACTAGCTTGAATACAGATATTATAAATGCTGCTGAGGGATGAGATGACACCATCTGAAAAGGTTTTTCCCTAATTTGCATAATAATAAATACATGTATAAGTGGAATTAACTAGCAGGTATTTTTTTCATCTGTTTGTTTTAATTATTTCAAACTGTAGTGTTTGTAATTGTGATCGACACTAAACCTTTATTTAGACTGTGCTTTGAATAAATGTATTGACATTAAAATTAGTCACCATAACCTATAAATCACAGGATGGATTTGGTTATGAATGTTACAAGTGCTATATTAAGCTTCCAAACAGAATTAATTTCTTGCTCTAGGAGACCTTGAGAAGGTGTGTATTTCTAATGCAGAATAAGATACGCAACTTGAAACAGTTTTTTACAATAGCTTTAATTTCTGAGAATAGGTTTTTCTTATTGCAGCCAGTTTAAGGACATGCTGGGAGACAGAAGACCATAAGTTAAATTCCCAATATTGCATATGTGAACTCTGCCATGGTAAGGGAGGTGTTCAGTAGTACAGCTGAAAATTTGGCATCTCACTCCTTTCAACTGTCACTGGGATTTGGATGCCTTTTTGTTGTTGTTTTCGAGCATCAGAAAAAAGCCTATATGGAATGATGTATTTTTATGAAAAGGACAGAGCTTGATTTCTAAATACATGCTAACTCAACAGTATCCAAAATCCGTAGGATCTCAATTATTCCTGAGGGAGTTCAGTTTATTACCTTTTTCCTCTGTGGTTTTACTTCTGATCAAGACCAAAAATCAAGATTATTCTCTTTGAAGATCATAGTTTTCTATATTGATCCTGCCTTTGTTATCTCAATGGCTTATTTGTTCGACAGAAAAGATATGACTAGGCATATATCATTGTAGAATACAGGAAAATTCACTGAGATTGATGCATAATCAAAGGACAAGCACATTATCAAATCTAGCTGTCCGAAAGTCAGGGCTAATGTTAACCAAGAAGCACATTACTGTGATTCCATCAGAATGTTCTTTTATTTATTTAACTTTCCCATTTTCATTTTTTATTTGGGTAAGATAATTGCCTGTGATAAGCTCTCTCTGTGTAGGTTGGAAGCATGCAGAAAGCCAGCCTTTAGACTGGAATATTTACGCTAAGCCTAAGTATTAATGATGTGTAATGGCCAGACCATATTTGCATATTGAAATGATCTCAATTAAAATCCTTTATCAGATGACTTCAAAGAGAGAATCTCTCAAACTGCAATATATTTTTCCATGAAACAGAGCCTATTAGGGTTGTAATGTGTTTATCTGCATTTCTAAAGACAATTATTTTAGTGTTGATTCCTTAAGTAATAAAAGATACTTTTCTTTCCTTCGGCTCCGTACCACAAAATTTTATCTTTCTTTATAATGCACTTACTGAGCCCTGAACTTCTTTGAAGGACCAAAGCATAAAATAGTCCACAGAACTTGAACTAAATAATGCCTTGCCCTTCGATACTGTTTCTCATCCTGAGAATCTAAGTACATTACACAGATTTACAATGTCTAAAAGAGATAAGAGACTTATAGGGCTCTCTTCACCCACCGCTGGAAGACAATCATCTCTGAGCAGGAACACAAAAGCTTTTTATGGCACCGAGGAACAGCATGCAAGTGGACAGTCTTTG
Source organism: Gavia stellata (assembly GCF_030936135.1). NCBI lineage: Eukaryota > Metazoa > Chordata > Aves > Gaviiformes > Gaviidae > Gavia > Gavia stellata. Next base: position 10,041,654 of record NC_082595.1, read on the forward strand.
CAAGAAGCAATGAAGTAACCTATTTAAAGAGGGGAAACTGATTAAAAAAAAAAAAAAAGGAAAAAGATAATTCACCAATTTATCTTTTCTATTTCTTGATAGATTTCCATTCAGTGAAAAAATCTCCAGCCACAAGCAAATTTTTAGAAAATCTTATGTTTTAAAAGGCTCTATATACTTTTAAAAGGGGGAATTCTGATAATTTTTCTAAGGAATTTCAGTTATTTTCACAACATTTAAAAAGAACTGGTTTGTTAAAATAAAGATAGTAGCTGGAAAACACAGCATTTCATTTATTAACAGAAAGGCCTAGAGGTAATGAATTAATAAATGGGGGAACAATATGTCATTTGCTGTATTAGGGTCGAATTTAACACATACTAACCATTGGAAGACTGGGTTCTGCTAATATAGATTAATTTCTGTCTTGTAGCTGGGATCTAGCATTGAAAATGTGCGTGGCAAGTATTTTCTTGATATTTGGTTCTTTATTGTTTTCTAAAACCCCATGAGTCATTATCAACTAGGTCCTGGACAAGAACTGCGCAATCATAAAAATAACCGTAAGTTCCAAAGATACAAAAATTACTGCACAAAGATTTTTCATCCGGAATTTCTCAAAGGAACTAGTGCCACCTGCAACTCAGACATCCAGCAAGAGGGAAGGAATGACACAGTACAGTGATTTGAGTGACCTACCACCCACTGCAAATAAAAAATAGCCAAAGAGGCAGCTCTATTTCCTCAAATTTAATACAACATTTTCTCACGCTGTAAGGAGTGACAATCCTGGAGTCATCTATTAGGGATAAACTCCCTCAAATTATCTCACATATATCACAAGACGCAATGTACACACGGAAGCAGCTGCCACATATCAGCTGCTCTGAGGTAATTACCAGCATATATTCTCACGGTAACGGTGAGGATACTTCCTCATCTTTCAATTCAGAGTAAACTACCTTGCATTTATGACAGGGTAAGAGTATAGAGAGCCTAGTTACCACACAGCCACTGATTTACAATAGCTTGCTCCCTTGTGTAGGTACTCTTACTCCTCAGCAAATACGAAGTAAGTTCAATTAGCCCACCTTCAACTTAAAACACTTTCATTATCTGAAATAATTTGTTATCTCTTATGCCAAGCGTCTTTCACCAAACAAGAAAAGGCAAGCTATTAAAATAAATAATTTGTTGTTGCAAGAAAGTGCAGGCAAGGGTTTGTTTTTATTCAAGTTATGAGAGAGACAGATTTGTAAGAATTAAAAAAAAAAAAAAAAGAAAAATGTTAGGTTTAAAAGACAGACAAAGTATTAGATGCTGCCCTATAGCGTAGTTATGGCACTATAGTCTTCAGCTAGTGTTTTGACTATGAAATTTGAAGTCATGGAGTCCAACAGAAAATCAAAGAAGACAATATAATTGAATCAAACTGAAAATATTGCATGGGATTTATTGTAATTTCCCTCGTGAACCAAATGCGAGGATTTATGGGGTCAGCCTAGATTTACCCATAGAAAAGGGCAAATTTGATAGACTTTGAAGAGTCTATAGTCTGAAGTGTATTTATCCAAAGAATCTATTTTAATACAAAATAGTATTAAGACACTATATACTCTATGGTATATTTAGCACTGTTTTTACCTAGTATTAGTGGGTAGTATTAGTACCTAGCATTTAGTATGACTAGTGCTTAGCATTAGTATTAGTACTAGGTACTAATATTACTAAATAGTAGTAATAGCACTAAATATTTGCACTAATAGTAGTAATATTTATCTGTTATACAGCTGAACACACCAGAAGACAATCAAGAGTAGCCTGCAAATCATTCATCATCAGAATCCTGCTGCTGAAACAGAAATAGAGACACCAGTGTCAGTGAATTTGGGGACTGAGTACAAATTGGCCCATTTTTTCTAATATATGTTCATAGCATTTCCAGTGTGCTCTTTAGAACTACTTATTCTTATACAGATAACCAGCCTTCCATTATTAGTATCAGGCTAGCAAAAAAATCTCCATCAGCTGAGATAGAACACCAAGTTACCACCTATATTTCAGCAGGTGCAACACTCCCCTCGGGAAATAACAGCAGTAAGGAGGGCTACTGAAGGAATTCATTCAAAGGCATTTGCAGCAGAATAACAACATCCCATTTAGCTTAATGGTTCTTGTTTTATTTGGAAGCTCGAAACACGTTACCACCATTCATGCTTTGCTGTAATTGGACAGAGTGATCAGAACACCTTTTTATATTAAATGCACATTTTCTTTTCAATAATATCCATGGTAAATGAGAAGAGTATTATTCATCCAGTCAGCTGGGTTTGGAGCAATGATCTATTTTACCTCTCATTTTTAAAGCTTTTCCTAATCTGCGGTTTTGTAGAGAAATTGTACACGAACACTGTCAACATATGCTAGCTTAGAAAGGAGAAGAAAGAGAAGAGAAGCTCTTCAGAAATATAGAGGATCCTGTAAGGAGAATCGATTACTGCCAAATAAGCTTTCTGAAAGTTTATCATTCAAAACAAGAGGTCACAAAGACTGACATTGACAAGGGAACAACTGAAAGCACTACGAGGAATTCAGACAGAATATCCTTCTGCGAAGGATTGTCATTGCACAGAATAAAATCGTCTTTGCTGAAGTCAGTAATAGATGTAAACTGTGAACATCAGTTCAAGAGGGGGCTGAACATGTTTGGAGCAGGGAGCGAATGTAGCCATGCAGTCATAAGAGACATAATTGTGCATAAGATGGTGAGCTACCATACCTGGTGATTTGTATTTTCTGTTGCAAGAGGCAAGGTTTTGATGGACCGTATGCTTTTCTCTGGGCTATTATTACTTGTATGTCTCTAAAAAGTGCCCTCTGCTATCACAACAGCCACAGTAATAAAATGTAAGTTAATAATATTATTTATCCTGTAACCATCGTTCATGTTTACTGTTCAATCACTTCTTTCTCCCTACCCACTATACCTCCCTCCTATTTGCATTTGAAGGTTAAAATATCAACAAAAGCTATTTAGTGAACAGGTCTTTCAGCTCATGCTCTCATATTTACTGCTCTGTTGCTACATGCACAATGCATATACACATACATAGACACACGTGTGCTCAGATACTGTCTTGAGATCTTTCTCTTCTTATCTCCCCTATCTACCCAAAACTGTGTTTGAAATTACTGTGCAAGACAGGGCTATGAGTGTCTCCATACTTTGCCTCTAAAGGGGCATGCTTTTCAGATTCCTACTCAACCAACAGTTGCCGAAACAATGAAACTCAATCAGCAAAGCCATGACCTCCCTCAGATGCTTAAGCCACCTTTGCCCCAGCTGCATCTAAACTGGGATGTTCCTAATATCTCCAAATGGAGTCACAGTGATTTGGAAAAGGAGTTTAATTGAGACACAAGCTGAAGTCCATCCCAGCTTGAGAAACTGGCCCATCACAACTCTTACATGTGCCCAACGTTTCCTCCATCCTCCAGGGGCAGGAAGGAATGGCTGAACACAAACCAGAGAAAAGACACTAGTGGGTCTTGCAGGTATCCTAACGGTATGATGGTGCTGAATCACACCACTTTCAATACAGTGAGCATATGTGTAATACCTATTTGTCAAAAAAACAGGAGACGCAGAGAAAGTCAGCAACTTTTTCAATTATGTAAACTATATAAAACAGGCGACTTGACTCCAAACAGAACCCAGAGAAGTTGACTACCAGGTTTTGTATTTATATAGAAAATAAACCCTCTTCTTAAATAGTCTGTTTGCCTTTACATTACTACTCTTTAGTCCCAACCAAAATAATCCTTATTGAGCCAGACACAGTCCTCTACACACAGCTGATGCAGCCAGGCAAAGGATAGAAGGGGAGCACAGAGGTGAAGCCACATGTCCTTGTCCACCCAAACTCAGCACCAAGGCACAGCAGCCTTGGTGCCAGCTAGAATAAGGCCTTTTTGCATTTCACCCCATTCAGGAAACAAAACCCACAGCTTCATTTCAATCAACACGGCAACATCAGTAGTTACCTAAAGAGAAGGCAACTGCCTCCCATCTGGTTTTGATATGAAAACTGCTGGGTAGACCACCTACATTTCATGCTGGGTCTAGAATCACCATGCGTACCTGAGGTACTCACTGAGGGCTACAGTCACCCTGAGCTCCCTCTTGCCGATGTCTCCACAGGGGCAGAGTCAGAAACCTCTAGGGAGCAATTTGAACTACAGAAAATCTGAACTGCTCCCTTGAGATGACTATTGCCCTTCACTGACTAAGGAGGAAAACCAGGTATTTGTCCCCTTAAAGGATGCAGCTAAGTACCTTCTCTTAAATAGGATGCACCTGGGCCTATCTGAGAATATATTTGACTAGACATACACAAAATGGATTAAGGTGTTTTGCTTGTGATAGCATAGGATAGGCTAGGAAAAAAGCCATAAATGCATTGTCACACACTGATAGTACCAATTCACTGCATTCCTACTGCAGCCTCCTGCCAATGATCATAAAGCACTTTACAGAACCAGAAGCCTTGTCTATCTGGCAGAAATACATCATCTAGGAACAACTTTGGCCCACTTAGTGCACTTTTAAGACATCTTCTAACCATGAACACAAGTGTGAAACCACTTCACTCTTCATTTCCCTTAACACCTCAGCCTCAGTTTGCATTGAGGGTTCATGCCGCTGCACTAACCCCCTTTAAAATCCCACTTTAAACATACTTTTGTCTGAAGAGTTTACAGCCTCTGGGATCCAGATATATACCAAGGTTTTTTGGAAGCATTACTTGAAGATCCCAGTTGTAATGACACCAACAATAGACCCACAACAAAACTGCAGTAGTCCAAAACATAATTTTACATGACCAGCATACCTGCATTACGTTCTCCAATCTCAGTGCTGCAGAAAAGAGTGTTTCTACACTGAAATAACAGGCCTAAGATAGCGCACACCTCTGAAAAATATCCTAGTATTTCTAATCTGTAGATGGGAAGACTGAGGGGTGATGACATGAAGTGAACTGTATGATGTCAAACTGACATTGCTTCTGGGCACAGATGTAATATCTAAGGTCCTGAATCTGACAATATTTACATGAGTGAAAGAGAAAGTCTGTAGCCAAACATCGAGGAATGATAGCAGCTTCAAGTCCAAGTCTCTTAGGGCCAGAGCCATATAGGTATTGAAGCTACCACCTCCTCTAGCGCTTTGGATTGTGGCACCAAAGCCTAGACTGCCTATTCCCTCTCTAGAACATTTATTCTAGGTGTACATGGAGTCCCTCACAGACACAACAGAGAATTTTCTCCTACAGACGTGTTTATAACACATTAAATTGGAGCAATGCTGATTAACAGCAGGACTACGAAGATGCCTTGCACCTTCACCCAACTGAATGGACCAGGATTTTTTTCAGAATAGGCAAGTGAAGCCTCTTCCCCATTCAAGGAATCACACATTAAACATACACAACATTTCCCAACACACAGAACCTATCTACCTTTCACTGCTGGCTTACTAGCACTTACACAAACAAGATTGTAGAGGGGACAGAGAAAGACCTAGCACACAGGATTGTTTTTCTGAAATGGTATTATGGTAAGACCAGTTGGGATAGGAAAAACAGGAAATCAAATATTGAGGAAATAAATGAACTGTAAAAACACCTATTGTTGTATCAGTATTTTGAATTTAGGAGTTCCTTGTGTCCTTTAAGGAAGGTTTTCTGTAGCGGTGGGAACTATACTGTCCCTTAAGAACCCCGTGCAGAAAGAAACTTCCTATAAGAGACTCCAATGGTTTTCCCCATGAGAAGATAAGAGCTCTTCACTTCTACCTCATCAAAAGAAAAATAGTTGTTGTCAATCCTTTAAACACTCCTGTAACTAGTTAAAATACAGGAATTCATCTTCAGTAATGTCTTGTTCTCCTTTAGGCAAATTTATTTCCCTCTTCCACTCTTCCTTTTAAACCAAGATTCACTTCATTCGTTCAACAGATAGGGCTGAAACCAAACCCCAATTCCAAACACATTCGGCAACTAAGAAAATTCCAGCCAGTGCCAGCTTTAAAGGCTGATTCTGAAAGACATTAAGCAGTCTTACGGCGGCCACAGAACATGAGGTCGTTTTTAAAAAAAGGCCCCTTTCCCTTCATCTGTGCTTATTACAGCTCTAGAGACTCAAATGAAAGTATTACTGCACCTGCAGCTTGTCAGAGAAACACACCCTTCTTCATACTGCTATCAAAACCAGGCCAACAACAAAAAAGACGTAAAATTTCGTCTTGAAAACAATGAGGCTACAGGTGTGAGGGAGGTCATAATCTAAAGACAGTGCAGTTCACAAGTGAAAATGGGGACAGAACTCAGCCTGAGTTCTTTATGGTGATGGTAGATGAGGGCTGGCTTTAAATTCCTAGGCAGAATTTTGCAAAACTGAGGTCTGACAAAACCCCAAACCCAGTGTCTTTTTATTCATAAACTAAGTAAATTTGCTTCGGAAAGCATAAAGATACAAACGTAGAGGGCTGCAGTGCCCTTTTAAGAGTCCAATTTTCAGTAGAATGGCTCATGAAGAAGTATATTAAAAAAAATATTTTTTTTCTGTGTTAGGATATCATTAATGCTCCTTTGTTTTATTAGCATGGAGGGATATTCCCAGTATGTATGCCAGAGTAGGATACCATACACTTCCATTTCATCTTTATCTGAAAATGCTTTTTTTGTGCTGAATGTGAGTCCTACAGATAGGAGAGGGTAGAACCACAATACACAGCTCTTTAAACAGTGCATGCTTTTTTTTTTTTCCTAAATATGCTATTACTTCTAAGTGTTAAGGCCTTCTTTGTAAAGACATTTACAGTAGAAAGCTAAGAGTACTTTACAGCACCCTGCAAATTTCCATAAATAACAATTGGCCATGAGAGTTTCTTTTCACCTATTCCATAGAGGGGGACTTCCAGAGAAGAGCCAGAAAAGGTGGAGATCGCTTTAAAATGCTTCTCTCTGTCATTTCCAATACCCCGCCTAATTCAGCTAGGCCAAAATCTCACTTGAAGTGAGCTGAAGTAGAAGCTTTTTGTGTGTGTATGGAACCGTATCCAGCTGGGAGAGCAGTTAAATGCTTGCCCATCCCCTTAACTCTGGGCATGTTAAATTCAAGACGAAGAGAGCTGTTTTGACGTTCTTGGCTGGAAATCACTCTCCACACCTATACTTTAATGCATCTACTGTACGTGGTAGTTTGGCTGCTTTTTCTCACTACCATCTGTTCTGATGGCACAGTGCCTGCTCACAAGTTGAATGATATATAGGTGCCAAGCAACAATGCGTTTTGATGGGCAGACTGCACAACACTGCAATTGTCATCTCTTGTGCATGAAGGCCACACTCTGTGCCAGCAACGAAACGCTGGCACTTCGTACCTCCATACACTTGTTCACACCTGTTGACACTTACGTGCCAAAAAAGAAATACTTGAACAAGGGGGTTTGCAGGCTTACTTAACTCCCCACTAGGAATTAGCATTACCTGGAAATATATGCAGCCCCTGGCTCAATCATCATCCTGTGCCTCAAGAAGACACCAGGTCACAGCCTGAAATATTTCTGTGGGTCTTCACCTTAATATTTTCCTAGATCTGTTATGTCCGAAGGGAGGAAGAAACTATCTGCTCATTCAGATGAAAACTGACTGGACCAGGCAAGTCTCTTCTATTCCACGGTCCCATCCAGACATTTAAGTGCAAGCCTATGCAAACCTTGTATTTTTCTCACGCCCCAGCTAAGGGCCCATTTTTAACATTTATTTCACAAGGTCTTCCACAAGCACACCCAAGCTTGCCACAGGTCCATGCCAGTATCACTTCTCCTTTCCACATTTCCATACTCAGGTGGATCACCACCCCAAACCTCACCTACAGACTCCGGTTCTTTAGAGTTCAGATCAGTCCCTCTTCACCAGCAAGATTTAATCACATGCACCTACCATTCAGCTTATTTTTGTGGCTTCTAAAGTAGCAACAATTTATACTGATGGAAAAGAATGTCAAGAAAGGAAGTTAGCGTAAAACATCACAGATGAGTTTATTGTGCTTTAAAAAGCAGTATGTTTGGGGGAAGGGAGAGGTTCCAAACGCTGCATTGGGTATATGCAGAAATTCAGTGCTTTAGGGAGGAAAAGAACTGCCACACACTAGCTAAAGCTAAACCACACAATTTCTTGGGGAGTGTGGAAAGACCTGGGAATGTGCAGGGACTGGACCAGAGCATTCTGCTCTAGGAAATGAAAAAAAGAATTTAAAACTTAACCTTTAGCAGAACAGATAAATAAATCAGATTTTTTGCATATACTTGTAGCTAAGAAAACAGCTTTGCTGAGAAGGTGGGGGGCTAGGGGCTGTTAATGGGGCTTTGCTGATAATATTTGGCAAAAGAGACCAAGAAAAGAACAGGGGAGGCCCATCAGTAGCACACAGACCCATGCGTCTGCAGGTTCTAAGTGTCTTTAGCAAAGACCAGTAGGAAGCAGGAAATCAGTAAAATGTTTCCCTGTTGCAAAACCTCTCGAGAAATCGCCAGAAGAGGTGGAAATCACTACAAAATGCTCTTCTCTCTTTCTACCATTGTATACCTAATTCTACTTGTTCAAAATCTTATTGCAAATGGTACTTAAAGTGCAAGCTTTTGTTTATGAGAAAATGAATCCAGCTGGGAATGTAGGTAACAGTTGTGCATCACCTCAGCTCAGCATGTCAATAAAAGGTGGAGAGCATGGAGAGACCCTTTTTTTTTTTTTTTTGCCACATCCATGTAACAACTAGATTCAGAACCCAGAGCTGGAGTATTTTCAGTGGGGACTTTTGTTAGACATTGCTTTGGGTGTTTTGTCCCAGATGCACTGTAGTGCCCAAGACTATCTATACATTTTTATTAGACTACTGAGTATCATAAGATTATAACTTTTGACTATTACAAGCCTGGCTTGTAAATACAGTTGGAGAGGCTGAAAGGCTGTAGAGGCCCTCTCCAGCCTCCATCGTTTATATGCACTTCGTCAGCGGGAAAAGATCTGTTAAATCATCAGCCTCTGCTCTGCAGGAATAGAGCCAGTAGCTTCTGGTTTCCCTGAGCAAGGCTTAGGTTACCTGGGGGCTAACCACCCAAGTCTTGTAAACCTTACGTGCATACTTAGTAGGAAATAAGAGAGATGCAATCCTGTGAGTTACTGCCTATTTGCTGCCAGCCGTTACCAGGTAGCTGCTATTTCATTTCTATGAAATATCATAACTATGTAAATAACTCAAGTAATAATTGTAAATGGATGACTGTACTAAGGGAGGTGGGGGCAGGAGCCATAACTGCGCAGCTGCTATGGCTGTGAAAATTCAACCTTAAGCAGCCTAAACATTAATTTTACAGTGTACACCACTGATTACTTAATTACATCTAAAATATAAGTCAGACTCACTAAAAACCCCAGGGAGTAAATTACAAACAGCTATGAAGCAATGTGCATGCATACACCCTACTTTGACTTTAAAAAATTATTGTTTTCCAATGGGTATGGAGGATTTTTCTATTTCTGTTCTGCAAAACATCATTATGTTACAAACAGGTAAATATTTCTAAGTAATATTAGATGTGCGTGGGAGCATCCATCTTCAGCCTTTCACTGTGGACTCTCACTAAAGGTTCTTATCTTTATGTATATTTGAACAAGAAGATCTACATATGCTTGATCTCGGTATGAACCTCTGTATGACCTGATTTTGTTGCCATGGCCACCAATTAGACCAGCCTTGTTGACTGCAGAACAACAGTCAAAGCATCTCTATTAAGTTCTGAAAAAGAATGTCATATTTTATCAGCACACTACAACAGCTTATCCTTGTGGTAGTGTTTGTTTCTTCCATTAGCTCTATATTTAAGCATTTAGCTTAAAAGACAGGAAGGGGGGGGGGGAGGAACAACAATGGCTATATCACTAGCCAGAAGGCTCACTTTTTTAATATCTGCTTTTATTTTCCAGGTTTTCTCCTCTAGAAATATAGAAGACAGACAAAGACTGTGGTAGCATCTTTGCTTCATGAGAACATTGGGATTAGCATAAAATCTTTCCTTCAGTTGCTCCTTTTGAGGATCCTATCAGCATTTTCCCAAATGCAGTTCTTTAAAACATTTTCCCAATTTGTGACAAACTAGTAGAGAGCTGCCTCTAAAGCTCACTTGGCAAACACTGCTTGTTAAACTGCCTTTGCCCAGCAGTAGGTGTCTGTAAAGATACTGAACACTGTCACATGTACAGGAAAGACAGTTCAACGCCATCAATATTATATTTTGTTAATGCCTACCTGAAAAAGAAAAAGCAACCGACTTTTAATATACTCAGTTTACATCAAAACAAATAGAGGTTGGAGGATAGCAGAGTTCCACGACTGAATATTTATTTCTCAGGCTTCCTCTTTAGAAAATAATTTTCTTAGTATTATTTTCATAAAAGCTTTCAAATGCCCTAAAATAATGCAGAGAAATTGGCTTTTATTTTGAACAGGATTTGTCAATATGTACTGCATCTCTTGGCATATCTATTATATTAACTCAAGCCTTAATGATACAATGGTTAAAAACAGAGTACAGATGTGTATAAATGAAAAATGTAATAGATTTCCCTCTTAGTGTAATAGAATTGGCACGAGGTATTGGAAACAGGAGTGAAAGTAGTCACTCAAGCATTGTGTTTGCATGTTATTTAAATACAAGTGGTTGAGGTATAAGTACCTCTAAGTACACCTGAAAGAGATGGTGCCTTGTAATCATTGTTTCAGCAATTGACAGTTGTTTACACAACAGCAGCACATTCTCTACTGATTTGAATAATAAACATGTTTAAACACCAGCTGGATAATAGAAGGATAATTGAAACATAGTTTAAAGCTCTGATTTACAGGCATTGTGGCAACACTTTTATTTGTGGTACAATGCTATACTTCTGTGCAGCCTCTTGAAAAAATTAAATAGGCATTGTTTCAAACAACTTTGGGATATATTTAACTCGATTAATCTATCATGCATTTGTGTGCCTACACAGACAGACAGACAGAACAAAGAACACACCATCAAAACTTCAAAAAGGCTTACGCTGGTGACTGCATGCTGCTTGTGCTGCTTAGTTTCATTATACGTTGGATGGGCCTTTACCTTGTGCATATACTTCCCAAGTGTGAACAAACTTTATAAAGCCCACAGAGGGCTGCATAGTAAAATTGCTGAGTAAATCAGAGACAAAACAGGTAGAGAGAGGCAGTCCTACTTCAGTCATTACATGTGACAGAATGCGCACAACAAAGGGACAATAAAAATGCTGTGAGATTTGAGGTGCTACCCACAGCTCCTCCTTTCTGGTCTACAACAGAAATTGAACCCATCAGAGGGTAGTGTTGACTGAAAACATGGAGAAACAACAACGTTTTGGGCCTGTTTTCTAAAATGAAAATTCAAAGAGAAGCTGAGGCAGTCCTACTAAAAACGTACTTCTGTACTGTTATTTTTCTTAAAAACATGTCTGCAAATACTTTCTTAATGCAAAATCTACCAGCTGAGAAGCCTAAATATGTGGCTGTAGATTGCCATCAGACTACATACTTTTTCAGTTCCCAAGCATCAGATAATCCGAGGCAGTCTAGCTTTCATTTTTCATCCTGTTTCTGATCTCTTGCCCCAGTTTTGAACCACAATTAATTCACTGACAAGTCTGGAGGTGTGGACAGTTTCCACACATGCACTTAGGTCCAGTTCTCTGATTCTGTCTGACATTTTATTCAAATGCTGTGGGGACTGCTTGATCCCAGCCTGTACAAAACCTACAACTTAACTCAGGAAGATTACAGATACCATGACTGGCTTCTTTTACATACCAAGCCCTCTCAGTTCCTGCTGACTGACCCTTAAGTTAAAGGCTTTCAAGAATTACATCAGCTCAGACCCTAACTGAGAAAAGCCTCCAAAGAAAAAACTTACAGTAGCCCCTGTTTTCAGGTCCTTCACTCTTTACAATGTGTGAATCAGGTACAGACAGGAACACAGAGAGATTCAAGTCACTGCCTGCAAGAGTTGATTGTGTTTTGGATATATAAATATGATAGGCAAGACAACTTGTGTCAATCTTCAGGAAAGATGTCTGACACTTCCATTGGAAATTTGGTTTTGTGGTACTTATAACAACATTACCAAAATTAAACAAATCAGCACGAGATTTTCCATGTCTAAAATTACTTTTTATTATTATTATTTCTGCCTTAGGGTTTTTATTTTTTATAATGTTCTTAAGACAGTGGCTCTTCAGAGCCATTATTTAAAAAATGACCCATTATTTTCCTTACCACTTCTCCATTGATTTTACCTAGTAATTGACTGAAGAACCAGGGCAGGGAGTGGACACCAGGCTTGTGTGTTCATGTCAACCTGTGTTGCTAAACAGATGATGCTGCCTTTCATTCCAGACAGAGCTGGCTCAGGGCATGTGACTTCATTCCTAGAGATCCCAACTTGTACCTCTTATTAACTCGCAGAAAGCTCAAAACACAGAGATCTTCCAGGGCAAGCCCAGTAAGACTGTATCCCTATGTATATCAGTTTCACAGTATTAAAATTTTGAAGAGATGGGAAAGACAGCATGAAAAAGAAAGATATTTCATAATAAATCCTGAAACTTAAAGAAGTGGGAAGTCTTTTCTTTAATGATATTGATATGTCTATAGCTGAAATTTTGTTGCTATAAAAGGTAAAAATATACAGACTGAGAAATAAACCACAAATACTATTAAACCTGACAACAATTCAAGGAACATTCTGCTCCAGGTATACAAACCTACTCACTTGCTCACTTTGGGGTCTTTCATGTGTGTAGTATGTCTGTAGATGTGACCAGACCTTCCCTGGAAGTAGTCTGTTAGCTATGCCAAGGTATGCACACACACACACACGCTCCAGCAAACTTGACATGGATCAGTCTGAAAAACAGTAGAATCCAGATGTAAAACACAGAAGAGGAAAAGGACACATCTATACATACATTTCAGTTAATAAAAATGCAGTCTACAGCTGCAGCTGGAAATTGTATTTCATTAATTAAGAGACACTAATCTCTTTATGATATGGAGCAGAGTTCTGTACAGTGTTGCTAAATACTATGTATGCCATACATTTTTATTTCTGGAAAAAAGACTAATCACAATGAGCAAGTCCTATCACCAGATGATGGATGGATGTTCTGAGGTAGTCTTGGAAGAGACATAAAAGAAGAAATGCACCACATACAGTGATATAGGAAGAGGCACAATAGCAGAGTGTGGATCAGACTTAGGGAGGCCTTTATCTAAGGAACTAACAAACAGAAGCTGCACTTGATAACAACATACAGCTGGATAAGATGCATGGAAAAAATCACCATGAGCTTCCACAAGATATGATGGGCAGACAATGGTGTGTTGTAGCTCTGGGACAGTGTTAACCAGTTTCAGTAAGCTGCATGTGTTATGGTTCCTGGGCCAGATTCTGGCCCCTTTGTGCTAGGTCTCAGGAGTGCCCTACAAAAGCCAGGGGATTTTCCTCAAAAAAAGGAGCATTGCCAGGTGGCCGAGTGCCAGGATGACTCACTCTGCACTACACATTCCTTACAGGAAGACAGAAGTTCCTGAATAGGAAAGGATGAGGCAGGAACGCACATAAATCCAGCTGCCCTGGACCCCAGAGAACAGGTCTCACCTCGCCAGCCCTGTTTGGGATTTTGCTCTTTGAGTGCCAAGGGAAACAGGGCCAGCCCCTTCCATTCCTTTCACTGGCAGAACTTCTCTATATTCCTAGACCTAGGGTCACAGGGGAAAATAAGTCCCAGGGCCGTGAAGGAAGCTATACTGATTAATTCTAACACGCATAGAGAAAGGGACCTGTTTCAGTGGCTTTCTGAAACACTAAAGAAACAGAATAATAACATTCACCTTCATGTGATGAACAGCAGAAGTTCAGAGAAAAGCTATGTTTGTGGTAGTGAGAAGTCCAACCCTAGAAAACATACTCTGACTTCGGGCCATGGACCTATACTATCTGCACATGATAGAAGGCATTCACAGATGCCCTGCTTGCTTGCTTGCTTGCCTGACCTCTCTAAGTGTGCAAAACTAGTTGCTTCACCTCCCCTAGCTGTTTCAAAGCAAAGGGAAAAAAAAAGGCAAAAGCATAAAAGGTGCAAGAAGAGATGAGATGAATTCCAGGCGGCTAATGTCAGGACTGGGGGGGGGGGTGGGGGGGTGGGGAGCTATGAACTACATACCTTGGATGCAATCTCCAGTTCTGGAAATTGTTTGCCAGAAGCTCACTGTGTGTACATATGCATGCATGTGTATATAGAAAAATTGGCAAGGCGAAGGCCTCTCCAACCTATGTGCCTTGCACAGCATACACTTTACTGGCATTACTGGCTCTTAGTGTGAGTCAAAGCACTGGGCGAAAGCGATCTTCAGCCTCACTCAGTATAGCACTTGTTATGTTTTAACACAAGCCTAGCTGTGTTTCTTAATGCTGGATCCTCAGATGTTTACTAATTTAGAGGGAATCATCACACTAAATGAGTAGGAAAGGAGAACCTCACTACCATTTCATCTTGTCCAACAAATTAATGATGTTATTTTAAATATATTTTGCCAGACAAACACTTTGAGTCAAAACATCTTGTTTTTAAGAGTGTCTCAAGAGATATTAGCCACAGAGGGAAAATGACATTTCTTTATCAGCTATAACACATATAACGTGACATTCAAACACAACAAGTGCTACTCAATAGCTTGTAAGTCACAGAAGGTGAATGAAAACACTTATCTCTTTTGTAAAAAAAATTAAAAAAGGAGGTGGAGAATCCTCAACAGAAAGAATCCACTTTGACTTAAAATATAGGGTAAGCAGCATTACAAATTTATAAGCACAAAGCCCATCTATTAAGATTCTGAACAAATAATAAGTCTAGCTAGGAAGAAGTGTTCCTGTTAATGTATGGTTACTTATGTCAAGGACAGTAAATGAAGCTGCCTTTCATATACCAGACTGATCTATCTAAATTGGGGCAAGCTGTGCCACCAAAAATGCATTTTCATCATGTGTTACAGAAGATCAAATGTTAACAAATACAGAAGAACAATTAATAAACAATAACTTCCCACTCCACCAGTAGCTGTTTAACTCACACATACTGTTTATGTGATACTCAGCTCAAACAAATGCTCTAGAACACTAATTGTACACGTAAAGCTACAGAACTCCAGAGAAGTCGGAGATTTGCAGTTCTTAAGAAATGCTTGCATTGAAAAAACTATTCCCACACAACCGTTATAAAGCAACTGCAGCTACTCCATGAGACCATACTCCTATCATCCGCAAATGAAAGCCAGGCAAATTAAAGTGAGGAATAAGGCGCATAATTTAACATGAGCGTAAATAATTGGATGAAATGGTGGATTCATCTTTTAGATCCTTCAAATGAAAACAAGATGACTTTCTGGCTGATATTTCTAGCCAAACACAAACTGGTATGGCTCCATAAAGAAATGGCTGGATGAAATTAAATGGTTTCCTCTGATATTACAATGCACTATTTTAGGTCAGCATTCAACAAAGTGTTCAGGAATTTACTCAGATCTATGGCTATATTTGCATTACAGGGGATGTCCCAAAGGATATCTGTCTTTGCTTGAGCTGGCTACCTGGGCATCTCTGCTTAAAGCTGTTTGGGATTTAGGAAAGACAAAACCCAGCATGTAAGTTCCTGGAGAAGCTAGGTATATTCCAAACACTCACACTGGTGAAGGTGCCTACTTCTTGCCAAATAGTCTGGCACTTACAGCGTTTATCTAAGTGTGAAATCAAAATATTTGGCCTCACTTTAGCCTAACACTTTTGAACTTCAAATCCCATGAGAGTGCACAGACCGTGAAGCTATAGAAGACTTTGTAACTGCTGTGCAGCCAGGATGGAAGAATCACAGGGCCAGAAATATCTCATCCTCATCTAGCGGGTTACACTACTCAGCTAGGAGAGGAAAGGCTTAGGGCTCTCATCCTTTCCTTCTGAAAAGTTTCTGGATTAAAGTCAATAATTAGCTACCATAAATCAGTCTCACCCCCACAGGAGTGACCTTACCTCTGCACCACAACGTCTGACTCCCTGTATCTTCAGTTCTCAGCTGGTTGGCAGTCTTGTTCAAGCAAGAGAAATGAAATTCTTTTTTTTTCTCTGAAAATCTTACAACTTGCTGCTTTGTACATATTCCAGGGATGTGAAAAAATGTGACCCCAAACCCTACCTGGCATGAGTAGGCTAGAAACCATCCTTCCTCGTCATGTGCAAGTGCCACAGTCATTGCATTTTTGTGAGAAAGTGACACTTCCTCTCATCCTCTCTAAGAGTGTTCTCTATCTGCAAAAAGACTCGGAGTTCCTCATTTACAGAGGTACCTGCCTGTGATTCTGAATTTGATACCATAGTTTATAGTTCTAGACAAATCATTTCATCTGCAATTCCTACCAACTGGCAGAGGTGTCTCAGAAGTTAGCTTGCAGGTGATTCCCTGTCTAGAATCTTAACTCTCTATTCTATACTGCTTTTGGACCCTAGGTCCTGAACTCAGCTCTGCCATCACTCCTAGGACTGACCACTTTACTCTTTGAGGCTGCACACTGATGTCTGAGGATCTCCACACCTTTGCTGAATTAGAGCTGTAGTTCTTTAATGAAGGCTCCAGTCAGTTGCTTTATGCACAGAAATGCACCCCAAATTAATCAACTGTATGACCAATGTGAAAAACCTCAGGAACATCCTGCTATCCCATTTGGTCTCTTCATCATCAGTTTGACTCTTACTGGTAAGAATTCTTCATAGCCTCAAATAAAACACAAGATTTTCCCACAGCTGGATAAAATATGCCCTTGCAAGAGAACTGTCATGCCATGTTACCAGCTGCCTGAAAACAAAATGTAGGCTAGGTCAGGAGTAATATATTCTTACTAAATATACCCAGTAAGTCCATAAGACTGTACAGACTCTTAAGCATACATTTAAGTGCTCTGCTGGGTTACAGCTTTAATTACATATTTCATAACTAGAAAAGGGTTCATTTAAAATATAGTTCAGAACAGAAATGTTAAGTGTGCATTTTCTTTGCCCAAAGCAAAATGCACACAGACTCTGTGAAGACTGTTTAAATGAATAGCTCAGAAAAAGATGTCTATAAAGTCTACTGTAACAAGCCTACCCAAAGGTTAAATACAACAGAAAACAGACTTAAAATAGATTGATTAACATTCACATTGAGACCCATAGTAGTGTTAATTGCCACGGCTCCAATGAAATTCCATAGTCCTGTTCTAGTTTGCATCAGACAATGATCTTGTCCATAACAGAAGTTACTTCCCTGTCTATTTCAGACAAATGCATTGTGTATTTAAATGGAGATGTCTAAAAGGAATATTACAAAAAGATAAATTATCTTTGCATTCTGGCAGTCTCTGGGATAATGTTTCTGATGATCTGTTGAGAAAATAAGTGGAATGTTACTATTCCCAGCGATCATTTATCTACTGAGCCAGAACTTACTTTCCAGGAGCTGGTTCTCAGGATTCCTAATGTGGTTTCCTCTTGTTTATACCACCAGGGGAAATCTGGGTTGCAAAAATCAACCGGAAAATTAATGTCACCTCTGGTGTTTTCACAAGCATCACAAGCAGAAAATGCAGCTGTGCCTACTGAAGGCACTGATTGTAAACTGTTGCAGCTTGCACAAGGCCTGCCTAGGCTGGCACAGGTCACAGCGTAAAGCACCATCAATGCTAGACCGTGGCTTTGTGTCATCAAAGTCCAGGACTAAGGGTTCGTCTGGGTAAGCTGAAGAGTGAACTTGGTCACTTGACAGATTTGCAGACTTCAAGTGATCATTATTAGTGTTTGTATATCTTCACATAGACATTTCTAATCGAGCTGCACTAAGGGAGTATCAGTTTCAGGGGTGAAGTGAAGGTAAACTGAGAGCATGAGTGAACTGACAGAACAAATATGTCCATAAAGAAATGACAATGTCTATATTCATTTTGTGTTAATGTTAAATAAAAATAAATACATTTTATATTACTAAAAGTCATTAATGGGAAACACAGCTTTTGAAATGTTGACACTCTGCATGTGCAGTTTCCATACTTCTGCTTTCTTTTTGCTTTTGCTGCTAAATACACACACTTTTTTTCCTCCAAGAAAACACATCTTGGACATCACTGATTGTATTTTACTTATCATCAAAAAAGATAGATGTTGCTGTGGACAATGGACAAGGGAAAAAACAAAAACCTAAACTGAATATTCATGCTTTGGTAAACATCAAGAATTTTTCCATAAAATGAAACTTTCAGGTGAATACTTCCTTTGAAGTAAAGTATTTCCTACATTGAAAATGTCTTGTTAGTGGAAAAAAAATCCGGTTTACCTAAGAGGTACTTATATAGTCGTGATCAATACACTATCCAAAAATGTATGAAACAATGACCAGCTCATCTCCATGCCACCTGCCCTGACCTGCAAGATTGGGTTATCTTTCTTATCTTGCAAAGAAGAAATTGAGACACAGGAAGAGTACTGCTAAGATTTTCAAAAGTTCGTGGTGATTTGCACCATCTTGGAGTTTGAATGCTCAGCACAAGACACCTAAACGTTATTAATCCAAATTTCCATACGAAGTCTGAATCCAGATCTCCTGAATGTGAATCCAGTGCCCTCACTAAGCACATTGGCATGGATGCTTCTCAGAATGGCTCACCGGGGCTGCAGTACTGACTGGAGTTTAGAGCAGCCTCAAAACTCCTCTAAATTGCACCATGGTGTTGGCAAAGTTCCCAGTTACACCAGGGAGGGCAAAAAGTGGAGTACACACATAGCTCCCCCTTCACCCCATCTGTGAAGGAGATCTCACACTTTCTTGCAAAACAAGGTGAAATGTCTAAAGGAGTTTTCCCTTACAAAATTACATTTCTTAAAGATAACATCAAAATTATTCTGGAATCACCATACTGTACTGTTTCATTTTTCAGATGCTGTTTTCATATATTTTTATAATCAGTGCATTCTGTCAATGGCCAATTTGAGTGTCATGTAACATTTTTAGAAGTCTTGCAAAGACTTAATAAATTTTGCAAATATTTAGAAAGAGAATTAACGTAATATATGTAAAGATCTGCACATATTTGATAATCTTGAACCAATTTAATAAATCCTGTCCAGTTTTAATAAACATTGGATTAGGGTTAAACTTATTACAAACAATAAATTAATAATGAAAATACTTAATGTGGAGTGTAAAGACAGTACTTTTTAATTTTTAATTGTTTTTCAAAGATCAGGAAAACACTGCAAGCCATGTTACAGTTTTAAAAACTTTGTTATCCAGGAAAATATACACACAAGCCATGCTGTTAGCAACGTGACTACTTCTAACATGCTACAAAAACCATGGTTTTGCTTACCCTTAGAGAAACAAAACGTTGTTAGAATTGCAACTGTATTGCAAGAACCTAAAATCAACTTGATTATCATTTGGGTGAAAATAGGACAATCCAGGGGGGAAAAAAATGCTTACTGAATGTGAATATATGAATTAACAGAATAAAGTGCAACTATAAGCATGTTCTTAAATCTACCTCTGTTTACATGTATAGCCACTTCTCAAGGGCAACACACCTGACATTATTAATTTGTAGTGAAGCACAGCTCATGCATAACCTTGTGCAGGGCCATCCCAAGCTTCTCCATAACGTTCATCCTGGGGTACCTGAGTTTTCCAATCAAATGAGGAACTGCTGTTGTTGGAAAAATTGGACCATTACATTTCTCAGAGAAATGTACCAGTTTCAACAAAACTTTATTTTTGGAAGGTTTTCCACACCCCCAGTGGAATGCTTAGTTGATGTAAGAGAGACACAAAAACACCACAGTACCTTCCATTTTGAAATTTAACCAAATGAAATGTGGTAGAGTGGTGAGTGGTGATTTGGGAGTTTTGAATAGGGATCTTTTAAATCAGATTAATCTCAATACACAAGTTCTTGGATTTTTTTTTTTTTTTAATGTCAGGATGTTTAAAAAATATCTAAGTCTTCTGGGACATCCGAGCCAAGGGTGCTGGGTTATGGGCCTGTATTCCTGGGAGGTCCTTAAGAAATAAAAATAAGGGAGGATCTGGGTGAAACCCAAAAGGATGCTTTAGGCAATAGGGAGTATAAGGTGATAACTGAAAAGAGAAGTAAAATACTAGGCAAGGATCCAGAGAGGATGCAGAAAAATAGCTAATCTATAAAACAGCAAAGTATTGATCCAAAGGATTTGTATGTTAGGATATCTGGGGGCTGGAGCGACCAAAAGGAGAGTCTTGAGGGTTACCTGCCAATATGGAAAGACAGGGTAAAACACCAAACAGGACACTGAAAGTATCCTACTGACACTTTAAGAGGACTCCTATTCACCCCTTTTTTCCTAAATAATGTATTTACTACAGCGTGTGAAATACTATCCCTGCTCTAATGAGACACATGCCTGCTGCAGAGGACAGAAATGATGAGCTTCATGTCAGACCAGGACAGCTGCAGGGCAAAGCCCATGCTAGTCTTGCAATTTGATTTCCATTTTACACTTCCACAGATAATTTCTGTGTATTTGGAAACAAAAGGCTTTTTCTGTAAATATATCTTATTCTAAAACACTATCAGGAGAAATGGCTTATCCTATGAGCAGTGACTTGATTTCTTAAGATACTCAGGGAGGAACCAGCAAACTCAGTCACTGCTTCAGCTGCTTTTCACCGTGGAAACTGTCCTAGAGGCAGAGAGAGCAAACTGGTAGCTCGTTGGAACTGAAAATTAACCGTCTATTATTAAATAATTATAGGAACCAAACTGAGGAAATCACATTGATTCTGTAAGCAGAAAAACAGGACACATTCTTCTCTGGGCTCTTCAAGTAACCAAACAATTAAATTATATCAAGCATATAAAAGTTGGGTGGAACTAAATATTCACCTTAATTAGGCAGAGAGATGGAGCAATATTGTTTCTGCCTATCTGATTTTCCATTGGGTAATGTTCTTCTTTTTTATGGCAGAACTAAATATCTGAAATAATTCATTATGAATCTTGGTTTATGAAAGCTAAGAATTATTCTGAGGAACATACAGCAGAGTAAGTGAAGAAATGTCTATTAGAGAAATGAAGAGGAAGACTATTACCAACTTGAAATTGCTGTAAATGAGCCCTTTATTACCTGAGATTTGAAAGCCCACCAACCATAGCATCTCAATGTAGACAGAACCAACAAAATTTGCAAAAATATTCCATTGCCTTCCTCCAACACTGATTTCTCTGGTTCTTCACAGGCTTCCTTAGTCTCAGTAAACTGGTGTTCTAACAGAGTAGTTTGAGGCACTTAAGCCTGCAATAAAATTATACTGATTTTAACAATCCCTCAGCAGACTTTTAGACTGGATTCTGTTATTATATCCCTCAGTGCAGGTATGAAGCAGCAAGAACTGCATTTTAACAAAGCTGCTAATCTGAGCACCAGCACCACTGTAGGGAAGGTCTTTGCATCAGTATAGCAAAGTTTGCCCTCCATACTACTATAGATCAGTGCCTAATAAAACCTTTCCTCAGCAAATACTGACAATGAGAAGTCGTCGTGAACAGATTGCTATAATCCATCGGCTAAAACTCTCTGCAGGACAGGCATCCATTCCCTACACTTTCCTTTAAACACTTTGGCCCTTCCCATACAAATGAACTGGAATGGTACAGCAGCATTTTGCTTGGCAGGAACATGGTTAACTCTGTGATCACCAACAGGTATCAAACTTTGTCAGGAAAGGAGATATCCTCCAAACAGGAAGAGACACAACACTGCTGAGAATCCCCCATCAAATACAATAGAACATGAAGGAACGGCTCAGTTTTTAGCTCTGGCATCCAATAACAAGTCAGAACCCTGAGGACACTGTCTTACTCAGAGATGTGAAATGCAAATGAACAGTAACATTGACAACTCAAGACCAAGCAGAAAACAAAGGACTTGAAAGATACCTGGAAAGGTTTTGTGTGAACACACAGCTTTTTTCCCTTTTTTGGGGGGTTTGTTTTTTTTTTTTTTTTTTGTGGGGCAGAAACATATTCATTTATGTGAAGAAGTTAGATGGGTAATTTTACTGATCACTGGAGTCCCTGAGAATGTTTTAGCAGAAAGAAAACCCTGAGATGGTAGCGTACAGAAATAATTTAACAGTGAAAGTCACCAGGAGCTCAGAAAAACTGGTTCAACATAAAAAAGTTGTGGTGTGTGAAATAGAATAGGTGAATTCACTTTCCCAAAACTCAGTCACAGGACTTTTCAAAATATTTTCCTTCTTGAAGATTTCTTATTTAAGGTGAGAAAATCTAAGTTAAATTTTCCTGCCTGCCTCTAGTGCTCTGTCCTAAATTCTCTAAGAAAGCCAGAGTAACGCTGTTTCTACCTGTCTAATTCTCTTTTAGGTCATGTGTTTGTACTCTTTTATAGTAGGACTAAATATCTGGGAAAAAATCAGTATGAATCTTGGTTTATGAAGGCCAAGAATTGTTCTCAGTAAGCAGAGAAATATTAGCAAGAAGCCATGTAGATTGAGACAGAGGTATTTTGGTGATGCCTGTTTGGTTCACTCAGCAAGACACTCAGGGATGCCACACAGATGCTTCACGAGAGGGATATGTGAGCATGCTGGCTGCCCACATCAGCCCCCACCATGTCATTGGCAAGGCCAAGCCAGGAGGAGGGACAGCCGCCATGCTGAGCCTTCAGCCCCAAGATACGATCCAGCCAAACAGCACCAGTGACAATTCCCCTCTCCACCCTGGGCATGCAGCTCAGGCACGGAGCAGTTTTTCATCAAGGTACACACCAGTCCTCCCTGTCCCCACCATAGGAGGAAACCCAGGCACAGAGGGAGCCACAGCACCCTTGGCACCCACCCCAAAGTGGTCCATCACAGAGCCACCTACCCACTGTCTAGGCAGAGATCAAGAGAAGAAAGCAAGAGGATGAACAGGGGTCCCATGCCCAGCACAACACCCACACTACTGAAACCTCTGAGGAGGGTTTGCAACGGATCTAAAAACAGGCAGTTCTGGGTTGGAGGTTTGTTACACAATGAAAAGTCAGGTCATGTTTACAAACCTTTCGGCGGAAGTGGGGCCAAATTTCAGTAATCAAATGTCAAGGCTGAATTTAACCTTCTCAATATAGGGTAGAGGGCAACTTGTAGCTTCAGAAAGAAACAGGGCAAAACTCATCATGAGACAATACTGCCTGATCCACGGTGGAGGACATGCAAAAATGAATGCATTTCACATGATTCCACCCCAGATACAACTCCCTTCCCGGCATCTTGAGGAAAAAGATATTTTATTAGAAAGTGAGGCCAGGGTCATTCAAATTTGGCCTGTGTTATCTGAAATGTGAAGAATGTAAAAACTTACAGGAAAACTCAGGAGACCTAAGACTAATAAAGAATACAGTCAAAGTTTTTGTCAACCCAAAGACAGGAGTGCATGAGGAACAATAGCTTCAAAGCCAGGGGAGGGGTAATTGTTTGCTGTTAAACCAGTAGAAAATCTAGTGGAAGCAGTGGCTGGGGGAAAGATGTCAAAGAGCAGTGAACTAATAAACATGTGGAAAAGTAATACTGAGAGCCCTTCCTGGAGTGCAAGCACTCTCCTCTTTTTTCCCCAGCAGCTGGTACATTTCCTGCTTTCTTGTCCTTGCATGCGTGTGCAATCTTATCTCTCAGGGTTTTTTTTTTTCTTAACTAGACCACTCGGAGGTAAATTGGGAGGTTCAAACAAAATGTATCTTTGTTGAATGTTGGAGGAACAAAAGAAAACAGAAAGTGATTTTATGGCACAGCAGACAATTCAGCAGGGTAAAGCACCTGGTATTGGCATGTCTAATAGCTGTCTTGCCTATGTCCTAGTGCAAACATAAGCATACTTCTTTATTCCATCAAGAGATTTCTTGAAGTTTTTGTCTCTGTCTCACTCCTTCTTCCTATCCAAAGAGAAGAAATTCCTTTGTTGACACACAGGTCCTAGTCTGAAAGCCAAAGACCCTCAGATGCCCACTGGCTATCTCTTTCCCACTAACATCCTCTTTCCCACAACAGGAGGACTGAGTTGTGAGCTGCTGAAACTCTCACAGCTCAATCACTGTTTGTCTAGCTTGCACTTGAAGCCTACCACTTGCTGCTGTTTGCATAATATCCAAAGGAAGTTGGCTGACCAGACAAGTCAGATACATGAAGAACTTTGGGCTGAATGCCTCATCCCAAAACCAATTACCAGAAGTGTCTGACTGATGCCACATGATGAATTGCTCTCTTCTGGATGCACTGACAATGGAGGGAGCCTAGGCACTTGGCTGAAGTGTTCTGAACTGCTTTGTGAGGTCCAGACATTTACCTGCTTTGTACTGCAAGGGTGAAGTCAGGCTCTGAACAGGACAGTCTGAATCTAGCCCATTTAGCCCAGGAAGTCTCCAAAAACTATGTGTGTTCCTAGTTCTCTCTTAGGATCTGACACTCAGAAAAATATGGCACTAAACAAACAATACATCTGAGCAATTCCATGTGCTCTGCCCACAGAACGTGTCTAAAAGTCCCTTGAGAACTGCATGGGGAAAAGCATACACCGTTTAGCAGATACATCACCACACACAAATGTATTTCATTCCTTTCCCAATAAGGACTTTTGAATTTGTTAAAAAGTATTTGCAGAGAAAATGAAAGGAGCCCCTGGCATCAGGAGTCCTTGGAGAGTGAGCTATGCACTGGCTAAAGGCTCTGCTGATCACAGTTGGAAGGACAGCCTGACTTTATCAAGAGGATCAAGGAGAAGAAGAGATGGAATATGGGAAAGGTTGGAGGAAGATAAAAAGGAGGAATTTATCCATCAAGGTCAGCTAATTGGAGAGAAGTTTCTGCGTTGGGGTGGCTGGAAGCAGTATTAATCCAAGCCAAAATTTTACCCTTTGTAAACTTGTGTGTTCCTCCTGTAAGGCTTTTACATTGCCATGGAAAAGAAGGGTCTGTTTTGGCACTGAATCATTCTGGGGCAGGTTTTTCTCTCCATATGTTTGCATAAATCTACAGAGGGCAATGGAGTTACACCACCGCATGTTGGTGTGAGATCAGAGGCAAGCTCAGTATCTCTCACCTTGTCTGACAGACTCTTTGACCCATTTCACTCTTTTTTACTCTGTCAGCGTTCCAAGGTCAAAGACCATGCCCAAATCTAAAGCAGATCATAACTCAGATGCTGTATTTTAAAGACATAGGCTCCCTTTTTTTAATATTGCATTATTTAAAATACACTTTCCTTTCTGTTAGCCTTATTGCTACGTCCAAATGATCTTGACTTGGGCTAGGGGGCACACATGTTTCCGGGAGGTGGGATCCCATTTCCTTCACACCAGTTTCTGTGGCATCATCATCATCATCTGCTTATTTCTGCCCTTGATCACATCCTCTGAAAAGCTGGCAGATGTGAAACCTGAGCTACCCATGAGCCTCCACACATCCCATAGCAGTAGGTATCCAAAATGGTTCAGATCATCTCTAATTTCTCTGTGGATCATATGTCTCCTTCAGAAAAAGGGTGGGGAGCAGATGTGCAAAACAGAGAGACAGAGAGGCTATGATAATCATATTTCTCTTTCACAGAAGGGAGGGGTGAGCGTGTGTATTGGAGTGGGGAGGGAGAAAGAGAGATTATACACAGAAGAACGGCAGAAATTTAAAACACAGGTCAGATTGGATACATTAACTGTGTGCAAAAGTTTCCTAGTGAGAATATTTCCTTTTGGATGATTTAACAAATGTAAGCTGGATCAAGTCTCCATTATGCAAGAAATATGTTAGGTTTCTTCTCTAGCTATGCACAAATGGCTGGGAAAAGCTGGATATAGTCCCATCCTATAAACTGGAATCAGAAATAAATTGAAAGATTTATAAATTGGAGGTGCAATTCTTCAGCTACATTGGTTTAAAGATGGTGAAATGAACGACTAAAGCATTCACTCACAGTGTTTTATGAAGCAAATCTAATGTGCAGGTTTTGTGACCTGCAGTGACTTTAACTTCTCAGTAAATCAAAAAGCTTAACAAATATTAAGATGGCAAAGATTACCTGTGTGTGCCAGATTTTATCTTTTATCCGTTATCATTTAGGAAATGAAAAGCTTGAGTCGGAAATCAGACAGCCAGTCATGTGACTCAGGCGGTCTGGCAGCCCCACAAGACAAGAACCTGCAGGAGACACAGAAACTACACATCCGCTGATTAGTTTTTAGTCCTTAAGAAATGGCTCTCTTTATTGTTATTATTATTAGGAACCAATGAGCTTTAGAATCAGAGCAATTCCCTTCTAAATTCCACTGCGATGAAAATTCATTATCACAAGCTAGAGGAAGCAGCTGGGTGTATAGCTCATGGCCAGGCTTAGGGGCAGTTCCATATACATGTGAGCTTCAGAGGTGTTGAGATTTGGGGTGCAGCACACAAGCATCCATGTGAACAACACAGAGGCCAAAGAATTCTCCTTTTTCAGCCTTGGTCCAGAGTGGCGGGGAACTGGCTGCCAGATGGGATCTTGGCTAAGCCACAGGTTAGTGATCCACAGCACGTGGGGAGACTCGCCGTGGTTCAAGTAGAGCATGCCCTCGATTTGCTAAGACTGTCTTGCAGTTCCTTCCTGAGAGCACGGGAGGTAGCTGCCCCGGCAGAGGTATCGGCTTTTCATGTCTACAGTCCTCCAAATATGCCATGGACCTTCAGAGTGAAACAAATATTTATATTCTACCCCAGCTCATAACATTTTCTAAGCTAAGGGCTGAGGGAGTCAGTGTGCGATTAGTACCTAATGCCTAAGTAGAGTTGGACTTTTTCAAAACATTTTTGAAACGTTTGCTGATTTATTGAATTAACATCAGGTCTACTGGTGGGATACTGAGTTGGAGTGGATAAGGCCTGCTTCAAGGCCACAAAACAATGTAGAGACCGAATCACAACAAGAATTTGAGCCTTTCTAAGGTCCAGACACAAACCCAAACAAAATAACACCATCAGCTCTATTAGCTTGTCACACACACATACATTTTTTCTTCTTTTTCCATACAGAAATTAAGATAATCCCAAAGGTTAGACAACCTCCATAACAAAATCGGACCTGTAACAACCACATCAACTATGGGTGACACTGCAGGTTCTAGGTTTGCATAAACTGTCTTTGCTCCAAGAAGGTCTTTCCCTCCTCCCATCCCTGCAGCCTCTTGTCCCAATTACCAAAAGCATTTATGGCCATCCTTTCCTCTTCCATCTCACAGCTGTAAATGAATACGTTGAACATATATTGAAGTGCAAGGAGAAAGATAATGGAAAGAGTTTTATAAAATGGGGGTTCCATTTTTTCCTCAGAATGTAAGATCTCAATTTAAAAATGGCATCAGTTTTCTTCAATTCTGAAGCAACACTATAGCTGTTTAATAGCAGGGAGATGTTGATTTAAAGCACAGCAAATAACAACCCATTTCTCCTTTCAGCTGGTACAAAAAAGAGTGTTGAAAAATAGAACTGGGTTTACACTGTTATTTCCTATGTAACGGTCCCTCTGTCACAGCCTGAAAAGGATTATCGGCCAGAAGCTGACAAAGTCAAGTGCACCATTGCCATCACTTCTCTTTGATGTGCACTGGTCAGAAAAAAGAAATAACACCAAGCAAGCCTGAAGCTGGGGTAAGTCAGCTTCATTCCAACAGCATAAGCTGTTCATGGTCAAGCAATATTTGGCCCAAAATGTAATGCAAAAATACTACATTCAAAATAAATTACCAAACATTTGCAGGTAAATCAACAGAGAAGCTTACATATTAACTAATAAAGGCCAGCAATTGACAACAACAAAACGGTTCAAGTAGGAAGAGAATCAAACTTCAATGAAAGAAACTGTGGGGCCACATATGTTAAGTAAACAGTTTTGCTGTAGGTCTAAATAAGTATTATTCCTCCATTCCACCAGAACCATACTAAAGCTACTGTGGAAAGTCAGCATTAACGACTAATACTTGTCCTGAAGGTCAGGCCACCTCCTGTGGAAAAGATAGAAATGCAAGTCTCCAGGACTGTGCAGACAGACATCTGTATTATAAAATCTTTTCATATTGTATAATATAATAGATATATTTTGTATAATTAATTAATAATAATATATTTATGGAGTCCTTGCATCTGCCTTTTATTTTTAGACTTGTGGATTTAACATTAAAGGAAGTTGTGAATTAATGTCCCTTTATTGCAGGGTGAACAGAACAAACTCTGTCAACAACTAGCAAAGGGCTAAAAGGTAACTGTACAATCTGCTCTGAGCAAGGGGTGCTGTGTATCTCTTTTCTGCCAAAAGCAGATTGCGACTCAGCAAGTCAGTTTTCTACCCTGATCTCCCTGACTTTGGGAAGTTATTTCACTGCTTCTCACAGCATGCAGTCAACCATGCCACATGCCCAGCTTGACACCTCTGGCCAATGGAAGGTGTACAGGGATGAGGGCAGCTTGCTTTCTATGTCCTACCCACTTCTGCCTCACTCCTACCTTGATCGCTCTGAGGTAAACCCTTGCTCTTCACACCAAAAACATGGCATCTGCATCAAACTGAGTCTGACCAAAGGAATTAACTGATACCAGTCTTACTTCACTTACCAGCCCTGGACTTCAAAGGAAAGGTACTGATTACTAAAGGTTTAAAAAAAAAAAAAAAAAAAAAGGCAAAAAACCTGCCCAAGAAAATATCAAAAAACAACCCTACAGTGCAGTTTCACTACCACTGCCTGCCCACCTTAATCCAAGGCCTCAAATTATGTGTAAAAACAGACTTGCTATTAAGACAGCCGTGTTAGTTTGTGAACAGAGCAGGATGGGGTGAAAGCCTGCTTTCCCAGGGGTGGAACAGTATTCGTTGAAGAAGCACAGCTGTTTGCATTAGTACACATATCTGAGCCCTTATTTTCACAATCTTTGTTTAAACTCAGCTAAGAAAGGACATCACCATATTGCTCTCTGCTCCCACCCATTACCAGAATTGGTTTTAAATGGTGTTCGCTCACCTACTGCTGACCTTGTGGAAGATAGTGAATGAAGCATTACTTACTGATCGGCATCAGAAGCTGTGGCATGAAAGCAGAAAACCTGCAGAAACAGTGGAAAAGAAGAAACTATGTTAACAGATACAAGTAGGAAGCATCTATCTCCTATGTGGACAAGTCTGAGTAAAGAGCATGGCATGCCCGTGAAGAATTTTACACAAACCACATGCAGGGGTGCTGCGTTCTTGCTAGCTGCAGGGTGAATCACTTTAATTATAAAAGTTCTGCTATTAAATGGTCTTTAATAACTAAATGCATTGCTATTTCTTCAGCTCTTAATTTACCTGTTCCTTTTTCTGTTCTTTGAGTTCTTAATAAAATAAATAGCTGGCATCTCCTAGGCCTGCTTCCTTTTGCATTCTTGCCATCACAGAATTTTGCAGTAATGCTGTTTGGGCCATTAGAGAAAGAAAATGTCAAGTACCTTTTATATGCAATTCTAGTATTTGTTTTACTCTCCATTGTTTCTAATATCCCCTGAGAACCTTGAAAGTAACATTATTTCCTTAACAAGTTTGGCCTTTCTTCCTTCTACTTAGCAAGTCAATTTCTTGTGGCCCTATTACTTGCTGTTACAGAACACAAGCAACTGCCACAAGATATCGCTGCTCATATATGTCTGGGCTAGCAAAAAGAATCTAGAAATAAATAAGCATATATCTTGTTTTCTTCCTAATTTGTTGACACTCTGCAAAGGAGAGCAATGCAGAACGTTTCCCCAGATCCCGAGTTGTTTCCGTCTCAGTTAAACTTCTATTACACTTGAACAATCCCTTAATACTTTGATCCTCCAGCTATAAAAATGGGCCTGTGATGATAATCCTGTTCCACCTTGTTATTATTTAAAATAAAAGGAGCAATAGCATTTGTTGGAAAGTCTTATGGAAACCTCTTTAAATTTTAAGAAGGGCAGGTCCCAGCAGATAAACTCAAGTGTGGAAGCCCAACGTGCAAGACGGAAACCAGAGCATACTACAGAGACATAATTTAAGTTGATCAAGTGGACCAAGTTAAGCAGACTCCTAGCTTTCATTTTCTGGCTTGCAAAGCTCAGTGCTTTTTTTCATTTTCTTCAGCAGCATTTTTTTGTTGCCGTTTTGGTTTTTTCCAGAACATAATTTTCACTTGGAAATATCTTTGTAGTTACCAAACATCTTTTAGTTGTTCAGTGCCAGGAATTACATTCCTCAGAGTGGAAAAAGACGCATTAAAGTCCTTAATCAAAGTCCCTTAGTACATGGCATGTGGGGTTTAAAATCTTTCCATGGGGCTGTATGGACTTTAACTCTAGTCATTAGGCCCATGGGATACCATAGAGCTATGTATCACAGGGACCTGGCTTCCAGCATACCAGCCTTTCCCTTCCCTGTAAACCTATTTGCAAAGCATTTAGAGGACCTGAATCCCCTGGGTTCCCTCTTAATCTATTCCTTTTTTTGCCTTCTAGCCTGCCAAAGAGAAACTGTTTCCAGGCTTTCTCCTCTGCAGTATAAGTGGCAAAATAGGCAAAGGTAGTTAAACATAGGAATTTACTTGTGACAGCTCATCTGCATACATGCACTTCTGGACAATATTTTATTAGCACACAGTAATTTTTAGGACTTGCATATACTTAAGAGCCTCTCTTCCATCTTTCAAGGTTGTGGCAGGGGGAGGGGAGGAAGGAGGCTGAGCTGAAGTGTTTATGGGAGGTAACACATGTAATTGAATCTCACTAGCATACACACAAACTGTCCAGGACGCTACTTACACAGGCAGAGGGACATCAAAGAACAGAACACCCTGTTCACATTTCACAGACCTTTATTGGTTTGCTTCGAATGCTGCTTTCTAAAGAAAGGACATGGGATAAGTAACTCATCCGACAGGCCAAAGGAGTCACAATGGCTACTTAATTATGAAACTCTTCTAGGCACTTATATATTAATTCATGGTCTAATGTGGTGTCAAGCTGAGGCGAATAAAGGTTAACATATTCTATTAGTCCCAATTGTCACAAGAATTTCATCGAACAATATGGTTCATTAAATGCTGAATCTAATAATTATGTTCACCATAATAGAAATTATTCATATGAACATGATCTGAATAGTTGTGATTTATTAATTTAGACATAAATTTAATTAGCAATTGATTTCAATTGAGTCTCACTCTGAACAATAAGTTGTGTTGTAAGCCACATACTGGAAGCAATATCCAAAATGAAATATGGAACTCTGAGGCGGGATGCTTGTTGGTGTCCTCGATTCCTACCCCTGCTTCCCACTGTGTAAGAACAGCACTCCTGTCCAGCACAGAATTCTATTTTTCCACAAAAAAAAAGATGGGAAAACCTGTCTCCCACCGAATTCCAATAGTTAAAGATCTCTTTTAGAAAGTGTTGCCAAGTAGAAGTTAAGCAGGCTCTCCCAGGACAGAGAGCAGAGTGGAACAGCTCAACCACCATGAATAGGAAGTGTTGTAAGAAGCCCATGTTGAGGAGCTGCAGTAAAACACATCACAAGATAAGAAGATTAAAGAAACTCCTCTTAGCCACAAAACGCCAGCGCCAAACTCATCCTCCTGAGGTTCCCCTTCACTGTATCCCTGCTGCTGCCCACTGCATGTCCCACTCCCCACAGTCATGCCCATGCTTCCCTACAGAGCTGTACTGATCTGGGAGCACCCCCCACAGCACCACCCATTGCTGTTACAGCAGGGCCACTTAAATTCTTTGTGACTTGGTTTTCCCCCCCTATAAAACAGGGATAAAACTGCAGTCTTGGCAGAGATCTGAGAACCTTAATTCACTAATGTCTATAAACCCCTCTGAGGTTCTTATTCAGAAGGCACTGTAAAAACGCAAAGTATTATCACTGATTCAAACTGACCTTCCCCTTGAAATATCACCATTTGAGCTATAATTCCAAATCCTGACTCTACCAAGTGCTACGCTACGGGATTAACCACATTAATGCTTAAAGCTGTTGCTCTTTTTTTTTCTCCCACTGTTCACAAGCTAATGCTTGTAGGGGTCTAATCTTGGACAATTCCTTAATGATACAGATTTTCAGATGATAATTACTGCTACATTTTCCTGACTTCTAACAGATTTTGGTCTCTCTGCATGTACAATGTTGGAATGTTATTTAATTATAAATATAGCCTTTTCTGGAAAGTCCTTCTAATTTGAGTGTATCTATCTGTTGTCTGCACACAAACTGTAAATCATTGTATTAAGAGTGATTACACACCCACTGACACAGAAAATTCATGATCGGGTTGTGAGACATAAGAGGTTTACCAGATTGAATGTGGCATGGCCACATATTCTACAGAATTTATTATTATTTCTAATCAACCCTCCTCCCCTAAACCAAGATCCCTTAACTATAGGACTTTCACTATACTTAAGAAGGACATTTCAAATTGATGTATTTTTAAAATACACTGGCATAGCTACACACAGGAATGCTGTGGTCACATTTTCAAACACAAGGTTATAGGTAGATAGTTGGGTTTTCATCACTAGGCCAAATCTGGCTTCACTTGTACAGGGCTAGGATCTGATCTGAGTGTATGTATGTTGGCTGTTTTACACCAGCAAAATACCCCAAATCACAGGATACAAAGCAAAAGTGGTGTCAAACCTACTTTTTCAATGTGTTGATCTGCCATAGGGCTCTGCCCAGGCAGTGCTCCTGCCACGGTCATTCAAGCTGTCTCCAGTGAGGGGCCTCGAGCTCGTGCAATTTAACAGTACTCCTCACCTCTGCAATGCCAGGCTGCTGTGATTTCATTATGTGCCCAGAAATTAGCACAGGTGGGTCATTATTATTAAAGGAATAAATAATCTTGAATCCTGTTAACCTGTGAATCTTGATAAATAAGCAGACTAGACACCTGTGGTAAAGGACATAATGCTGATTTTAGCAATGGCAAACATTGCCAAGGCAGAAGGTGCTCCCCAGCCCTGTCCTCGCAGGAGCCAGGATGCCGTGACAGCAATGTAATTGTTAAAAGTGGGCATGTCGGTGCCATTACGTTAATTCTAGTATAGAAAAGGTCACTCCTGGGGAGGGGACAGGCCCAGCCAACCACACTCCCTCCTTGGGATGGGCAGCCATGTGGAGGGCAGGTCTATGTCCATCCCTACATCCTGGTGAACTCATGGTGTGAGATGCTGTTCTGGCCACCAGCCTGTTTGGCTGCTGTGAGTGATCAACGACTGACTGTTCCTAAGGGACCTCGGGGATCCCTGCAGTGCACAGCAGCACTGCTGTGTGCAGCTCAGTGCAAAGCCATCCTACCTGACACATGATTCAACATTTAGGGAAAAAAAGGCAAACTGGCCCCTGCACCACAAGCAGTAAGGTAATCTCTACAATGCACTGCATTGTGCTTTGGGGCATGCTGTCAGGGTGCTCCAGAAATACCTCATGAAGCGGAATTTTCTCTCATGAGAAATAACTGTAAGAGGCTCTGTTTTTCACTCACCTATTAAGCTCACTGGTTTTAGAATGCCCAGAAACTTGGCGTTTCAAGGAATATCCAAAGGACAAAGACATCTACATATTTTGTCCCAGAATCCCAGACTACAAAAGTCTGACAAAGGGACAGACAGAGGATGAGCGAGATTAACAGGCCAAGTAGGTCAGGACCAGTGTGTTTCTCAGGCCAGTACAACGCAGCACATTGAGAAAGCTTCCAAGAAGCGTAAACAGGAATGGATGTTTGAGACAATGAATGCCCTAATTGGATGCCCATTCTCACCGCTTCCCTCAATTAAGGGGAATCATGGATAATTCTGCCAAGATATTGATGGACAGTGTAAGCATTGGCTCAAAAACTTTTGCAATTTAATGAACCAAACCCTACCCAGTTGTGAATTACAAGCGATCCAAAAATAAATCTAGTAGAAAACAGTCCACTGATGGTTAAGTCAAAAAGTTACAAAATGATTAATCACTGAATCTTAATAACTTCTCATCAGAGATACTACAATGCAAAGCTTTTGATTTGATGTGTTGGCTTCATCAAGTTTTCTCAAACCTTGGAAGACTGGTTGTTCCAGAAGACAGGATATGCAGCTGCATTATCCCTTTAAATTAAGAAAAAGGAGAATCAACATTTGCTCAAATTGGAGAGGAGTAATTCTGCTGACGGTCTCATGAAATGGCTTACAACACAAATACTGAACCAACTGTAACCACATCTCAGCCCTGAAGTGAGAGGTAACTAAGGCAGCTTCTGGACAGACCGATCTACAGTACATACTCTTCATAAAACAATAGCTGAAGGCCTATTGGAAGAACAGTATGAGATTAACATGGAAATGACACACGTAGACGTTTTAGTCTTTTCATCAATCAGCTTGGTGTCCTGCTATGCCATTACAATCTAAGTGAGAACTTAGCAGCCACTTGTGTTTTATCGATGGCTTTGAGGCCAGATTTACTCACTGCCCAGGCTGTTAATCAGGAGCTGGTTCTTTCACAGCTGCACTGGAACAGCTGGAGAAAGTTCTGGGATGGTCCTGTGCTTTTAAAGGCACCCAAGAACACCATCCCTGTGGGGAGAAAACTCCAGAAACTCTTCAACATTTCATCTGCCCTTTGAGGTACATCATTACAAAACCAGCCCAGGCCTTGGCATTGCCTACAAATCCCATCTTCCTCTTGCAGCACGAAGTCTACAAGGGCAATGTGAGCACAATACCAGGGTTTGGTACAACTAATTTCTTTAGTGCCAAGACAAAGCTCAGGAACCAAGTAGATATAGGCCATATGTCTAGTGGAAGAACTTCAATGTGGTATAGTTAGCTATGCCATCTGTGTGATGCACTGACTGTCAGCAAAATCAGGAGTGCATTGAGAAATGTTCTTCCACTGTCATTACTCAGTATTTCACATTCTAAGACCACATTAAAAAGGGGAAAAAAAAAAACCTTAAAGTACAAATACTCATGTTGAGAGGAACTCAAACATGTGGATAAGAGCGAGGAGAAATCAGAGAGCTTCCAGAGTAAAAAATGACAGCACACTCTTACTCAAAAAATCTGTTGCTCTGACTTCATTGCAGACCAGGCAGTATTTTGCTGTTCCCAGTACAGAGTGGTTTTATGCTAGTTGAGAGCAGTCAAACCCCTTGCTTCATAAAAGAGATGGGAAGATTGGCTCAGCAGCATCACTGAAACTTGCCCTCAAATGTTTGCAGATAGACCTTGGAGAAAAGGACGTATAAACACATGACCTTGTATAATAGTCTCATTTCTCTGGCTTCTCTGCATAAAAACACAGGCTAACACAGATTTAACAGTATTATATTAAATACATTTTTGCAAAGGTTCAGTCTATCGCAACCTTTCACTTCCAAAACTTGGTGCACAGCACATCACTGTGAGGTCAAAATGGCAAGAAGCAAAACAGAGGGTTTGAGTTTTCCAACAGTCAATAGTAACACTTCAACACCTGGTACTCTCACCTGCACTGTTGCTGTGTCTGATGTGCACATAGGAACATTAAAAAAATACTGGAAATTCATGACTGCCCTGGCTCGTGGGAAACCTGACAAATTGGCAATGATAGGATTGCAGACTGATGACAGCAGCAATGAGAGATGCATTTTACTGAGTACACCAGGGTGATCAGACTCAGACGGTTAGAAGAACTGACCAGAAATGTGGAAACAGGACACAATCAGTGACCTAGGGAGTGCTTGCTTAAAGAAGAACATCCAGAGAGCTCCAATTAATGAGCAAACTAAAGGGGAGCGGGCACGAGAGAGTCTTCAAGGTGGGGCATCAGTTCTGTGCGCCAGCAGGCCTGACCAGCAGCACAGCAGTCAGAACGAATCGGAGAAGACAAAGCTGGAGGACTCCCCAGAAACCACAGCTCAGGCAGCTGGTCCAAGGTCTAGGTCCATCTTTGCCCTGGGTGACGGAAAGAAGGAGATATCGCAACGAGAGCGCCAGTGCTGCAGCAGGCACAGACTGCATTGTGTACAAAGACCAGGACAAAACAAGATGAACTGCCTCGCAAAAGATGCCATGAGGTATCCAAAAAAATAGAAATAAGGGTCTTGTACCTTTGCTGACATTTTCCTGGGTGCAAGCATAGCATTTTGAAATGAAGGGCTATATTATTAGTGTTTGAACTTTGCTAATATGAAAGACAAAAATTTATATTATTGCTTAGTATAGCTACATACTTAGGACAGAACTGAACACCATCAAGCATTTTAAATCATAAAAAAATGTGGCTATTGGGCTGTATGATTTAAAGAACTCGAAAGCACTCAGAAACTAAACCACTTCTGGCAGTCATTTCACCCATATTTTCCTCTGCTTGCCAGCACACTCAGGTGTTCATGAATTGGGAAGGGTGAAGTGTGCAGATTTGGCTAATAGTTCATGCAAAATATTTCTTCCTGTACACAGTGCATTCAGCTGGCCTACTAACTTTCCATACCCCATTGCTCATAGTGCATAAGGGTCTCCTAAAGTAGATGATGTCATTACTGTCCCAGATTGGGTGATGTCCAACCCCACAAGACCAAATTCAGCCAAGTTCTTAAGCCCATGTCTAAATTAAGTACATGAATAGCCCCTTGAGCCAAAGACTCATTTATTAGAGAAATTACTAATAGGCTACAAGATGTGCGTAAAGGCTCTAGAGAGCCTTTAAGATGGCTGTACAATAATATCTGAAGAAAATGTTAATGCAAACTCTACAAATGTACATCAAAATACTTCAATTTATTCATATAAAGTGTTTGCAAGTGACTGTGTGTAAGTATTTGTGCGCATATGTACACGGAGTCACTGTCATGATTGTTTTAAAAAAAAAAAAAAAAAAAAGAAAAATGCTCTGGTAAATGTTTCCAGAAAATAAAAATTATTACAAAGGATATATTCACATTTTTAATTCAAATGAATACTCTCTATTATTCCCTTGCCTAGCTCTGATGCTGAGTGTCCTTATCATATGATCACATAAATGTTCTTGCTACCCAATATTGCTCTAAATTGCTAGGTTTGAGGGGGTTTTTGTTGGTTTTGTTGTGGTTTTTTAAGTCTCTTACAAATTTTACAAGGCTGCATACACTTAACAGGGCTCCTTTTTCACATGTGCGTCTCTTCCATAAATGCTGCTCACTTATTTTAAATATAGCTACAAGCCAAGAGAAAATGATTACAAAGAGCACTATCATTAGTTTAGTACCATCAGGACAATGTTTATATGAGTTTATATTACAGAGCAGCTCATATTTGAATAACACATGCACATTGTCCTCAGAGAAGAAAAAATAAAAAGTCCAACCAGCCATGTAAGCCAAGTCACGAAATTTAATTAGGAAGATAAGAGTTGGGGTTTTTTTTCTTTTCAGGTTACAGAAAAAGATAATTTTAGGCAGAGAATTAGCATCTTCTAATAATCTTAGACAAAAAATTATTTTGTTTTCCTTTGGTTTGTAAATTAGCTCATGATTAAAGTATCTCTCTAGTTGAGCTTCATTGTCTTTTTGTGCCTATTTTCTGAATGCAACCCTGACCTGAATACTGTTGTAACTCAAGTACAAGATTTGAGAGCATGAGAGGAACAATTATTATAAAGTGAAGTACTTACAGTTTTACTGCAAAATCAATGAACTTTCAAGTGATTTTTATCATATTTTGCAGCTGTTCTGTTTGCTTTGAATGATGTTTATCACATCAAAAACTGTAGTACTTTTAAAGGATGCTTTCTCTAGAAACTTCCTCCACTTTTATTTTCTTGCACCACCCAGTGCTGTAAATGCTGCTTCCCAAGGATATTTTTATCTTGTGATTTTCCCATGCCTCAGAAATTATCTCTCTCAACACTTAGGCCAGTGACTTTGCTCAGTCCCTGCCCTGTTCTCTCTCTCATGGTTCCTTAAATGAGAAGAAGTTCCAAGTTCCCAACTTAATTCACAGTTTCGCAGCAGTTCAGTTATATGTCACCATTCACGGCTACCTCTCTGACACTTTTACTATGTAAAGGAGCGGCCCCACATGATCTAGGTGTGCAGGAACTCAGACTGTCTGTCAGGAGCTATACAGTGAGAAGCAGGGAGGTGGCACTCCTCCCATGGGACCTGATCCATAAGGTCATCTATGGACATTAGAGGTAAATATTCCACTGACTTCAGTGGTGTAATAGGGTTAGAAGCACAGCTCGTCTTACTTGCAGCTACATTTTTTTCCAAATCCATCCTGTACCTCAAGCAAAACCATCTCCTTCCCCAAATGGGATTGCAAAAGTCAGGACCTTTATGAAAAAACCTGCTTGTTTACCTTTCCCCACATTGACCCTTTCAGCCAATGCTGTATGCTCCAGGAAATATTTATCACATATCTGCTGCTCCTTCCCAACTGCTATGGATTCTGCTGGATATTAACAACCTAATCCTACAAACTTTCCTCCCTGGGTAGAGCTCCATTAGCAGTCCCTTGGACTGCAACATGACTGATATAATTATTGTGGTACTCCACTGTATCAGCCACTACACACACACACTAAATGGATGGCCTCTTACCTCAGATAATTTACCATCCAGGTTACAACCAGATGCAACAGGGGCAAAGCAAACATGAGGTGAAGGGAAAGACAAGAGAGAATGAGGTGACAATAAAAGGCAAACA
Organism: Gavia stellata; assembly: GCF_030936135.1. Classification (NCBI taxonomy): domain Eukaryota; kingdom Metazoa; phylum Chordata; class Aves; order Gaviiformes; family Gaviidae; genus Gavia; species Gavia stellata. Next base: position 10,080,608 of record NC_082595.1, read on the forward strand.
AACAAAATAACCCCAAAATATATATAAACTGGCATAGTCTTGTAGGCACTGCAGCAGAAGAGAGTTTATTTTTAGTGCTATACCCAGCAGAATTGTATAATAAAATTATATTTTGTACATTTACCAGTACATAAAACTAATGCAGCTGTGTAATTCCTATTATACTTTTTTTATGTAATTCATATCACTCCTATCTCCTTTCTGTTTAAATCAATAGAAATTTAATTTTACTTAAATGCTTACTGATCACCAGTAAAACCTTTGCTTTCTTTTTTTTTAACCTGTATTATTTGTTTTTCAGAGATAATACAAAGATGTGCTAACACTGTTTCACAATCCAAGTAACTGGCAATCACACCTACTTTTAAATCACATTCACTGACCTTCTAGACAACATCCTTGGATGCTTCTGACTGACGCACAGATTACAGAAGTTTTAAAATGCACCATTCCGCCGCTCAACTTAGAACAGGAGTAAGTGAGCCTTAGTGTTGCTACTCTGTGGCACCTGACCAGATAGGTACCTCTGCTATGGTCAATGAGGTAAAAACACATCAACTAAAACAAAAGTGAAGGCAATGACCACAGCCCATCTAATACACGGTAAATTGATCATACATCTGAGCCCAAAGAGAAGAACAGAGACTTTACATACAAAAAGTACGAACCCCTCTGTAAGTTACATAAATACTTAAAAGATAAAGCTCAGAGGAAATACTTCTCTGAGGATGTGTATTGGCAGTTACACCACTACAGGGGCATTCATTTAATGGATCAGAGCCTGGAGCCCTTGAACCATCTATTGCTTGTCTTCCGGCCAAGCAGGATGATAATATTCCCTTAAACACCTTCCCTGGGGCTGCCTAATTGGCCTTTATTTAAATTTACCTGCTTATAGCCTTGCAATCACAGTTTCCAGCCTTTGTCTTGCTTCATCTAGCATTTCATCTTTTCACTTCTTTTTTTCCTCTTTTTCAAAACTGCTGTTAATTAAATTTAACAACTGGCAAACTTAAACAAGAATATAAGACATCCAAGTGGGATTATATCTACAGTACGAGCAATTTCAGGTGGGAAACAAAGATGTTTGAATCCTTGGAATGCAGATCTCACCCTTCTAAATGCAAAAAAAAAGTCACACTTAAAACTCTTCCAAATTATACTGTTACACAGGTGCTGCTACAAACATACCCATCTTGATGCAAACAGAAAAAATATGTGGATTTTGGTAAAAGTTTAATCAGGAAAAAAAGCACAATAGAAATTTAATTTGGAATATTTTACATTTAGGAATCACTTATTTTCTGAATTGTATTTTGAGTTCTTTTTATGTTGCCTTAATCTCTCGGTATTTTTTCTAACATGTCAATATTTATAGTGCATTACACATACAAATACAGAATTATACTAGGTGGGTTTTGTACTTCACTGTAAAAAGATTGAGACAGTTGCTACTTAAACCTCCTGGAATAGAATCTTCTTCTCTCCAGTTTGGGTGCCTTAAAACTATTTGGCACTAAAACAGGTCAGCTCTTTAATAATTCTTTTGAAAAAAGTTATGTTATTACAGATTGATAGAAACACCGTGTATGTCACAAACAAAATAAAAAATTTAAAGATATAACAAAAAAGGAAATTTTTGCTTCTGACAATAATTCTGAAAGAAAAAAAATGTATATTGTCCAAATCAGACTTGATAAACTTCATAGATTTTTAACAGTAGACAAGCACCAGTGTTATCACTTACTTTCATCTCTTCCATACTGTCTGACTCTCTATTATCTCCCGTTTTGAACCCAAAAGCCATGTTTAAACTGGAGCACATCTTACAGCACATCTCCTGTGACAGAGAAACCACTTCAACCCTTAAATTTTTCCAACAATTAATTATCCTCCCTGATAAAAATGTGCCTTATATCTAGTCTGAATTGGTCAAGCCTTGCCTTCCAGCCCTGGACTCTTTTATGACTTTTTGTTCGTGTTACTGCTTGTATTTTTTTCCCCTGTAGATATTTTTATCACTGTTTAACCTTCTCTTTGATGAACAAAATGTATTAAGATCCTTGACTCCTGCATTCCAAACCAGGTTTCCATTCAGGTAATTCTTTCTGTCGCCCTTCCCTGAACTCTAACCTTTTTAACTCTCTTGTGAAGTGCAGCTCCTCGGAGCAGACACAGTAGCAGCTACTCCCCCTTAAAGCCTTTCCCTCTCTCCAAGTCCAGGGATTTGTTCTTCTGGCCACATTCAGCTATTTGCCCACCTGTAATCCAGAATTTCTTTGCCGGGGTTTCAGCAGATTCCCAGTATCACATAACATGATTTTGGCTGCTAGAAGAGCCAGGTAAAAAGAAACAGAAGGAAAGTTGGAAAGAAAGGCAAGTCTGTGTGCTTGGTTTGTTTCCACTGCTGTCCTGAACTCAGCGGTGCACAGGTGCAGCTTATAAGCGGCTTTCTACAGCTTTCAGGCTTATTTCATTTGTATCGCTGATGTTACAGTGGAAGGAGACACAGCAGACCTGTAAGCACCAAAATCCGAGCATATGCAACTTCTCCTTAGGTAGGCCCCCTTCTCAATTGTTCCCCATAACCTATTTTAGTTAAAAAGTATAAAACCACACGATCAAAATCTGCAGGAAATGTTTGATACAGATAGTGTACAGCTCTTGTAATGAGAGCACTAAGTTTGGGAAAACTTGTTGTCTGGCTCAAATTCTGGAAAGGAGTGTTTATTTGGGCTAGTCACAGCACAAAATCTTTAAAGAACATTAAGGAGGAAAATTACAATGAAAACAGTTCCCTCTGCAACATTACCTGCTCTCAGCTGAGCTGATACCCTCTGCAGTTTTGCAAAGCATTACTGAAGAAAAAAAAAAAAAAAAACAGCAGCAAGTAAAGAGCCCTCAGGGTCTGCACCAGAAATTCATATTAAAACAGCATTAGTCGTGACTATAAGTCTCTCTGTAAAAGCTTTCAGAAAACAGAAAAGTAGTCAAGATGCTTACAATTTTTAATGGATTGTTTGTCTTCTCTAAGAAATAACTTGCAGGGATGAAAGCAAGCCCTGCTAAAGCTGGTGTCATAGGTCTTGCTGGCTGACTGCTCTGTGTGCTGTCCCCACAAACTCCCTCATTAGCTTGTGTGTAAACCCAGAACTGAACCAAAGCCTTTGTGTGGTGCCAGGGGATGCTGCAACACAATCTTCTGGAGGAATTTTAAAAATCTACATCCCTTCCAAAACATTTGTGTCTATTAAAGAATCGGTGAATCTTTTTTACGTAAATGTCCTTGTATAGATCAATGCTGACATTCACAAACTTTCAAGTATCTTGAATTACGTTCCCTTAAAATCTTCGTACTGCCTTAAAAAGCTTCTACATGTGATATATTTGATGTTGAAGTAATGTGTTTGATGAAATTTCTCTTTAGATGATAAATTCTCAGGTCCTATACAGCGTCTATTAAAAAATCATAACTTGTAGGCCTGAACTATTCTGGGTCACATGGACTACATATAAAGGAGTGGGATCTCCCTTACTCTGTGTAGAAGATGGTGGCGGGCTATGATGGTGTGTGTTTGAAACTTCAGGGAAGGCAGAGTCAAGGTAAGTAATAAATTGCTGTATGTATTGCCTTAGAAGCAGGTTAGAAATTTCCCTTGTTCACTGGCATTTACAACCCCCGCCCCAAAGGACAACACTTCTGAAAGCACAAAGTTTAACACGGTAATAAAAACACATCTTAAAAGCCCAAACCCCTGTGTTTCAGTGCTTAGAAAAAGTGGCAGCTTGACAGACCTGGAGACTGACAGCAGCAGTGTCAGCCTTCCTCACACTTCTCTGCCAAAGCACCTCAACCTTGACCTGAGGAGAAAACCACAAAGGGTTTGAGTAGGATTTCATGCCCATTCACTCTGGCATCTCTGCTGAGATTGCCAACAAGGGGGCCAATTAGTGCCTGCTTTGGAGGATCGTTTTTTTCACCATGTGGAAATGACACCTGTCCACTGAAACTGGGCAGAGACCCACCAATTCCCTGGGTGCCAGCGACTGCACAGCCACTGCACAGGTTACTGCTCCTGGTTACTCCCCTTGCACCAGGCATGCAGCAGCTCCAAGTTGTTGTCCAAGTGGGACCAAATGCATTTTCCTTTCCCAACAACTAGTCCTTTCTGATTTTAAATAGCAGCCTTGTGTTAAAGATCGAATTTAAAAAGTGATTCTCACTATTCAAGGTCCTGGGGCTTCACTGAAGATCAAAAAGCCATTTCTGCTGTGCAACCAAGTAAAACCCCATCAACAAATTGCACCAGGGCAGAAAGAGGTGAAGAGAGAAGGCTTCAGCTCTTTTTATTAAACAGAGAGAAAACGCCACTTTCCTGCCGGGCTCTTTCCCTCCTCACAAGACCTAATTGGCAAATTTCTTGGCTGCTTCCTTGGCCGTCAGTACAACAGCAGCTGCCTTACCTGTTCACAGAAAAGAAAGTGTTACAGGAAGGCTGTCCCCTCTCCAGGAGATGGACAGGCTTGAGCAAGCTGGTACAAAACATGGGATTGTATCATAAAGCGATCAGTTGATCTAGTGGACAAGAACAGAGTAGTTGTCACTGTAATATGGGTAGACATAGGTCTCTTCAACTTAGACACTATAGAAGTCATCACACTTTAATGACTTAACAGTGCAGTTTGAATAGGAGTGCATTTTCAGTGTAAACTGTTGAAATATTATTTCATGGAATGGAAAACTTCGTTACAGTTTAAAATAATTTTATAAAAATTATCTTTCATAAATTCCAGTTAATTCAGCTTCATTCTGTCAGGCAAAAAATGTAAAAGTCATTCTCTTTGAAACCAGACATCACCCTCCAGTTTATCTGTCATGAAGTCAGGCTTGGTAACCTCTCTAAGGATGTCATCTGACTAGTTTTCTATCACTCTTTGTCATTCCAGGTGCACTTCTTGACAATTTTTTTAGATCCCTGTCCAGAGTCTCCTCCAGAAATCTAGAAGGACCATAAAGATTGCATCAAGGACTTGATTAAACAACAGATAACATGTGTACCCAGCACACTAACCTCATTTGCAAGCCCTCACAGTAAATGATTGACAGCTGTTGCCCTAAGCAAAACCACTGTTTATAAAGTCCTTTTCAGTCCAGCTACATTAGTCTCTCCGCATAGCAGCAGTCAGTACACTGCTATCAAAACCAAGTCTGTGACTGATAATATTGAACTCTTCATTACCCCAAGTGTTGCTGCAAGTAATACCATGAGTTTGGACACTACCGTTCAATAAAGGCTCATTATTATAAATATTCAGCTTATGTCATGACAAGAACAGCTTTGCAGCCAAGGTGAAAGGGGTGAATTGCAAATAGGTCTAGGTTATGATAGATACAGTGCCCTATTTTTATGAAGTGACCTTGTACCCTGGCACTGAATACAAGTTCGGTGGAATACACTGGATCCTGTGTATTCAAACAAAACTGGTTGGTTGTTAGAGGTCTTTAGAAAAACTACATCATGGAAGGAAGACGTGCTGTCAGATGATGCAGAGAAGGGTTCTTCTGTTGTTTTAAGTCTGGTATTTCTAATACTTTTACTAAGGTTCAGATCTTAGCAAAGATTTTTTTTTTTTTTTCATAATCCTGTAATAGTTTCTTCAATTAGATTAGACACCACAAATAAATTGTGCCTGGCATTACAGTTCATGTGACTTATAAGAATAGAGACTTCTTCTGGCCTCCTCTCCTAAATTCTCTTTCTCTCCACTCCAGAGGTGGCTGCATGCAGTATTGGCTGTTCAGAGCTGGCTACTCACCAGAATCTCTCAGCAAGAGAGCTGCTAATCTCTGCCTGGGAACAGCACCCAGATTGCTCTGCCTAAAGTCACAACACACCCTTCTGGTTCCTTTGTCCACTCTGTATTTCAGCCTAATTAACCGACAGTTTCTAATGATAAAAATACTAAAAGAAAGAAATGACTTCCCAGAACTACGAATACATTGATTCACATGTGCTGGGCAGTTGCCCTGCCAGCTTTGTTGCAAGAGGAAAAAGGAATAATGAAAGAGACATTCATTTGACCAAGTGCCTTATTGTATTTGTGTGCCGTGTGAGTCAAATTAATCAAGAACATCACTGGATCTGCTGATGGGTTGTTCCCTGAAAATTTGGGGTCGATAAGGGCGCTGGATCATCTAACCTGGACTACAGTAATGGTCCATATTTACAAAACATGCTCAGATCCTGCAGAACCTCTCAGAACACTGCAGAGACAAGGGACTCCAGGAATACACACACCATACCCTCATCCCTTTCAGATTATGTCCTTTACATTTATTACCTCTGAGGGGAGCCCATTTTCACCTGTCCCAGGCATATCTAGGGTCCCTCTTACCTTAGAATCTGAAAATCTCATAACTACATGAAACCTGTACCATCCCAAGAAAGTGCAAGTGCTATTATGATGCAAGTGGGGACCCCAAGGCAACACCAAAACACTGTGGTTAAACCAGGAACTGAACCGTACCACCAATGGTGTAACTTTGCAGAGCAGCAAGAAACAGGTCATACATACATAGCTGAAATACTGATGACGAACAGGGAGCAGAACTAATAGGGAACTCAGATCCAGAAGAGAGGAGGATTAAACACTGCCTTGCCTTGCTAAGAAACAATTATAAAGGCCAGCCCATACCTTATTCATTCACAAAAGGAGAGCAAAATTAATTTCCTGGAGGCAGGAAAGCAGGACAAAGAAATCACTTATTTTTTAGGCAATGGTAAACTCTTGCATAGGAGTTCAATGAATATCCAGAGTGGAATGATTGAATCCTACTCCAGCAAGAAAGTCCCACTGATAGCAGACAAATGTCTGAGAAAAAAAATTTAGACACTAAACTGAAATCTTAACTCCTTAGAGAATTTTTCTAAAAACTTAAGCATCTTCCTGCTGTGTGCTGAGGGTATTTCAGTCATCTTTTTAAAGATTAAATCCCTAAAATATTTTCCTTTCTACCTCATTAACCATTCCCCCCCTACAGAACTGCAAAAAAGGTCATTCTCTGCGACTGACTCCCCCTACCAAAGTTACTGATCTCACATGAGACATCCAGAACAAAATGAGTGCCACCCGTTAGCTGCTGAAATTTGTTGTGGTACCTCTAATGAAAGTAGGCACTAATATGCTCCATGTGGCAGATGAAGGACAGACATATGTTTCAGGTGAGTTATGAGACAGACATGCTAAAGAATGAGAGTTGTAACAGTTTAACCTGGTGCAACTCATTGAGCTTAGTCAGAACCCAAAGTCAGCAGTCATTTAAAACTAATTGTTTTTCTTTTTATTTAGCCTGACAAACATACAACTCCCAGGTGAGTACAGAGGCTGGTCTAGGAAGACAACTCTTCTGTGACATATCCTCTAAGCCAGAGGGGAACCAAAAATGGAGAGGAGTATTCCCATCAGGTTCTCGGTATAAACCAAGAGCTATTTTCCCTAACCTGATTCAGTACAGCTTTTGAAGTCTTCAATAACCACTAGGTCACTGTATGTTTTGACCACCTCACGTTATTCTGTTCAGAACAGAATGTTGTCTGACAGACAACATTAAAAGACGTGGCATGTCCACTCCTGAAATGTCAGCTCCTCATTCACGTACAAAGTTCACTTCCCTGTCAGCAAAGGGGCTATAAGGTAGAGTATCTGCTCAGCCATAACACAGGCCATTCATGCAGTTCAACACACCTGAGACAGTTCCCATCAGCAGCTTTCCCACTCAACTAGTGCCAGTTAATGTGCATGTATTTCTGAAAAGGGAAGTCATATTCAGCAGCAACATCTGGAGAGTGACTCAGAAGAAACTTTTTGTTGGTCGAGCAGCATGGTTTTTCCACCTGTGATGTCATTCTTGACTCAGTCTTTGATCTTTCCAAACAACAGGCCCATGCACGGCCAGAGTAAATCCCTGCTGTCACTGGTAAGGGCTTAACAGCCCCACAGCAACAAACAGAGCAAGTCTTGAATTGCACTTGCTGATGCCTTCAGCTGAGACAGTGCAGTGATTCCTCCCCTAGGACACCTGCCTGTCCCTCGTCCTGGGATTACCTAGTCTATGACTGGGAATAATAACCTCAGATCAGAGAAGGATCAGTTCTTGAACTGCTGCAATTTACAGGCCAATATACAAAAGAAAACCAGAGCCAATACCAGTTTACTGTAATATGCTGGGCTATAAATGGTAACAGTTTAAGAGCTGCGGGGCCATGCCTGCTCTGAAGCCAGCAATCTCAGGAGAAGGAAGCATAGGGGAGGGCGGGTGGTTGGGAGCAATGACACTTCAGCCATACCAGTTTAATCTGAAGCCATAAGTGAGTCAACACCTCCGCTGAAGTGATGTGTCTCAAAGATTGCACAGCCTTTCCCCCAAAGAGGTCACTAGAGAGAAGTTGAAGATAAAACACAGAGAACACAGGCATTTGAAATAACAGTCTCAGAGTCCTTATTCATGCAACCCATACCCTGAAGAGCAGAATGCCACCTGAGCGAGGACAACATGCATAAGTAAGCAAACCTGAGTTATTTAAGGCTTTGTACTGATTTTGGTAAACAGATAAACATTCAGGCAGTTGACAGAGCTACATTACTATATAGCATTGCCCAAGGCCTTGCCTCAGTTTTGCAGATGATAAAACACGGACACTATTTCACAGAGGTACAGCTGGGAATCCCTTGATGGCATTTAGTGAAGGTTTTGGGAGTCTAAAATGCTACGTGCCTTTCAGCTGCAAAGTATTATTTAATATGACACAACTAGTGAGCAGCAAAAATTATAGGACCTCATGAAATTACTAGGGCTATTTCTGTGCAAAGGCAATGCAAGTAATTGTCTGTAGCAACAGACTGCCAGGGTCAGTGAAACAGGCAAACAAGGGTAGCATAGACTTGGCTATGTCAGTTCTCCAGAAAGCCAGACCAGCTGTTTCTGTCTCCAAGAGAAATCTCAGTGCCCAGGGCATTTGCTGCTGCTGAGGGGAGGAAGAACATTCCCCTCCCCAGGAAGAGCCGCCACTTCTCCCAAACCCACTGTGAAGGGCCCCATTGCTGGAATCAACCCTGCACAGCCATCTCTCCTGCCTCTCTCCCTCTGGGGGCAGGGGTGGCCTCTCCTGCCTGCTCACACTACAGGCATTCAAATTCAGTGGTGCCTACGCTGCTGAGAAACCTTGAACCAAACCTGCATGTAACCATTTCCTATGTGAATGTTACCCACACAAGCCACCCATGAGACTAAATACTGTGATTCACGTGACAAAGAACTACTACCTTGAGTAAGCCTTTTAGGATCAGGTTCACACATCATCCGTGATAGCCTAAACAGTTAGTGTTCATGTGGTATCAGAAATAGTCATGAGAAGAATTTACAGTTTAGGGCCTTTATCCAGCAATCCATGCTGGCAGACCTGTAAAGGGGTTTGGACATAGTACAATGAGCAATAACAGTAAACAATGGGAGAGAAGAGAGTGAGGGTCATAACTGTAAGACCATCTGGTTGTTTCCATTTGCTGTGTACACATCTTGCTAGTCCTGCCGCTAGAAAGACAGAGAGGGTTGTTGGAGTACCGAGTTACTAATGAATAGTTGCATTTGTATCTTATATACCGTTATTGATATCAATAGTTGCGACAGCATTTCAGATACTGGTTTCTGAGGAAGGCCAAAGCATGAACATTTCTGACTGGAAATATATCAATATGCAAAATAATTTGGTAGATGTGATGATTTTGTTACAAGAATTTTTAAGCGTTATTTCATGGGTGGGTGTTTTTCCTTATCCTCTAAGATTTTCTTTAAGGGTTCTTAATTCCCTTGCTGGGATCATTAGCACTTGGATGGTCAAGCCCATAACTGGCATTCTAGGTAACAGGACAAAAGAATAAATTGCAATAAAGTGAGGAATAGTGTATGCTCTTCAGTAGGACACATGAAGGAGACTTGATTATTTGCAATTAGTCAATATGGATCAATATTGGATTTATCTTTAATGAACCTCCACTAAGCTTCCAAATCAATGAAAAGAAAACAGATTAGGCAGATGCATCTTGCTCTGTGCTCTACATGCAACCAGATGTGGTCTTTACTAAACCACATGTGGGAGTGAAAACAGAGCCAAGGGCCCTTCTCAGAGAATCACCTGCCACTTGACCATATGGTTTCAACCTTGGAGTCAGGTAGCAAGGGCATTCCAGCCTTTTGCAATCTGCCAGCTGACCGAGTGGGAGACATGCTCAGAGATACTGTGAACTATCCAGGAGGAGCAGAACCAGGGCTGGAATTAGAGAATGGGACCTCTCTTTGCTGAAGAGGAAATCTTAGATTTGAGCATCTCCTCACTTAAATTAGTGTAGTTTCACAATAGCTCCATAAAGGTCAAAAATGTAAAACTGCAGGAAATAAAAGATTCAAGCCTGAGGTTTGTTTGAACATCCTCCATCTGAATTCTGACAAGGCTGCTCCCCAGCTTCGGTACCCAGAAAACTTCTTCTATTCCATAAAAAGAAGTGAGGGGAAACTTTGAGCTGCTCAGGAGATAAATCCCACTTTCCATACCACTATTTTAGCAGACAAGAAGATGTAAAGCAGACTGCCAGGGGGCTCAAGGGGCTTGCTTTCTGCCACTCTTTTTTCATCAATCCTGAACAGACCCCAAAACTCAGACTAATTAAAGACAAATAATTAAGCACATTCAGACTGGGAAGGTTGGCAGACTCCCGCTGTATTGTGAGACCACCTTGGCACTTAAATGGTTAGGGACTATATCCCACAACATCATGCTCATCTCATTGTGGTAGAGAGCTCTTGAGAATGTTATTAGCTGGGTGTTCGCCTTGCCGTTTTTCCACATGAGGCAGATGGGTAATTACGAAGCTAATAGTCTGATTGAGAGAAATCAGATGCAGTGGTTTGCCCAATTAGATGATACATTAGCTTCCTTCTTTGTAAGCAGCTAATGTGTGAAGCAAAGTGGTATTTTTGAGGGTCAGAATCCTTAAACAAGTGCCGAGTTGCAGATTATTGTGTCTCTCTTTTTTTTCTAATGGAGGAAAAGTGCTAAGTCTTCATTACTAAAAGCATAGAAAATGCAAATCAGGCTCTGAAACAAAAGAGTGAAGGGACAGGCGAGAATATTTGGTGTCCAATGTGTCAACCTACAACATCAATTACATTGAAATGCAATGCATGGGAGCCTAATCAAGGATAGTGTAATTGTAATAATTGCATGCTTTTGTTGGAGAGCTGCTGCCATTGTTATTGTCAACCATTTGTTTTTCTCTATTGTTTAAGGGGAGAGTATTTAAAATATATATATGTGTGTGCATATATAACAGCGTATAAATGATGGAAGAACAGCATAGGTAGAAGGTTGTATTACTGCACACAGAATTCATGAAGTCTTTCTTATTCCTGTTCTTCGGATGGTGGAAAACCAAGAGCCTGAACTCTGTGAAGGCAGGTAATGCACAAAACTGAGAAAGGGACATTGACTTACAATCTATGCCAAACAATTAGAGTTACTTTTCCTTTTGCTGACGCATCCCCTGGTCCAGGGAGGTGAGTTACTCCCAATGACTGGCAAGGCATGAAGTGAGCCAGTAGTAAATCATCCAAACAATCCCTGAGACACCTCCAGTCTGCCTTCTAACTTCAAAATAAAAAGGGAAGAGGTCAAAATAAACAGTTTCTGTCTTGTTAGATTTCCTCCAGAGCTGCAATCTGTTTCTGCCATTTAAAAGGATTTTTAAAAAAAAATCTACAATCTTGACAAAAGCATTCAAGATAAATGAACACAAAGGAGAGTACTGCATGGAAAAAAAATGTCAGCATGCGTTTACTCAAGATCTTATTAAGGGAGAAAGAGTGAGTAAGAGCCTCCTGTAAATAAACCAGCGATATTTTCTGTATCCTGAACTTGGGCTGGAAATTCTTCTTACAGCAAAGTGCTCAACATTCAGATCAAATGAGAGGTTTATTTTCTCGCATCACTTGGGCTTGCCAATAGGTTGAAACAGAGGCACAATAGAAACGGGCTAAAACATTTAACATAGCTGTTAAATCTCATTCTCCACAGCTAAAAAAGAACAATGCTGTACCGTCTTTACTGAGAATACACTCTCCTGCCATAGGAGGCTTTTCATGTATCTCTAACAATCCTGTACATACTCCAAAACTCACACTAATTAAAAGCAAATAATCAAATACATTCAATTTGAAAAGTTGGCAAACTCGCTTGTATTATTGTGTTAGCACCTTGGCACCAAAATGATCACATCGTGCTAATCTCATTGTGCAGGAGAGCTCTTGAGCATGTTATTCAGTAGGTTTGCTCCCTGCCCCCCACCTCCCAGACCCATCCCATCCTCCTCCACCGCCAGCACTCTCTTTCTTTAACTAGATAAAGAAATTAAAACATAAGGAAAGATAAGCAAACCCAGGACAGTATTTTCATCATATTTCACTCAGAGGCAACCAGAACCTGTGCTAGCTTTTACAGAGATTTCCTTTCATCCTGATTTCAGTTCTTCTCCACAGGTACAGCTGGTAAACCTGAGAGATGCTTTCAAATAAACTAAGGAGACTGCATTTGTTTCTCACTAGTTCTCATATAACATTATTATATTATTATACAGAGTACTTGGCTACCACGGCAATGTAAAGAGTATAAATGCAATAAATAAAAAACTGCAAGAGTTAGCAGCTTATGACTGACCAGATGAAGAAACCCAGAAGGAAGCATTTTAGGATTTCTTCTTTTTGGAAGTCTTATTTTACTGGTAAAATTTCTTTCCATTTGCTGTGCGATAAAAGCAAAGCTGTCTTGCTAACAGCAACATAATACAAATTAAAAAACAATGTTTTTTCATACACTGTGCAGAAGAAGGCTTCGTTTTCTTGACAAGCTTAATTTATACAGAGAAAAACTCTCTATAGTGACACTTGTAAAAACATGCCTGCCCTCTTGGTAAGAGGCCACCACTTTCTGAAGGACATGATACATTGTAAACTTAGAATGGATGATGTTACAGAAAGACCACGAATTTTATGGCTGAAAAAAGTTACACAGGACAGCTTATACATTATTGAGGCATTAGGTCTCTCTGGGGACTATGTTTTAAGGTTGTGAAGTCTTTTGTATACAGGCCTGTGCATCCACCTAAAGCTAATGACTGACACCCTATAGATAGCCGTTTGTGCAGTATGAAGAGGTATCAGTTTAATTTTCTGCAACTATCTGGGAGGAAATTTTCCCCAAACAGTCCAACAAATCAAGACTGAACAAACTTCCATGAGTCAAGATGTATTCCTTCCAGTGTTTCTAGCAACTGTATTTTTTTTACAACTCCAATGCCCACCACAGTAGCTATGACCAAGGGCTGGGTATGACCATGAGCCGGGATAGATCGGCCATTCAGCACTAGATTTTCTGCCTTGATGGAAAGATAGGCTGGAATCTATGTATTTCTCCTAACATTGTCCTGCTCTGGGCTAAGGGGACCATTACCCTTTCCCATAAAGTTTTTGACTGGGGTCCTGTGTCTGTACTTGGATATGTATTTGGTTATTAAACTTATGATCCTTATTGGTCCCTTCCAACTTGAGATATTCCATGATTCTATTATATGGCCTGCCATCCTCCATCCAGCACTTGCTGTGCAGGTGGTGTATTTTTGCCTGGGTTCCAGAACCTCTTCTGAGAAAGCACCGCCTTTAAAGATCTGTACATTAAAGATCTGTGTCAGGAGAAATACATATTTTCTTAATTTCTAAACATTTATTGGATAAAAACATACTAAAATTATGCAAGCATTCATGCTGCAGAAATGCAATGCTGAAGACCACAACATTTCACAGAAAAAAAAAAAAAAAAGAGGAAAAGGGGTCACTGAAGGACCTTCCTGACAGAACTGGGAGGGTACCACTCAGCTTTCAGCACAAAGACTCCCACAGGAGAAGATGGTACACCAGTATAGTCTTTAACCTGGGAGGGTGCTACATAAGAAAGTCCAATTAATTTGTGACCTTCAAGATAGTTAGTTGCTAACTGCCCATTTGCACTTCATGACCAAATAATGAAGGAAGCCCATATGGCTGAGCCTCTTATAAAACAAAACAAAAACTGTTGGAGAGTCGGTCCCACTGAATAGTCTCCGAACTTCATAGAGGTGACTGCACTGTGCGCTGCACCACCTTGTATGCTCCATCCCTACTAACAGGGCCTGAGGGCTGACCAAAAGCCTGCAGACAAACCTACACCTAGTGGGCCCATAGAGGTAAAGCTAGACTCATTTTTAGAGTGAGGCAGCACAGGGTGCCAAAATTGTCCCAGGGCAGTGTGGTGAAGAAACACAGCTTCCATATACCCTGCTCCTCTAACTATAAGCCTGACTTCTTAAAACACACGTTAACCTTTCTGTTGACTTCAGCAGGTTTAAATCATACACCATATATGGACAGGCCAAAAGACATGAATTGGTGTTATTTACATTAACTACTATTACATATTCATAGTACAATGTTCTGTTCATGAAGTTTGCAGTTAAATCTTGCTAAAAGGAAAACTGTGATTCTCAACAAATACATAGTTATTTGACTAAGCAAGTTCTACTTCAAACTGTTCCTAAATTTCTACCCGTCATGAAGAAAAGTTGATCAGCCAATACAAGAAGTATCAACAGTGCTGTCCAAGCTTGGAAAGCCCTCAGTCTCCACAGGGAGGGCTCCCATTGATACTACCAGGAGAAATGGTTGTAGACATCAGGATAGCATATGGCCTCTGAAATCAATATTGGTTTGCAGCTTGACATATGGACGGATAGATACCACAGAGAGATTGAAATAAATATGACAAACTAAGTCATACAAAGAAAAACATGTATACATGATCACACTCGAACAGATGCTTTGGCTGAAATAGGTGATTTAGAGGAACACATTGTAGATCTGAGAAATGGAAAAATTAATCTAAAACTTACAGTAGCATAATGCACTTTTGCAACCAACACTGAAGGAGGATTCAGAGAAACTCCTCAGAGACAATGCTAAGAGAAGATACTGGTGAAGAAGTTTTTGATGAACCTGCTGTAGATTTAACAGCAAATCTAACAGAATACTTCCCTCCCCCAGCTTCCATATCACTTGGAACAGAGAGGTTTCAAAAAAACAGCCCCATAGCATGAAAGAGAAGGAAAAGGTGGATTTCTCCTAGGCATTAAAACAAGCTGATGCAGACACTTCAGTACTGTTTGTGGTTTAACGCATTACCCCAGAGATCTGAATGTGAAATCTGGACTTAAGGAAGAAAATTCTCATTTAGCAAAGAAAGCACCGCAATAGCTATGTGTGAAAGTTCTTCCAGCACTGTTTTCTGCTTGCCATATGGCCAACTTCACCCACATCAGCAGCAACTACTGAGCAAAGCCTCAGTATTTTGAAAGAGAGAGAGACAGGGAAAAATGCAAAAGTCTCATCAACAAGCATGGCCTAAGGAATACCCAGCTGCCTATTTACACTGACACTTTATCTTTGTCTGATGCTAATAAAATAACATCAGGAAGTATCAGTCCCAGAAAATTTGGAATAACTTACATACTTCAGTGATCTTGTAGCCATGTTCTTAGTTTCAAACCATTTAAACCATTCCAGTGTCTAGTGTTGCAGATCTAGTGATTGTTAGGAGAAGTCCTAAGGTCTTTCTATACACTCATAAGGTTCAAGAGCCAGCAGAAATGCCCTGTTTTCTGTTACATACATACACACACACCCCATAGGGAAGAGAGTTCCCCCAGCCTTCTATCCCACAAAAAACACTCCTCACCTGTGCTTAGCCCTGAAACACAAGGAAAGAGGAGTGTGTTTCTGGTTTTCAGGGGAAACAGATATGCCCCATCCACTCGGACTCAGATTGCCATAAATTTACCCCAGCGGGAAAGAATCTTTTACATCCCTTGTTTCTAGGGATTCAGGGGACTGCTTGCTGTCAGCTGAGCCAGAAAACAAGTTACTGCCTCCCTCTAAAATCCAAATATCTGTATTTACAACAGGTGATGCCATTTACCTGAAACAGGCTGCCTCCCACTTTTCCCCACAGACCACAGTAGCACAGCTTTTGGAGACCAGCCCTGAGCACAGCCCTGTGTAACACAGGGAGGAGAGCAATCAGCACCTACCACTGCAGGGGTAAGAAGCTTTCCTGCTACAGATAGACGTCCCCAAACCTGCTGGCATCATCTGCTCAGCAGCATCTGAGACTACCCAGGCTCCTATGTCCTGTTTATCTTACACACCATGTTTTACCTGGAAGACTCCTTAGCCAGGGCTTTCAAAGACTCAACTTTCACATTGCAACAAGTCCTGAAACAGAGAGAGTTCTGAAATAAAAGACCTCACATATGACCTATTGTTTTATATTGCTTTCTCTTTACTGTTTGTTAATTATTGAAGCTGCTAATATCTGAATATGTGCTTTCTTCCCTTCAGCCTCCCTCTCCCTCATTTAGATCTCACAGTGAAAGCCAGAGTCCTGCCCATGCTGCAGTATAGCCTGCTGGCAAATATCACAGCCAGAGAGCACTGAAGTTCATTGACACATCAGTAGGAATAGGGGGCCTGCATCAGTTAATAAACAGCTTTATACTGTTTATAAATGAACACTGTACTCATAAATGGACTCAGACCAAAGAAAATCAAAATCTGATTTATCCAGAGGGCAGGTACTCCAGAAACAAGGCAATCATGTCTGAAATTGCCCTGCAGAAACACACCTCAGTCCTGAGCTACAGGAACCAACTTTAACTCCCTATCACTGAGATTTTCCTAAAAATTTCCCATTGCTGTTACTGCTGATGGGAGATCTAGTGTAGACAAGACATTCATCACTGCCAGCATTTTTACAATCGTGTCTTCTAGTCTCTCTGTTTTCCAGGTTGAATGACATTGCTTTGCTTATTCATCACTTTTACTTCTGGGAGCTGTGCTTGGACCTATTTAGTAACAGTAGGAAATTTTAATGCAGAAAACGGCTGCTCTGCTGCAATATCTGCTTAGCCCTTGGCCTCTCTGGTGAAAGCATCAAAGACAGCAGCTAAAGTAACGTGCAGATTAAAAATTGAACAGAGACCACCCGTTCATTCACCTGCCTCAATGAATAACCTTCATACAGTGTAACAAATTTCAGGCTCACAAGAAGGCTAAACCAGCTATGGTTCCATAATCCCTCCCTAACTATCCAGGTCCTAAGAAAAGTAAACAGAAATTCTTTGCATAGGTGTGAATATTCCCTTTAAGAATTAAGAAGAAATGGTAAGCTTGTGTGTGAAGATCAACAAAAACTACCACTGGTGCCATTCAAATCCAGATTGTAGTTATATTTTGTATAGTATTTGGAGAATTTTTCAGTTTTAAGCCTGGCAAATAAAAAAATACAAAATTACAAAGGTAAAGAACAGCTATGTTCAGTGAGCACTGAAGCCTGGTAAATATTCAGTTTTTAATGGCATCCACTTCTATTTTGTTCACTGAATTATTGGGCTGACCTTAAATTAGAGATCTAGATGGAGCTGAATTGAATATTGTGAAGATGAGTGTAATTACCTTGCTTCCCTTTATTCTAATTCATTTTTATTTTTTTTAATTCTTCATCTGTGTGACAAACTGAATGTCAGAGTGCTTGTGGATTTATACTTACAGTAACAGATAGGCCAGATAGTGGCACAAGGAAAGATATATCTGCACTGCGGTCAGGAGTGTGACTGCAGAACCTTCCTGCCTTCCTCTTAGTGAAAGCGCTGTAGTTGTAGATACTCTCCAGGCTTCAGCATACGCCAAATGACTGCCAGGGTACTGGCACCTGCAAATGAGGCCCCTGCCTTCCCGGTACTTTCATCTGAACCAGCTACACCTAAGGCTAACTCAAGTGCAACTGCCCACCTCAACCCACGGCACAGGCGTGGCCTTGGGCTGCTTTTGGTCCAAGGTCCCTTCGCTGCCCCTGTGGAGGTAACCCTTGCAAGCAGACAAGCGTACTCTGTCATCTACTGCTCCATAGAGCCAACCTGGCCTACACCAGTTATAAGGATGAAGCCATCTATGCTCAGCATCACAAAAGTCATACCACAGGCCACCTTTAATTCCACTACCAGTACGGTAGGCTTGCCTTATGACTGACTAATGGATCTGAAGATCTGGACAAATAATTCTATATCAGACTTAAGTGTTCTTATCACCCTGTCATTGAGCCTCAGTTTCACCACTTATAGCCGATATCTCTTTGTACCTTGTAATTTACTTCAAAAACTTTCTAAGGCATTTTTCAAACCTTCAAATATTTCCTGAGCTCCTTTTACAATTAGTGCTGTCTGGCCTCTACATATTTGATTGCTGACATCTCTCACAATTACTTCTCTTCAGCCAGCCTCATTTTGTGGAAATATGACTCAATATTCTTTGGTAAGCCGTCAAGTAACAATAGCCTTCTCTAGTTAGTCAGGGAAGCTCAGATTCACCAGTATGTATATAGATGCCTAGCAGAAGTAGATGTAGAAATAGAGAGACTCCAACTGGTTAATGAAAATCTATACAGCAGGCAAAAAGGAAGAAAGCCAACAGGAGCTCTTGATAGCCCTAAGAATATGTGCAATGGCCCTAGCTGTGTTTGATAGTAAATGTCACATCTCATGTCAGAGCCTGCCTGGATAAATTACCCCTGAAGACCATATTGCCTCAGAAGTTAAGTATTAGCAGCTGCATGCATGTCATTAACCCCTCACCTGCCACACAACTTTGTACTTGCCCAGGGCCAAATACTTTAAAGAAGGGTTGACTGACTTCAGAGCGTGGGGGTAAGAAAGCTGCAGGACATACAATGTACAGCAAAGAGCACCCATGTACATGTGCCCTTTTGTAGGACGTTTGTGATGATGGCACTGAGTATTCCAGCAGTTTCAGCTGATTTGAAGGATAATACTCCTATGCAGCTGCTCAGCATCATAACAGACTGTATTCCGTGTTCTCCCAACTATTTTGTAATTATGTTTAAGGATATTGCTTTATCATAATACTAAAGATATGGGAAGATTTGTCTACATTGTCTTAATTGTTTCTTGGCTGCGTATATTTTTTATTAAGTAAACTTGAGAAGCATATCTTCACCCATAGTGCTTGAGATAAGTGTACAGAGAGAGCGTCAGTAGGAAGGCTCAATTACAATACAAGGGCAAATCTGCAAAACAGTTGTACTGTCCACAAAGAACCATTTGGAAAACAAAGGGCTTCATCATCTTAACTGTCAGCATGAACTGAGATTTAGTCCACAGACAGGAAATTCAGTAGTGAAAGCAGCCTAGAACAGGGCATCGGGCTCATAATGGCCAACGTAAAAATGTAGAAATATCTATATCAACTCCAACCTGAGAAAATGGTCTCATAATTTAATGCCAGCAAAACAGACTGTGTCTAGGATTTTCTATTTTAGCTTTCCCATGATGTCCTAGACTTCGCAACCATATTTCTAAAAGCACAATATCCTCTCTTTTGCCTGCTATTCTATAGAAAATTTTTTAAAGTTGGCTAACTAAGGGCCATGGCCACAAATTTTGATCCACAAATTAATTCACCATAAATGCGAAACAGTATGGGAGGGATTTACACTGTCTAACTTAAAAATCTAACTTCAGGTGCCCACACCAAGAACCTACATACTCAAGAGAGAGGTGAAACAGGTTCTTCCAGAAGGCCATTCAAAGGAGTGAACTCCATTGTTCCACAATTACCTCTATTTTTTTAAAAAGTTTTGCTTCAGTTTTTCTTTTTGCCATTTGAAACGTTTTTAAAAGCTGAGAAATTTAGAAATGTGGAAAAATGGATCAAATGATGCCTGGAATAATTCATTTAACTGCATTTAAAAATCAAAAAGTCAAAAATGAGAGAAGTAAAATAACAAAAATAGCAAACGATGAAAAAATGTACCTTTTAAATTGAAATTAAAATTTCAATTCCAATGAAGTCAAAAGAAAATAACCATTAGTACTGACTAGTTAATTAAAAGTCTTTTCCTATGAGTAATGTTGGTCTTCAGTAAATATACACACACACATATATATATATATATATGGCTGGAACTTTGTATTACAGTTTCAAGTAACACAGAAGGCCTTCAAGGAATTGGTTGAAATACAGTTAAGTCCTAACTATCACATGAAACGATCAGAACAACTGATCTCATATCCCAAAATGTAGAAGTGTCAATAAAAAGCAGTGAAGTAAGACAGAGTTTTCAGCCATGTTAAACAGAAAAATAATAGAAAAATCACAAATCCTGTAGTCATGGAATGTTTAAAAAGGCAGAAAGGAAAAGTTCATTATAACTGTGCAACAAAGAAAAAGTCATATCTGACAACAGTAATGACATTGGTACCTGATTTCTGAAGTCGTATAAAAGCTACTCCTTCCACAAATCCTACTAAGTTGTCTAGACATGAAAGCATAGGGCCCAATACATGCTCTCCAATACGTAACATCTAATAGCTATCAGCCCATATGGGTAAGATTTATATTGATACTTCAGAGTTCATATTTGCAGAATAGCATTCTTGGGCTCCCTGACTCACATTGGTACTTTCCTCTCATATTATCTCATACAAAGTCCATGTCATCTCTCTCAAGCTAAATGACCTAGCATGGCACTATTGTGGTGTAGTGTGATAGCATCATTAGATAAGGATAAGTTCAATGTGTTAATTTGTTTTATCTCTTCCTAATACTCTGTTTAAATAAAACCACAGCCTGATCTGAACAAGAGGATATAAGTCACTAGAGACAGAATAAATTCTACTGTCAGAGAAGAAAGAGAAAATAAGGGACCTTCTCTGACCTCAGAATACTCAAGACAACAGCGAGCTTCAGGACATTGCTGCAGACAGGAGGTGGAGGAGCTGTCTGCATAAACTCTAAGCATACTGTTGGGCCTCACTGTTACAGTCAAACACGAATCACCAAAACACACTCTGTCATTGCCCAGGATAGGAATAAACCTTCTAGCATAATGTCTAGAGAACATACGGTGCAAGACAATACAGACAGCACAGACAGCTATGGAGGGAAGGGAGAGAGCAGAGAAGAAAGGAAAGAACTGGGAAAGTAGTATTTTACCTAAGCCAAACATTTTCTGAAAACCCTTTATATGCACAGCCCACAGAAACTTTATTAACAAAACCGGAGAGCTGTATTCAGATACAGCACAGATATTGCCTCTCTCCATGGATACAGTGTCACGTATCTGCTGAAGCACAGGCAGACATCGGTCCCAGTGAGCCAGGTGGGAGTACGCCCAGACAAGCTACACACACTGCTCCTGTCTGCATGGAAACCAGGGCAGTGAGGAAGATGTGATGCCCCAAGGTCTGGCCCCAAAGTAGAGTCAGGATGTAGTCAAAGCTTCACATCATGAGGGAAATAGCCCCAGGCCCAGTAAGAGAAAGCTTTGCTACCTTACCATATCCTACAATACAGTATCAGACATTATTCTTCAATAAGCAACTCTCTCCTTTACTTCCATGTGGTCAGCTTTGGAAGGATACTTCAGTACCAACACACTTGTTGCACTTGTAACTCATCCAGGTATGACACGCCTAGCAGAGTCTGACTGAAAGATTGTGACCCACATTTTCAATATTCTTCCACTTCTTAGGTTAGCACAGAAAGGGGCACAAAGACGCTGCCCTACTCTGTTATGTTTCAAAGAAATAGCTGGGAGCTGGAAAGTCTTCTTGGGCTGCCCTAACTAAAGGTCTGCTGCTTGGATCTTATAGAGGGTTCATGGAAGAGAAGAATCAAAGCAGGCCTAACTGATGCAGCAGTAAATGCTCAGAACTGGTGTGAGAATGTCAGAAGCAAATACAACTCAAAGAACATGCACGAAAATTATGCATAAAACCTTGTCATTTTGCACCATTATTTCCCTCAAAATCTACTACAAGCTTTTGAAATGTAAGATTACTCCATTTAACATAATAAAACTGCTCCATACTCAAAGCTATTATTATTAATGCATCTGAACATGCTTAGCTATGTCAGATCTCTAAGCACTCAGTGGAGAAATACCCATTTCCAGCAAGCCCCACAAACAAGAATATAGTGTCAGATCTAATTCCTCCAACTCAAAGAAGCAATTGCACAGTTTACCATCTTTTCTAATTCCCATTTAGAAATTAATGGAGAGGCTTTTAAAAGGTTCTTTTTGGCTTTTTCTAGAGCAAAACAGGAAATTACTAATAAACTAGGATTTAATAACAAAACATACGGGAAAACGTTAGAAAAGCCCCATTTTGTGTTCTTCATTCTCCTTGAATTGCACACCTGCGTATGAGCAGCAGAACAACTTCTTTCCAGACAAACAGCGTTCACCAAAACAGAAAGAAAATTACTATCTACTGCTTGCCCACAAGATGACCTGCAAGTTTACAGTCTTGTAGTGTTCAGATACTCAAACTCAAGGATTTACCTCAAGCATCTGAACCAAACTGTATACTCCATAACGCCAGATCCTATTTGAACACAGGATCCAGGTTTTACAGGAAAAAATTTATTGGCTGACATTTGTACAGGGCTGAAGATGCACTTTGGGCTGAAAAGTCTTCCTTCTGAATCCAACACACAGTAGCTCTCTCCAAGACAGTGTGCTGTTCATCTGAGTCCTTCCTGCCTAGACAGTACATCTGGCCCATCAGTAGCTTCAACTAAAGACTTCTGGGAGCAGCTTTCTGTAGATATGGGCTTAAATTGCAAAATCTACTTAAATTGCAAAATAACTACTTTGCCAACAGATTTTAATTGCAATGGCTAAAAGATGGTCAACTGTTAAGCAATTTGGGCAACGTAGAATGTCTTTCTAATACTCCAATACATGTATCCACTCAGACCTCCACCATGCAGCTGAAGCCCAGGTTGCAACCCTCCAAACTAGCTATCCTGTGGCCCCTGAAACATCCCAAGAGTACATACAGTTCCCTCCACAAGACTAGACTGACACTTTGCGGTATGAAACTTGGGCATTTGCAATGCTGACTACAACCTTTGTTTCCTTCTCTGCTATTCCAAGTCACACTGAACATACATGAAGACAAGTTGAAGATTTGTAGGTGAAACTCAAATTTGTCAGTGGGGCAGCTTTCTGTCACAGCTACAGATAAAGGGACATTTTTTTGACTCCTTAAAACACAGCAAGATAAACTGAAATGCCTGTAAAGAACCTGCTATGGTCTAGTAGATTCATACAGTGACCTGAATTATTTTCAGCATTAACCTGTGTTATCACAGTGGAATTATTAGCGTGAGAGTGAGTTCACACTTCTGGTTGCCTTTGTTTCCAATGGTCATTGATATCAAAAGCCATCCTGCATCTGCTATGAAAATAGTGTCATCATTGTATTAGGCATTTTTAAAGTATCTAAGTAGATATTTTTCCTAATAGAATCAAAGCCTAAATTCTAGACCATCCATTTCACTGATTTCGTCAAATAGCAAGTCCTGTGTGTCTGAAACCTTATCTATTATATCAGCTCACCTAATAAAGGTAAGACCTCTCCCTGAAAATCTCTCAGTCCTCTCTAATATTCTTAGACTATCACAGATTAAATTTTATACTTCATGTCTTTTCAACTAATATAGTCTTCCCAATTCAAATAAAACCTAAATAAATAATAGAAAATAAGCTACTCTTGTTATGCAAATAGGCCATATTCTGGGCTTGTTAACAATGCAGAAAAGTTATGTCAGAGTAAAAGAGGGGAATCTAATATTCTCAACCAGGCTTGAGCCAGCAAAGGCAGTAAATACTGAATCACAGAATCATTAAGATTGGAAAAGACCTGTAAGATCATCAAGTCAAACCATCATCCCAACACCACCATGCCCATTAAACCATGTCCCGCAATGCCACGTCCACACGTTCCTTGAACACCTCCAGGATGGTGACTCTACCACCTCCCTGGGCAGCCTGTTCCAATGCTTCACCACTCTCTCAGGAAAGAAATTTTTCCTAATAGCCAGTCTAAACCTCCCCTGGCACAACTTGAGGCCCTTTCCTCTTGTCCTGTTGCTAGTCACTTGGAAGAAGAGACCAACACCCACTTCTCTGCAACCTCCTTTTAGGTAATTGTAGAGAGCGATAAGGTCTCCCCTCATCCTCCTCTTCTCCAGACTGAACAACCCCAGCTCCCTCAGCCGCTCCTCATCAGACTTGTGCTCCAGACCCCTCATCAGCTTCATCGCCCTTCTCTGGACATGCTCCAGCACCTCAATGTCCTTCTTGTAGTGAGGGGCCCAAAACTGAACACAGTATTCGAGGTGTGGCCTCACCAGCACCGAGTACAGGGGCACGATCACCTCCCTACTCCTGCTGGCCACACCATTTCTGATACAAGCCAGGATGCCGTTGGCCTTCTTGGCCATCTGGCCACACTGCTGGCTCATATTCAGCCAGCTGTCAATCAATCTTATAAAACACCAAGTTTTGAAAATCTTATAAACACCAAGTGTAGGTGAAAGGGTCAGCTTTAACTTTCTGATGTTAATGGGGAGATGTCTTTCATATTTAATGATGGCAACTCACACCATTAAAGTGATGGTAAGAGATGCAGTGCATTAGATACCTCACCAGAGTCCATTGCTTTAGAAGGTAGAAAGCTGAGATCGACAAGCAAAGTGTATTGAGTAAAAGCCAGGTATTTCCATTAATGGGTTTGCACCACCATAGATTTTTGAGTTTGGGAGAATTACAAGAATGTAAATATTTATCTGGCTTTTAATGTAGCCAGGCATATTCTGCTTCCCTGATTTCCTAATCTGCATCCAGTCATAAGAACTGCAACAATACCTAGCTATAAATAGAGATATTTAAGAAATCATTGAATCTCTACCTCTGCTTAAAAAAACATTACTATATCTTAAGATGTTTGTTTCTGCAGTGAGGGGACAGGGTTGTACAAGGCTAAACTCCCAGGTTCTCTCAATCACATCCATCTCCTTGTACATCAGATTATTTCTGCCAAGCTGGTTATATTTTTTTCCAAGCAAATCCTAACTATCAGGGAGGTCTAACACACTGTTCTTTTACCATCAGCTTTGTTTTCAAACATACAATGGTTTGGCATGACTCCAGTCACCACCAGGTGATTTTTGGCCCTTGCCCTTTTTATTATCTGGTATCTCTTAGGGAACCACACATGAAACCAATAGAAAAGGAGAGAAAAAGAAAAAGCAGGAAAAAAGAAAGAGCTTCTCCTTTGCTTTCCTGGTAACGTGACATCTTGCCCTCTTGCATTATATATTTTTGTCCAGCTGATGCTTTGTCCTAGTGGAATCGTGGTTCTAGTATTAGCTCCAAATGGTAGGCAGGCATTTTCATTAAAAACAATTACTATTTCCAAACAGGAGCTGGTTCCTCAGTTCCAGCCATTCTTGCTGTAAAATGTTCAGCTGAGAGGAGCAGATTGTTCCTGCTGAAAATGAATGGAATCTGGCAGGAAAACCTCATGTTTTTCCAATCCTAGTTTTTTACAAAGAAAACACTGGGATCTTGTTGAAAAATTACAATTGTTTTGGTGGGCACATTATTTTTCTCAGTTGAACTGTTTCCAGCTACAGGAGACAAGTTTTGTGCGCACATATGTGTATGTGTGAATGTATATGTATATATCTACACATACACACAAGTTTTTGTATATAATTGCTATATAGAAAATGATTAATAAGTCAAGGAAGAGTAAACACATTTTTGTTATTAAAAAGCATTAATGCAAATTGATTTTTTTAAACAGCTTCCACATTATGAACCTTCAAAAGAAAGACAATGAGTAAAATACTATATCATAATAACAGCTAGCCTCACTTTTAATAGTAGGAGAAGAAAGAGGCCAAGGTGACTGAACCATTTATCCCTTGGTTGTTCTCACTAACTTAAAAACATTGTCAGACTGAATTATTCTCATAAAAATATCAAAGGAGAGAAAACAGAAGACACTATTACATTCATGAAAGGAACAAGCCACAGAGGTCCCCATATTGATCACCCGTTTGGGTGCTGCCATTTGGTAATAAGTGATTTTGTTTAGCTCAAACAGAAACAGATAATAGGTCAGGCTGACCTTGCCTCCATATGGGGGTGGAAACACCTCCTTCTACTAGTTGCTTTTTTCCCTTGCATATGAAGCATTCATCCTAGAACCAGCAGACAGTGCATGACATGGGATGCTGGTGTGTCTTGTGCCTGCTGCACTTTGAGAGTTTAAGGGCACTCCCCAGGCAATATTCAGCTCCCATATTAGCAACAATGCATTGCAACCTTCAAGTCGACCTCCTCTCTCAGGTCCTGATCCCCTGTGCCAACAAATGGGCTGGATCCAGGCACTTTAGCTATGGCATCTCCATCCACAGCCTTCAAGATGATCCAACTGCCTTGACCTGCACCTGACAATCAAACTCGAAATGGGGCAGAAAAGGAACAGGAATAAAATTTTCTCTACCAAAAATGTGCAGCAACCGAGTACGGTAGCATAGACCAGCCCAAAAGCTGATCTTTTCAATGATAAGGTGCCCAGCCCTCTGATGGCACTTCTATCACAGCTGCACAAATGCAACAAGTAATACAAAACCCCCTTGAATTTCCTGAGACTGAGAAGTTGAGTCCCCAGTGGAGCCAACTGCAAGTCACTGATTTTCACTAGTCTTTTGGGTCACCTTTTAACCCAACATCAATAAGTAACAAAGGAAAATATAATGGAAAGCATGACAAGTATTACAGCAGCTGCTCATTTTAAGAGTGATCACCTGATAGAAAAAGGGAAAATGAGAAGCATTTCCCTTTTCTGTTATTGCCCAGCTAACAGAATTTCTCGTCTCCCTTTCAGTTGTTCTTGCCCAGAATTTCATCATTATAATAATAAAATTAGATAAGTTTACAGCCAAAAAAATCCTCAAGAGATCTGCTGGCCCATCTCCTTGCTGCCAGGCAGGATCAACTACACCTAGACCTTCTCTGATGGATAGCTGTTCAACTTGGACTTAAAAACCTTCACAGAAGAGTCCAAAACATCCCTTGTGAGTTTGCTGTTTCAGTTGTTTGTCTTGGAAATTAGCCTGCAGAGCTACCCACTCAGCACAAAAGCTACAACAAAACGAAGCGTAGCATCACTTTTGCCCTCTCTGCCGTCTTCTGGCCTCAGCCAGCACACTGCTCCATCTCAGCCCTAAAACCTCCCTGGGTGCACAGGGGTCAGCAGCTTCACAGTGTAGGGCTGTGGCCCACTTACTGCTGTTCCAACCCTAAGGTCCCAGCTGCTGTGCATTGCACAAGGGCCACAGTTTCATTGCTCTAATAGGATACGGGACTTCACAGTCAGAATTTGAATATCACAAAGTACTTTGAATAAGTTCACTCTTCTTCTCATTTCTTAACATAATTTAAAATCAGACACTAAATAAGGTGTTAGCAGGCTTCCCACAAGGATCCAGCTGTTAAATCTTTATTGTTGTGTTTTCTTTGAAGTAGAGAGGAAAAAAATTCTTGTTTGCCAATTTATAATTCAAAAAATGCCAGAAGAACCTTCTTGCAAACAAGAGGCAAAAGAAATGTTGGCACCAAAGTGGTGCAGTCTGTGAATTATGGACTTACGGAATCATTTTGAAAGTAAATTGTATGATACGTAAATGTTCATAAAATTCTTTCAGTAAATAAGGTTAGATTTCTTCCACAGACAGGGAGACACAGACCAGAGGTACCAAATGCTGTTTATGGTCAGCCACCAAGGACTGTTCACTTTGTACATAGCTGTGCAGCATACAACAAGAGAGGACATTCTAGTGTTGAAGAACTACATAATAAAAATGAGGGGAAAACACCTCTTTTTGTAAAACACAGCTGAGCCCAAAGTCCTGCAACTCATACTGCATGACAAAACTACTTCTGTCACTTGCAAGTCAAGAAGCCTGCCTTTGTCAGCCATTTGCACATGTAAGAGATCCAGAGGGTGTATTGCTCAAACAAGTCAGTCATTTTCTTGTGAAATAAATTAAAGGTCTGATCACTGCTGAAGGAGTTCTTTAGTGTTGTTCCAGCAACTTCTTTATATTTTTTATTTGTTGTGGTTTTCTCTGATTTATACTGTTCTCCAATGATTTAGCCCAGCAGCATCCATTCTACAGAAAAACAAACTATGACAGGGACACTAAAATGGCAAGCACCAGATACCAATCCATCAGTTCAGTTACACACAACAGAGCATTCACCAGCACCTGAACCCATACCCGAACCCAGCTACACCCACTAGGGCCTTGCACTTGCATGTGAAAAACACCTCATTGTAAGCACTCTTTCTGTTTTCATTGTGTGTATGTAACCACGCACACACACATTTTTCTGTGAGCACCTCATAGGCCTGAGGATGGCTCTTAAATGTAAATGCAGAAAGCCGTATTGCAGGTTGCTATTTGAAATGTCCTTTTGGAGCACTACCAAAACCAAACAGAAAACAAAAGCTACATTAAGGTAGAAAGAGCCTGATGTGGCTGTTGCAACACAGCTGTTGTGAGGTACCTCCCACCCTCTGAAGGTGTGCTGAGGCTGCAGCACAAGAACATATCACTGGCTGACCACCCACCCCACCAGCAGACCTCACAGCAACAGCCTGAGAGCCTCAGCCTGTGTCAGCAACTCTGTAGGAACACCAGCACCAGCAGAGAAGGAACACAAGGAAAAGCTTTTCCAACATGAATGTAAGACTCGGAGATCAAAGTTCTTCACTTAGCCTTAGGAAGATTTGGTTCAGGCAAGTTGTCAAACCCCATATAGCCCTCTACCCTTATAAGGTTCTTTCTGGGGGTAATTAGACCATTGTACCTCCATGTGCACACAACTCTGGTAGGTAGTGCCCCTCAGCCATATCAAGTACACGGAGGAGCCACGAGATGGTGACATTCTTGTGATGACCTAAATTATTGGCACACGTCCCTTTCCTGACCCAGAGTTTAACACTCAGAGCCAGCTCTGTACCTTCTGGTTTTTGCTTTCTTTTGATCTGCGGGCTATGAAGCATGTGTGAGCACTCCCCAATTCACTCCAGGTCAAATAACCTGGCTGAAACCACAATTTCCAGTTGTATAAACTAACCTGGTTAATTGTCCCTTAAACAATTTAAAGAGTCAGGAAGCAGTAACCTCTGAGAAGGAGGGCAGTAATTTCTTCTATTGGCATATCTGGATTCAGAGGGCTATAAACCCTCTTTTGGGTTTCACCTAAAGGTGAAAGATCTGCAAATCCATGGAGCTCTTCCATTCCCTGAGAGGAAGTCTGAGGTTTTTTCCTGCAAGATATCTCCAACTCTAAGCTTGAATGGAAATCAGACATCACCACTCCTGACCCCATTGAAGTCAAAGGCAGTTTTGTCATTGACTTTAATGAAACTAGGATTCACCCTAGGGTAAGGGGCATTGTGTTTTTCAGCAGCCACCCATGTGGAAATTTTGCTTAGATGACTGACTGCCTGGAAGGTAGTAGTGCCAGGCCACAAAATACTAGAAATATTTGTGTTAACCCACATACTCCAGCATTTGAAACTGCAGATATCAGAGTATACTCTTGTCCTCTAGAAAGAGTATGTTCCTATACGCTTGGCTTCTTTACTCCACCTGAAGCTGGTTATGCACCTGATGTACCTAACCTGTTGTTCAGCTGTGTTACTGGGTCTGACTGTTTATCAGGAAACATCAGAGAGGTTTTATGTTCTCACATTGTAAATAATGTGACAGACCTTGAAAATATAATATGTCTTTTTATAGCTACTGTATGCATTGTAAATGAAAACAACTCCTGAAAATAGAGTTGAAAATAGGCTATTACATTCATTCTTCATATTCACTCGAATTCTGATAAAAATCCACTTACAATGTATGCTCAGAGCATAGGGAAATGGATAAAAATATAGGAAGCAGGAAGCTAAAGAAGAATCCAAAAGCATGCCTAGGACATTCCTGAACTAATTTCAGGAATTCATCTGGTTCTTAGGCTCCAGGCTGAATACTCTTCTGAGCTCAAAAGAGCCAACATACATATGCAAAGGTATTTCAAAAATGCATCTCTGAGCTGTGAGTCTAAACCAAAGTTATTGTTATTATAGAAATGCAACAAAACTCCTTGGCAAGATTGCTTACACACTGGCTTTTCAGTATAAGGAGTCCCACACTTGGTAACAGATGCATATACATTTGTACAATGCAGATTTGGTTTGGTGTTAGAACTGCCATGAAAATGCATACTGTGTAAAGTTAAAAACCACATTGCAGTACAATAAACCTTTTGTTTAGCCGAGCTGTTTCTACCTGCTCTAATTAGAGAGGGCCTCACAAAAATAAAAATCAGAGATGAAAGCAAAGCATCAGAAAGGGTTGTAAAAAAGGAGGAAAGACAGAGAGATCCAAATTTCAGGCTTTGCATCTTGGGCTTCTTTCTAGTTCAGAAGCATCCACAACAGCTTCCACAAGGTGGGTTGCTTCTTTCAGTTTCTTCAGTCCAGAAATTAAAGCAGGAGAAAGGGTGCCTCACAAAATTTTCACCATTTCCTGCTTCTCCCATCTGCAATGTGCTCCTTCAGAGCACTTCTGTGCTTCCACTTTTGGGCCAAGCCACAACAAGGTGGTTCAGCCATCTGAAAAATTAGATCTATTGTAGCAACTAGAGGTGAGCAGCCCTCTCCTCATAAGATGTAGTAGATGCTAAATTTTATGGTTCTGAAGTGGGTCAAAAAGGAGTTTGGGGATAGACAATGAGCCAACCTTCTTTGCTGTATCTGCGTGCAGGGACTGATCTGAAGGGCAGAATTTATGGCTGTGACTGCCCCTGTGCAGTTTGTGCAAAAAGGAAACTTTCCGCAGCAACACACAGGCCAGGCATGGCCTTGCCCAGTGGAGCTATCATTGGCACCAACTGTACCAGCATCTTGCGCTCCTCTAGCATCATCCATCAATGGGTCTCAGAGAGCATTAGAGTTCCCAGAGAATGAAGGGATGGAGAATGACTTAATGCCTTTTCAAATGGCAAAGAGTTATTTTTATTTTACAGATGTGAGGCTGAAGCTAAAGGAACCT
This sequence comes from Gavia stellata, assembly GCF_030936135.1. NCBI lineage: Eukaryota > Metazoa > Chordata > Aves > Gaviiformes > Gaviidae > Gavia > Gavia stellata. Next base: position 10,111,797 of record NC_082595.1, read on the forward strand.
GAGTGACTTTGGCCCACACAACAGGGCCAGAAGTAACCTCAAATTTCCTGAACACCATTCCTAAAGCCCAGGAAGGGCCACTTGACTCCTTCACTTTCCTCACCCCCACAAAGAATTTTTCCATCACTACTCAAATCAGGGAAGATACTCTCATACATCCCTATCCCCACTTACAAACTGCCTCTCTTTGAGGTATATTTTATTTCCATCCTCCCTCTTTAGCTGCCAAAGGGCTTTCTACCTCAGTACTAGCACCTTACAGAGCAACCACAAAATCCTGCAGTACAGCAGAGCAGAGGTTATATGGCCAAGACAACTGCTATTTTCATCAATTCTTCAGCAAACCAGCTGATCATAAAAGCTATTCTTGACTAGCTTGCCTTTGTAACACCAGTCGCCAGGAGAACACAGCACATGCTATTGGCTGTGGCCCTCACTAAAAATACATTGCATTCTTGCACAACAACAAAAGCTCCCACTAGGGCCAATGGACAGCAGACTAAAAACAGTAACCAAAGGCTTTAAATTGCACAAATTACAAAGGTAGAAGAACTGAAAGCAGCATGCCACTAAAAGCCATCTGCCATCTTGGCCCGCCCATGTGTCCCTTCTCCCCAGCAGTGTTTTATATTAGTAATGATGTCTCTGTATTATGTATGACAGAGTCTCTGCTGCTTTGAGCAAGCAATAATATAGATGCTCCTTCAGTATGGTGCTTTGCATATACACACTAGCTGGGGGAGCAGAAGATCTGCCTTCCAGTCTCTCTCTCTCTCTGGATATAGTTCAGTTGGAAAGCAATATTCACATGCATATATTCTCCAAATCACATGTGCATGCAGTATTATCAGGACTCCCATGCACATTAATAATATACAAAAATAAGCATGGATTCAGCATGATGTGAATTAGATGAGATAAGAATGGACAACATAGAAATACAGGAAGAAAATCAGCAAATGGTTAGTCTGATTATGGGCCTGTTTCCAGGATATAAAAAATGTTTGGGGTTTTTTTTATAAGTTACTTTTATTAGTAGGTTAATGACTTTACCTGTCACTGAAGCTGTCACTTATAAGGATCTTTGAAATGAAGTCTCAGAAGAGTTTTGAAAGAAGAGGAAGATGAAGCCAGTCATTGGGGATAGCCTGAAAGAAGCTGCAGAGATGGATGTGGAGACAAGACTGGGGCACAGCAGTTCTGCACGGAGAAATATCTGAGATAACTCTCAGTGATCAAGCGCAGGTACAAAAAAGAAAAGAGAGAGAGAATTTGTTAGCCCGGGAAAGGCAACATACTGATCTGTAAAAACTGCTTTCACTACCTGAGCTAACAGGCTAACTCAGGTGTCTTCATGCAGCCCCCTGCAAATAATGCCCAAGCCAGCAGCCTGTACTGAGAAAGAGAATGACCAGGAACCAGAGAAAAGACAGAGGAAAAGGTGAGAACAACACATGTGAATAGGCAGACCATATTATGAATCAGAGAAAAGAGCTTATCAGGAGCTGGTTCAAGTGAAATGGCTACTTTTGCAGCTAACTTCTGAAACAACTGGGGGGAAATTAATTGGGTTATTGGAAAGTTGGTGGAAAAGTTTATTTGCTAATTAGACAAGTTCTTTTATTCAGAGCATTTTGCAAAATACTCTGCGTAACCCACTTTTGGCTGATGCACATTGAAAGTATGCAAATACAAACCAGTTTAGCTAGCGTTCAGTGGGTGTTCTCACAATTTACAGTGCTTGCAGCACCCCATTACCACATGACTACAGATGTTAGTTAGTTGACCTCCGACTATCTACTCACAGAGATCTCCCCCTACTCCAGCTACTTGCTCAGCTTTCCCAGGGGCACTTGCAGAGACCCTGACAAGCATCTGAGTAATCTGGGAGATTGTGTAAGGGATGTCCCATCACCACAATTCAGCCCTCCTCAGGAGACACATTGATATAAGAGGAGATACCCAGGGTGAAGGCAGGGAGGACTGAAGAGGTGCATAGCACACAGAAGCGGTGAAAAGATATAAAAGCAAAGGAAGGAGGAGACAAGGAAACCATGCAGAAAGAAAGATGTAGGGAGAGGAACTAGCAGAGAAGGGAAACAGAAAACCAAAGCCTGGCAGGTAAGTCAGATGTAACTGCGGATAACCAGCAGGTTAGGGAAGAACAAAGTCTGCAAATAACAGAGATGGCCCCATGGAATAGTTGAGCCCATGAGTAACAGGAGAGTAGAATGAGCTGTCCAGGTTCGGAAAGACAACAGCAAAGGATATGCAGTAAACGTATTTTTTCTTCCTCCCTGTTAGAGCATTTATCACTGTTAGAGCAGACAAATGATAGCACAAGAGAATCGTTCCACAGCTGAGTTTGAGATCCCAAGCCAGCACAGGATGTTATATATGAGCAGACACTCTCATTTTCAGAGGTCCTGAGCTCCCAATCATAAGTCTCACAGCTATCAAAGGCAGCTGCTTTCCCCTGAAAAGCTGTCCTGCAACACCGTGTCTGCAAGTTATTTTGCTGGACTTTTACTCGTGCTTTGGATGCTCAGAGAACTGCTGGACAAGAACAACTATTTGACTAGCACACAGTATGGGAATAAGGAGAAGTGAATCTGTTCTTGGAGGTAACATGTTTCAGGTATTCTCCCAGGCAAGCTGCTTAACTGTGTGGCGCCTCAGACATGTGAGATGAGAACATCTAATTCCATAATTCCAAGGAATATTGGCCTGAGTGTATAAAGTGCAATGAGATCCTCACAAGAAAGGACTAATTTTAAGTCCAGAGAGTTGACATTTACTTGCTTTTTCCCAATCTGCTGTTTCTTAGAACTCCAAATCTAAAGGGATGGGATGGTGCAGGCAACTGGCGATATCATTGTCATAATAGCGGCATCATGGCACAGACAGCCCCAGCTCATAAGGCGGTAGGAAGCACACGAGTTGGTATATAAAAAAGGACTGGCAGCACAATGCAGTGTGTGGATGCCAGATTCATTGCTCACTGAAAGCTGCATTTTCAAATCCAGCATTTGCCTCATGTCTGAGTTTAAGCTGACGGTTACAGGGGAAAAAATACTAAAAAAGAATTCTAAGCCTGAGACTTTGCATTGCTTTTGATTCTTGCAGCACAAGGAGGAAAGCAGGGTTTCTGCACTGAAATACCATTGAAGTGTTTGTCTGAACTGAGCTTTCTCTTGGCATTCTGGCTGCTCCTGCCTTTGTAAAAACTATCAGGCGAGAGTTTGTTTCTTTGGGAGAGATTTAACAAAGCTGCAGACATCCATTTTAGCCAAAGTTATTTCATCTGTTTTTCCTCCAAGGCTGCCCAGCTGACGAGTTATCATCAGAATTTTTCTCATCGCAATTGCTAGTATCACTGGTTGGTACCAACCTACTGTTCACTTCTTCCAGCCCCTCCCCAGACTTGCAATCAAACAGTTCAGACATTGATCAGAAAAAAATAATGTGACTAAAAACTAGTAGAGAAAATAAAAACCTCAAGCTACTCTTCAGGGATCTAAATGCATTCTGCTTCACGCTGAAGGTATTTAAGAGAGAACCTACAGCCTACTTCCTGACTTCTGGGCATGCTGAGATTCAGACTCATGGTTTGGCCTCATTTCTAGCCAGGATAGCACAACTACAGGACAGAAGAAGAATTGCCTAAGGATCCAATTACAGGACTGAGAGCCAGGAAACCATGAACATCAACTTTATCACCATAATTTTCCCTTGTAAATCACTTTATTTCAATGCCTCCTCATTCCTCTGTCTGTACAAAGACAGACAGATTTGCCTACTCTTAAGTAAGTCTCAGAGTTGCTGGCAGAGAAATCCTTAGGCCAAAGTGCAAACTTGATTCTTGACCACTTGTCAGGAGTTCAACATGTAAAGTACTAAGACTAGAAAGAGGAATTTCAGGCAAAAGGGACCTGTTCACCAGGCTCTGAAGATGTTTCAGAGCAGGGAAGTCCTTCTCTTACCAGTTTGAGATTTGTGTTCTTACATGTATCACTGGACCAAAGCTGGAAGCATTTCCTTTCTGCCAGTTGGGCGTGCAAAAAAGATTTCATGGAAAATTGTTCACTCAATAGTCAAAACATTTTTTAGCACTGAGAAACTTAAGAAATGTTTAGCAAAAAAGTCCTAAGAAACAAATATTTCACTTCTTTAGATAGGGTTTATTTCTCACCAGAAAAACTAAATGAGGCTCAATACTGGACAATACACTCTTATTCTTTAACTCTCATGGGGTATTACAAAGAGTTAATGCATGGGCTGTGATATTACAGGCTGTACAAGCTTAATTTGATATTGCAAATTTGCAAAAATAAAACAAAACCAAAGAAGAATTAAAAAAAAAATTGTTAACCACCTTCTGGTTTTATCTAGTCAAAGACTGGCCCAAGAGATATGAACTCTACTTGATGTACTCAGTGCAGAATGTATGAACTAGTAATCAAAATAAGTAAAAAGTAGGGGGAATCTACAGAAATTCATAATAACATAAAATGATTTGGCAAGATTGGTCACTTTTTTTAAGGATATGTTACAAAGTGACTTTGCTTGATGTAAGGTACAGTTATAAACAGATATTTGAACAATGTAAAAACATGGATCATCAATCCATCAGCATCAGAGACATCATGATTTACTTATAACAGTTGCACTGCCAAAAGATGTATCTTCAAAATGATTAGGTGCTGTCCATATGCAAGAGGAGCAGCCAGCTGCATTTTCATTAAGATCCCTAAATGAAGTGGGAAGATCAAGATGATGATGCTGGAAATTGTGTACAGCATATTTAAATCCTAGTAGCATTTGCTTAGGAGTGAAAATAACTGTAGAATCCAATTTGAAACTAATGGAGAGTTTGTTTCAAAAATGTACTTTTCATCATGTAATGTTAAATTTGCAAAGATACTGTCCAAGTGTGAAATTCTAGTGGGGTGTAAAAATACTCCTTGCGTATTTGGAGAGGGATCTATCTTACATTAATGCAATGTAAACAAATATAAAACATGTTACAGTGCAGCTCTCTTGCTTATTTAAATGAACTATATTCCAAACCACAGACAGGTAGTTAATAATTCTGTAAAGATAGCCTAGAGAAGCAACAGAATTAAACTCCAAAACAAGATATACTCATCACTTATTGGAGAAATGTTTGCTGAAAACAAAAGACTGGTTTCTCCAGCAGTGTTGGAAAAAGGCATGGGCATTAAAATAAAAAGCAATATTCAACGTGATGAAAAAGCATAAGCAAAAAGCAAGAGATTATGTTCTAGCCCAAGATGAAGTGTTTAGATAGCAGACAAAATAGCACTTTGTGATACACGTAATTGCTCCTGAAAAGCACAAGCAGAATGTGAGGTTATGAAATCCCCCCAGAAATACGGAAAGGCTAACAGGAGATGTTGCTGAGCATAATAAAGTATTTACAGTAATCACTACTCTTAAAGCATAGATGTCCCGAAAGAGTCCGAAACATTCCTTATTTATTGGGGATAACACCTCTTGTTTTCTAGGCCTTCAGAGGACCCCCAGTAGCTGCTACCTCAGCCAAATTAATGAAATTATTAAAAAGAAAGTGAAAAATTATTAAACTGAAAATGAAAGGTGAGTTGAACAGGCTTTATAACAAATCAATAAATGAACTTTCAATCCCAGTCACTGGGATTAGAAAGTACATATCCAAGAGCTCTAAAACAAAAACATTACTGAGTTACTGATGGAGGCCTGTAGTCAAGTCCTCAATTCTGCCTCGGAATCTTGAGAAAGAAAAGGTGAAAAATGTGAAAACATTAGGGTTTTTCCTAAGGGTTCCATAGAAGACTGAGGGAATGATGGATCAGTAAATCTGACCTCTGCAGTGGATAAATTGCTAGAAACCAAAATAAAGAATAAAATTAGTATACACATAAATATGATATGCTGGGGAAGGATCCAAGAATTTCTGCAAAAAGAAATCATGTCTTACAAATTAATTAAAGTTTTCAATGAGCATATGGCCTAGGACACTACCTGGTCAATACAGTGTGAACATTTCCGCTTGTAATGAAGCTAAACATTCCCAGAATAAGAATAAATTAGTAGCAGGAAACAAACCGTACAATTAGTTTTTCCAGTGGAAAAAGTTTTCAAATATGTTGTTCACTATATTCATAAACACCCTGGGAAAGCAGTACAAGTGAGATGACAAAGTTTGTTGATGATACAGCATTGCTCAGAACAGTCAAAACTGAAGCTGATTGTGAAGAGCTGCAGAAGGATGTCATGAACGAAGATGAAAGTCAGTGGTGGTGAATGCCAACTAATGCATGTGAGGAAAAATAACACCAGCTATAGGTACACGATGATCAGCACTGCTCAGGAGAGAAATCTTGGAGTCACTTTGAATAATTAGAAAAGGTCACCTCAGTGTTCAACTGCTGTCAGAAATGCCCAGAGGGGCTTTTAGAAAGTGCTAGGAAAGAAGATGAGAGAAAAACAGAATGAAAAAAAAATTATCATCTTACAGGATAAATCCACAATGTACCTGCATCTTGAATAATCTTAGTCTCTATCTCAGAGCACAGAATGCATAGAAATGTTATAAAGAGGGGTGGAGAATCTGACCATAGGCACAGAAGAGCTTTTTTGCAGTGAGGGACAAGACTATAACTCATCAGACTGGAAAAAAGACAGCAAAAGAGGGATGTGATAGAGTTTACAAGAGCATGAATGGTATCAAGAACGTGAACAGGGAATGATTTTTTTAATACATAAAGTTGGAGGCACTCAATGAAATTATCAGGTAGAAAAATTAAAATAAACAAAAGGAAATTCTTCTTCATGCAACACAATTAAATTGTGATATTTGCTGTCACAGGATGTTGTGAAATCCAGAAGTATAAATGGGTTCAAAAAGGGATTAGACAAATTAACAGAGAAATAAGTCTATCAGGGACTATTAAATACAATGCAGCCAGCAGTTCAGAAAGTTTCTAAAGTCCTGATTGCTGAAAGATTGGAGGTTAAATCTTTGGGATGCCTCTGAGATTTCAGAAGGTGATGCTGCTATTGCTTTATATTATAGTTGCTCCTCGAAGGTCACAAGTAGATGCAGGGTATCTATTATGCTAAGCATGTACTCACATAACAAAGAGACATTCTCTGCCCTCAAAAATATATGCTCTGCGTGCTAATTACTGGGACCAAAGCTCTAAAAGTCAGGATACTCAGCTCTGACTTGCTGCTGAATCTGAGAAAGCACAACTCTGGATTTACATACACTTTGTACCCTGAATTTCTCCATTTACACTGAGGGAGTTACAATGACTGAACACAAACTCCTAATTAGTTGAAAGGTTAAAATGAGCAGAGACTAAAAAGGGAAGGGGCTTATATTTTGGCAACCTTTTTTAAGGTGTGCCTTTAAAATATAAATAAAGCACTACCCATTGGAAACTTCCCATGCCTACTAAGACAGTCTAACATCATCACCCTTAACTCTAAATGGAAACTTTAGTTAGAATATTCTAAACACTCTCGTATATGGACCAGAGACAGGTTAAACAATATTGCTATATTACATAGGCTAATAAATTTCAGTGTGTTTGCTTGTACTAGGTAATCAGAAATAGTGAGATTGGATAGAGGACAGCAAGATCTTGCAAAGGGGATGACTCCCAAGGGTGTCAAGAAGATGCATTTAGCGTGGACTTTATTTTAATAAGAAATAAGAGAAAAGATCAAGCCATAGGAATGCTTCATACCACAATAAGATCTGAAGCAGCAAATTTGTAGTTCAACAGTGTGAATGAAGGAATCGGCTCAGGTCAGGACTGGTTGATGCTGAGTGACCCATGTTTTAGTACATTGTGCACAGAAGTGGACTGAACTGTGGTAATACCACAGGTAAGGACACTATGAAGTGCCTTATATGCCTCTTCTGTTATGCACACGAAAACCATGCAAAGCCAAAAGCTATCAGTTCAGAGAGCAGGATCTGAGCTGAGTAGCTTCCAGCAGTGGACATTTCCACCCACCATCAGCTAACACTGGACAGGCTTCATTAAGTGTAGAAATTTTCTCTCAGTGACTACACCTGAGTGAAGGCAGTGCTGCTAAGGGTAGGAGCAGGCACTCTTTTCCCAGAGAGATATTGGAGCCAAGCTTGAGCGAAGCCCCAGGCTGCAGGACCACAGGCGCTTGCTGACACAGGGCTGCAGACATGATTTGACGCAAGGAGGATGGGGAAGCAGCCTGGTATTGGGACCTTCCTTATTGGCAGCTTGCCATGGGAGATAGGGCACCTGCAGAAGTTAAAGTTAACATGAGTGCCTGTTTCACTCATCATTCATAGGTACAGTTGCTACACATCCAGAGGGATGCTCTGTTCCCTTCTCCCAGGGAGAATTTTCTGGGTCTGTAGCCAGGAATAAGTCCATCAGCATGTTTCAAACAGACCACAGGTGATGCATGGAGAAATAAGCAACTTAGGAACTGATCTGAAAGGAATCTAAACAGTGTAGGCTACCTAGTGACAGATGGGAAAGTAAAAGAAGGACAATCCTGTTTTATGTCACATCTTCTGTCACCTCTTGCCCTCCCTGATTAATCATTTCCCATACACATCATCTTCTTACTTCCTTGCTCAGTATCTGATATCAATTCTCCCTTACTGACAGGTAAACACTCACCACCTTAGATTCCCCAGGGTGGATTCCAACTAATGACCTGGAGAAAAAGGTTTCTAAGCCTGTTAAAAATGCCCTAAGCTGCTTTGCCCTTCCCCTATTTGTCTGCACTGCACGGCAATACTTGTTCTATTCCCAAACGTGGAAATCATTAAAGGCAACAAACGAATAAATCATAATAGAAGACAAAGGAGAAATCAAAATCTTTCTTCAGCCTCAGGACCATTTCCATTTTCAGAAGAAACCTGAGGTCACGTGGATAAAAGCAATGTATTGAGGGAAATTGCATCTGATTACAGAACATGAGCAATGAGCAAGAGAACTTGTATTGCCATGCTGCCCTTCATTCCCTGTCAGCACAGACTGTCTCATAAACAAACAAACAAATAAATAAATAAATAAATAAATAAATAAATAAATAACTTTCCCTTCCACTGATGTGCCATTGTTTCTGGGGTGGACCACATACAGGCTTCTCACTTGTCTGCAACAGCACTGTAGAATGGGTTTGGTACAAAATGCGAGGAGCATCCATTCAGCTCAAATTGCAATTACTCTACATTGACTTGGCGCAAAACATACCTGACACCTGTCAAAAATGCCACAGGGTCTGTAATAACCACCAATAGCACCTTGAGTCCTACCAAAAGAAAAGTCCAAGGTGTGCTGTGAGAAGGGAAACCAAAGACAATGAGTTTTCTCCATGGGAGGAAGCTGCGTCCTGCAGTCCTGCATTACCCACTCCATGATTCAGCTGGCATGCCTAACAACCTCTGTAGCTGCACTGCAGCTCCCTCTTTCACTCTGCTTCCTCATTTACCTCATATCCCACATACCAGAGACCCCCTTTCCAACTCTCTCAAATAAGGGTGAATGGGAAGCACCTGTACATCTTTCTTGTGCATAAACAGAGTATTTCAAAAATATTCATACAGGACCAATCTAGGAATATTCATAATATAGATTTGAAGTATGGGTATAGGTATTATCATGCATTTTTCAATAGCTTCATCTGGACAATCATTGCAAGCACCTGAAGGTTTTGGTTGGCAATTTCAGAGTTGTATATTAGCATTTCAGAAGCATACAGCCAAATCATAGACACATCACAGCACAGAATAGGCTACAGAGTCCCAGCTGCAGCAGGAGAGCAACTAGAGATGAATGAGAGAATACTTCTTACTGCACGCAGGGATGGAGCTCCCAAGGGAGCTGCCATAAATATTTCCACCATAAGATTTTGACCCTTGTATTTTTGCACCCTTCAGGGTCAGCGTCCCCACAAAATGCATTGAAAAAAATGACATTTTGGCAAAGAAAACCTAAGGAAGTCAGATTTAGAGTGTTACGTTTCAAAACCACATTTCATATTGGGATAGGTCTCCTCTCATTAGGGAAAAGGAACCTATTTTACAGAGAAAAGCTCACAAGCCATGCCAGTGCATGTGGTAGAGAAAAAGAAGGAGGCCTATTTTCAAGTTCAAAACATCATACAAAAGCAAGGTCCTGTTTCCAGCAGTTTTGTTGGCGTTAGGTTACATCCAGTTCTAACAATGCTACACAAGGCATATCAGACATTAAAATGATACCTCACTTGATCTTACTCAATAGAAAAGGCAAACCACATAAAACAGGTGCTAGACAGCAATGCAGCCTCCCCATAGTTATCTGGTTTACAAACAGCAAACTCTTTAGCCCTATTATTGTTTCTCTCATTTGCCACATTCGAGCTCCAAAAGGCACTCTAGTTCTCTAAATTGTTAGCAGCTTTTATAGCCAAAGATAAGTATCCATCACTTTTAATTTTCATCGTTGCATCTGTTTTGTCATTTAGCTGCAGCAGGTTGTATTACAATGATTAATGAGGAAATGGATACAAACATTTTTATTTCAAATAGCAGCTCTCGAACAAGATCTGGAAAACAGAACCAAGCCATATGATTGTAAAAAAAAAAAGAAAAAAAAAACCACCCAAAAAAACAAAAAACCCACACACACGCACACATACACAAACCTAAATAAGTGGGCATTGTGCCACTATCTGTGAACACCCCAGAAATACAAATATCTCTAGCAAGGAAGAAAAAGGTACATATTTCACATTTGCCTGTGTGATGGTCTGTTTGGGGTTTTTTTTGGGGGGAGGGGGAGGGGAGGGGACAGGGTTTGTTTTGTTTTGTTTTACAATTAATTTGTCCTTTTTTTATTTCAGATAAATGTCGTGCTCAAGTGTGGCACATCAACAAATAGGTTCATTTATCTTTCAGAGAAAAGCCAAGCACTGCATTTCTATTAAAAAAAGGCAGCATATATAAAATGTACTGCTAATAACAGAGGCCTTTAGAATGAAAAATATTAATTTTTATTGCTCTCTCTAGGACATTTGCTGTAAACATGGTTCATCTGTAATTATATTTGAAAACAAGTATTATTTAGTACTACAGTTACCTACAAACCTGGAAGCCCCAAAAAAATTTTACAGTTCCTGCTGGATGGGGGAAAGAGTGTGAGCGCTTTTTGCAGAAAGCAGAAAAGTCTTTCAGATGAAACCCCCTTCAGAACAATCCTTCAATTCAGAAGAATTCATTTAATTTCTTCAATATCAGTATTATATTCACTTAGTTACAAGATTTTTCTAGGAAAACAAGAAAATTTACAAAAATATAGTCACATGAAACAACTATTCATCTAATGAACAGAATGTGAAAAACACAGATGAAGACCATAATATTAGACTGAGATAAATAATCTAGCTAGAGACCTATTGGATTCTACACTTTCATGTCAATGAAGCATTTGGCCTACCGATGTATTTTTGCCTACTCTGCCAGGCAGGGCTCAGGCTCTGCAGGAGAATACAGCCGTGGATCTCTGCAGGAAGAGAAGACCTTTTTTTCCAAGTAAAATGCTCCCTAACTCTGCAAGGGAGGTTGGCAGTAGATCTCAAACTCTGGCCTGTCTTTTTAATACCCCTACAATAGCTCAGTTGGATTGAGACCAGCTGTTGGTGCATTACCATTTGTAAATGCTTAAAGCAACTACTCCTTGTTTTCTTGGCAACATGTACTGTGGAGGGGAAAAAAAAAAAAAAGCACTTTCATTCAGACATTAAGAATTGCTGGATGCCAGCTTTGGCTTACACAAGCTATTGTTTGCACAGCTCTCTTCAACAAGTTTTCACAAAAAAAAAAAAAATCCTGTAGGGATAAATTGAGCCCCTAAAATTCTGATTTACACTTTACACCATCCACTCGGCCTTCATTGGAAACAAGATTCCTTTTTTAATCCAACCATTTCAGGTCACAAGCCTTTCTGGGTTTCAATTTCCGCAACACCCCCACAAAATCACCCAGATTGTCTTAGGAATGACAATTATAACTTCCTTACTCACTGTTTAAAAATAACAGTGATTTTTTTGCCTGATAATATAAGCATAAGAAAGAGATCTGAGCTTTCATTACCATGTTCTAAAATCAGAGTTTCAGCATCTGGGATGCTGAAACTTGGGAAAAAAACTTGGGAAAAAAAGAAAACAAAATTACATTATGATTATACTTCAGCATTTGAGAAATACTAAGAGTCTCAAAATACCAGAAAGATCCTCGATTTGGTTGCCACGGTAAAAAAAGCCTAGTCACAGTACAGAACATACACCAACATTTTTTATTATTACTATTCAAATGAAAACAGCTCCAGTGACCTTTCATTGCTTCATCCTTTCCAACCACCCCTACTAGAGCTTGGTGTACTGGAAGTGTCTAAGCATGAATGCTAGCATCTCCGTGGTTGCAGCTGCTAGTACAATAGGATTAATTTGCCATCTACCAACTCTAATGCCCTTCTGTTTCATCTTCTTTCCCCACCAGGGGCAGTGGTGACAGCATCTGTTCCACTGTTATTTTAGTGGCGCCTTTCGTGCTGTTATAGTTAAAGGTCTGTCAGCATTTCCATTACACACACACACGCGCGCATGCACGCATTTCTTGAGGGAAGGGACAGCTCAAATCAACCTCCGAAAAAAAAAAAATGCATTGGGGCTGAAAATGGTATGAGAGTCTTAGAAGAAAGCATTTATACATTTGATTTTATGGTATCATTTGAGAGAAAAAAATGAAGATACAAGAGGTTCCAAGTAACCTATTTTGCATTTATTAATGGAAAATAATAGTGAAAGTTGATTTGGATTGTTCTATGACCTTAGAAAAATCAACCACGCCAAAAAGAAAACAGAGGGAAAAAAACCAAAACAGGTAATTGTTTCCTACCAAACGCCTTCTTTTATTAGTTTCCAGGTAACTAATTTAGATGATAATTTAGATGATAGGACATTACTTTAAAAGCATTCCAGGCAAGATTTGATGAACAGGCCATTGACTGTGGGTGACCAACTAAATACATAACAGGAGAACAGGAGTCCCTGATCCTTAAATTGAGAGTGATAACTGAGGAGAGGAACATGGTTTTCTGCAGGCAGTCAAGCATACCAAGAGGTAAAGAACATCGCCACTACCAGAAGTGGTTTGGAAGCCTACAGGTGGGTGCTCCTAGCCCTGCTGATACATGTGGGATATAAAGAGTAACACTCGCTGCAGTCTGCAAGACATGGGCTCATCCCACGGTGGCTTTGTGGGAGCTGTTGCCCATGAGCACAACTGACCCATGAGCATTGCTTTCTACCCACAAAAGTGGACAGAAAAAAAGCAAGTGCTGAGGCAATCAGAGTCAGGGCAAACAGGTAAGCTTATTTCAGCAATGAAAACCCTCTGGAAGTTGACACGTATCAGGTTAACCAACACAGGGCTGCTTCACAGACCCCACAGGTGTTTTCTCTTCTCAAGCTATGCCAGCCTTTCCACATGAAATTACTGTGCATGTGCAGGTTTCCACCTAGTCAAGAGAGATTTGAACTAGCATAACAACTCATCTGAATTCTCAAAATAAGCCCCCTCTTGCTCAGTATGCTCCACTACTGCAGAGAGGTATGACTTCTGCAACAGAAGGAAGGAATTACATTTTTCCAAAAATCTCTTCTAACAGAGAGAAATTCATAGACAATTTAGAGGGCCAGCACGGGCCTTTCCTAACACCAGAGTACTCACCATAGGATTGACATAATCTGTAATGCCAGATGTGAGCCTTCTACAGGTGAATTAAAATTTGCCTCCAGTCCTACCAACACACTACCATTTATACCACTTTCTGTAAATCTCTTCAACATTCTGAAATAATGTTGCATTTCTCTTCTTGAAAAATACACAAACAAGGAGATTCAGAGGTAATTGGGGATTTTCAAACTCACAGCATACTAGGAAAAAAAAAAAAAAAACTTAAGCAATAAACTTCAAGGCAAGGCTCTGAAGCCATGCAAATTTCTTTAGTCACATTGATGGTAAACATAGTCCAGTCACTGTGATGGGAAATGGATTAATAACATGCTGTTTCTTTTTCAAGTTACATTATCAAATACCTGGGTGTCCTTTGTCACATCACTTAACTGCTCGGCATTTCAGCATCCTCATCTATGAAATGGAATAGGTAATTAAACACTCATGAATGCTTTGGGACTCTTTGGTGGAAAGAATTATTACGGTGTCTTATTACTGTGAGACAACATGCAATTGTCTCAGGTCTCTGTAACAGCTGAGCCTAAACGGTAAAGGAAAAAAAGTCTAAAAGCTCAACTGAGATCTTCTGCCCTACCCTCTGCAAGATGCAGCTACTACTTCAGTCCATTTTCCATGATGGGGAAATTGTTCTGAGGCTGATCATGCTGCAAAAATATTACCACGTTACAGTACTTTCAAAACTAGGCTGGGTTAGATATGAGGAAGAAGAAAGAAGAAACATATCTCCCAGAAATATTACATTCATGAACTGTAGGAATTATTTAAGAAATGACTGAAAAGAGGAAATCAAAAGAAGAGCACAAAATATAAAGCCTTCCCCCCACAAAAAAAACCCACCCTAAAACCAGCAGACACCCCCCCGCCCAACAGTGCTGACAATTTCCCAAAAGCCCATGGCAATGAAAAACATTTTATATTGCCACAAAACTTGCCAGCAGAGAGATCTAGGTGGCTACTGCCCACCTCACAGCACTGGAAAAGCAAGTGCCCAGTGGGTATCATTCTCCATTATCTCTCAAACCTTTGCCACCAGCGTACCGATAGAAGCAACAGAAAAATGAAAAGTGTGTATATTGTAAGCGTTGGTTAAACAACCCCACAGTAATTCTTATTTGCTGGAGGTTTTAGAGAGCAGATGTAGGATTGGCAGGGGCTGGGAGCTGGCTATATTGTTCTAGCACATTTAGAGCCAACACGGAAAGAACACGGAAAGCTGCATTTTTTTGTGTGTATGCATGTGAGTGTGTGTGTGTACGTGTGTGTGTGTGTGTGTGTGTGTGTGTGTTTGCCTTTTGCCATCAACTCATCTAAGGTTTCTTGGATTCACACTGACACATAACAAAAAAAACACTAGGTTGGTTCTCTTCCAAAAGAAATATGACTTATATCAGCTGCTGCATGAGAGTCTCTCAATTGCCACTACTAAGCTGCCTATTTTGCAGTAGCAAGTGGCCATGTGCTGTAACACACTGATTGCCTGCTTTGGTGGTATCGGTTGCTAGAATAAGGGCAAACAAATGGGGAACCAAATATAAAAAGCAGCCAGCAGCACTGAAGAAGCATTACAGCTGCCAGGCAATAACTTAGATAGTTACAGCTGCCATCACCTAGTTCACGCAAGCTTTTTAATATCTTTTGGCAGCGCTTGGTGTCACAGCACAAAAGGAAAGTTGGCACTTCCTAGCATACTTTGTTTGACATAACTGTAGGCAGAACCCAGCTGATACCTTCATCAATGTGTATGTGTTTGCTCTTAAGGTACGTTTTAGCAGATCAAACATTGTTTTTCTCTTTCTGTTGCACACACCACTGTTAAATCATAGGTTGGGAACCACACCAGATAAATGGGAAAGAGCTCAGTAAGCTGGAGCACACAGCCAGTCCCAGCAGCACCTCAGATAAGGAACACAAAAAAAAATACTAAAAAAAGAAAAATATAGTATGGCAGGAGGGGCTGTGGAGGGAGGTTTAAAAAAATAAATACACTGCTTTGCCAAAATGTTCTCCTGCCTCGCCAGTAGCAGCAGCAGCCTCAGAGCCAGGCCAGATTCTCTTCTCCATTTACCCTACTTATAAAAAAACCCACAAGCACAAACACATAGACCATCACATACACATAATTAAAGCATCGACATCCCTTACTGTGATTTACAATCCACACCACCAGAAGTACACAGGCGCTCCCAGGATTTCATCAATGTCTCATCTGGTGCTCTTGGCAAACCCAACCTCTTCCTTAGACGCAGCGCATGCTGCACCTCATTCTCTCAGAAATGGGGATGCAGAGCTCTTCCCCTTATGTGAACTAGGGAAGACGAGCACTAAATGTGTCAGCGCTGTGTGATTTGCTGCTGTGGGACCTCATTTTGCAGGAGATTAATAAAAGACTAGCCTGCAGCATTGACTCTTGAGACCGCTTTCTATCATCACGAGCCTTCTATGTGGCCTACTAATTTGGGTTACAATATCGTACAAGGAACTGGACAGCCTCTGCATAATGATATTATTTTACAGCTCTTAAAAGCAAATATACAGAGAGAGAAGACTCTGCCAGCAGGAACTTCCATTGGCTATGAACAAAGCAAGCCCATAAACCTCTACCTGAAGTCAGCTCAGGGTTCTAATAATGTATTGAGTTAGTTTATTTGTAATTCATCCCATAAAACAAATGCACTTATGTCTTAGGCCTCTGTCACTTTAACAGGTGTCAAAAACGTACAGTATTGAGACAAACAGCTTTACAAGGTTTTTCAGGTGTAACACCACCAAAAAGAGTAGCAATTAAACTGACAGGAAGAAGAAAGGAGACAGCAAATACCATTATCTTCATTTTAAAAATAGGAAACTCAGGCACATGGAGGTGAGATGGTTGCTCCAAGCCTGACCTAGACGATGGGGACACAGCGAGGAACTGAATGTTGATCATTCTGGATTCACAATTCAACACCTCATCCTCCACAGGCCAATTGCACCACTGAACCACGGAGTGAAATGGGCTGTCTTCCAGGGAGCGGAAATGGCTTCCTGACCCAACCTGCCTATGGCTCCATGGGAGCTGAGGGCTCAGGCTGAACATTGTTGGCTGAATCCAACTCCAGAAGCACCAAAGGGACACTAGGGAAGTGCTTGCATATTTTTCTAACACACAGTATCTGTAATTGACATCCTTTAGGTAGGTCAGATATTGGCAAATAAATGTAAAGGCATGTCAAGATTCACATGAATCTGAATTATTTATTTGAAGGTGATCTAGGAGCAAACTGTTTTTAATGAAGCATACAGTAGAAGGGAACTGACTGTGGCTAGGAATGGCTAAAATGCGTATGTTGGGCCTAGATAAAAGGTGGCCCATGAGAAGGACAAGAAGTTTTTGCTTTGGGACCCCAGGTGACCCTTTTGTGTTGGCAGAAGAGGAAAGCTGATCCACAAAACATGCATGTTTTCCCTGTCCCAGGATGGTCCAGGCTACAAATACATTTTGGAAGCTCATAATACGCTGTATAAAGAAACAATCATTCATGTACACGCACACAAAAGGACAGTCCCAGATTTACAGCCACCCACCAAGGTAGAACAGGTGGCTGTAATGTAGTAAAAATGTATTGCAAGGAACTTGTCATGAATTTTAAAAACAAAGATGCCTACAGACATAATAAAATTGATGTGACATTCAGTTAAAGCTAAAGGTTTCACCTATCTTAAAATGACAATGCAGGGGAATTCAAGGAAAGGGACTGTTCCCATCATCATTCACACAACAAAGTGCTTCACTCAGCTTGTGCAAGTAATGGCATTGATCTCAACAATCAATGACATTGCTTACACCTGCCACACAGGTAGGAAATCAGGACCAAAGACACCCAATAAAATCACCCCCAGACAATTGCTGTAGAAAAGAAATGCTTCAAGGTCCTGGCAAAGAAAGCCAAGTCCTTTCCTTCCTCTACCACAGGATATGACATCTTCTTTTCCTTGATTATTTTAAACATTTCAGGGGAGCTAATTCCAACTGTCAGCGAAGAATTGCTTCCTCTTTCCTTCATTATGTTTTCAGTGACAGCATACAGATTTGGAAATACTATAAATCCAAGTCACTTTTCAACAGTATGGGCACAATAAACTGACAGACTGCTCTGCTAGCCCCAAAAACTAAAGAGGGAAAAGAAAGAAAATCTAGATTTAAACTTTGCAGGCAAGATATATCCATCTCTATTAAGATGTGGATCAACAAGTTAGCCAGCCTGACAGCAGTTTACCGTATCTTTTAACTGGGAAAAAAAAAAGCTCAGTTGCAGTGGGATAGAGAACAGAAAGAAACTGGATAAAGAATGAAACAAGACTAAATAGTCAATTATGATAAACTGGTTTCCTTGGTAACTATATAACTGTAATGATGTTGCTATTCTTTTAGTAGTGAACAGAAAGGTTTGATACAAAGTTATATAATTCAGTCATACAAACCAGCATCTGTTCCGTTGGTAAAGCTGAATCCATGTCTTAATGGAGGATGACAACCTCAAAAGATTTGTAAATGCTTTTAAACTGCTTCTAAATGTTTGTAAACTTCCTCCTAAGGCCAGGTGAGCTCATAGAGCTGAATTTGTACCTCCACATCTGTGCTTGGCTGTGTGTAATTACCTCATAATCTTTGTGCCTGGAATAATGCTCCAGCTCAGAGAGACAGTGGGCATAGGAGCAAAGGAGAGAAAGAGAAAAAAATCAAATGAGAAAATCTTGGGGATGATATTTGAGTTGCTGAGCACATAAACGCATGTGACCTTTACCAAATGCATGTGCAGAGTTGCCATAATTGTACATTGCATCCTGACTGCTTCCAAAAATTATGATGTTGGTATACGGCCCCTTCTTTTTGAAAATTCACTTGAATTTCCACTACTGAAACCTGAAAATAAGGTCTACTGATCCCTCTCTCTGCCATTTTAACTGTTTTGGGAAGTCCATTGAGATCCAGGTATAAATTACACTCCATTCTATAAAGGGTCCCCCCACGGAGTCACTTTAAAGAAGCAACTGGGGGCAGCACCTAAAATGAAGGATGTGTACACCCTGTCCTCATGAATCTCTGATCCTGAGAGCAGGCCATGTGCAGGATCTGGCTTCCTCCCTCCCCATGTTCCCAGATTTTCCCCCAGTGAATGCCAGGATTTGGGGATGGGGGGGTGTGGTGTGAAGTCCTCCAGGTTTCATCCAGAGTTGCCATCAGGATGCAGCTGGGAACTCCCCTGGGTCCCACCGTTTAGACACATCTGCTAGCACCAGGGCTGGGCCCCAGCAGTGATGATCCCTGCAGGAGCTCAGGAGGGTGACAGAGCTGCTTCAGCATTGCTTCTCCACACTCTTTCAGTCTGACATCGCCTGAGACCAGGCGCTTATCACATATTCCTACTCTGCAACACCCTTAATCAGGTTCTTGGGCAGTTGGTGTTATTGCTGCCCTCCATTCACATGAAAGAGGAATGGAAATGGAAACAGTAAAGCAAATCAAATCCTTTGGCAAAACATAGTCAATGCTCAGTTTGCATTTGGAAGGAAATAATCTTCCTGACGAACTACACACTGAGATGGGGGCTGCCTGTGTGTCTGAGTGTGTGAAATACAAGCCCTCCTTGCCTGACTGAGGCAGGATTTTCAGTTAGATGCTCAGTACTGACTAATGGAAGTACTACAGCTATAGCACTATAATGCTCACAAATTTTACCCTCTGCTGTCTCTTTAGGCCATTGCCCCAAAGGCTTTCATGTTCCTAAAGCTGTCATTTAAAACATTTGTGAATCAGGATGTGTGGACAATGGAAGAAGCTGGTAGAGCCAGGGAGTGCAGATGTGAAATAATTTAATCAAGAGCAATATTTCCATTTACCTCAATGGGCTTTGGATCACCCGCCTCATGAGTGGAACATGTATTGAGGAGGAAGCAAATCGAGCCAGATGAAGAGCCAAGATACCAAAGTAACAGAGTTCCACCAAACAAGAGGGTCCACAGCAGCTGCAGCCTGAGCTAGCTACACTCAGCTAGCAGACTGGGAAAAGGAAGCAAGGGAAAACTGAAAATAAGCAAGGATTTAGCCATTCAAAATGCCCCAAGGACAATGCCACAAGTTACTATTAAGAAAATTTTTGTGGAAGGAAATGTGTTACATGAAGTACTAGTAATATTCAAAGAGCTTTGCAGAATTTGCCTGATGAGGAAATGAAGGCACAAAGAAACAAAGTGAAAACCTCAGAACACAGAATTTTTGGCCAAATCAGAAAAGAAAAAGCCTGAAAGCTTTTTATTCCCTATATGGCATTAGTACCAGGCTATGATGCTCACTGTAATAGTTATATCACACTGTGGTGCTGAGATCATTGTGTGCTAGTTGACAATGCTTGCCCTAATTGGTGCCATTAAGTAATAAAATAATAATTGTACGTCAGATCATTGGCACTTCAGAAATGGCCATTTCCAAGCACAAGCGGTGGTGTGTCCCTGGTGCACAGTTCGGTGCTGAAATGGTTAACACGATATATTATATGTCAGTAATGAAAACTAGCACTCAAGCAAGGAAATTCAAAGCTAAGGCTGACACACCATCGTTAACGCAGCCCTTTGTGCTTAGCTACCACGGGAGTCTTGGAGCAGCACATGGTGTTGTACCCCACACAATATGTGCTACTACAATACCGCATTCACAACACAATGAATTGAGGTCAAGTGAGTGACCTTAAAAAGAGCTTTCTTTTAATTCTTTAAAGAAACACCCCATGATATGTTGGAGCCCATTAAACAAAGCTGCAAGAAGATACAGTAAACTTTAATTAGCAGTGAAGGCAATAACCTCACTTTATACTTCATAATTTCTCCCACCATGTTTTATTACATGGAACAGTCATTTTAGTACCTTTGTACCTAAGGCAGCATCCATGTGGTGTGGAAAGGGATGTGTTGTTGGATATTTATTGTAATGGGGCTTCATGTGGTTGGAGGTCAAAGTGTAGGACTTTCATTTGTACATCACTGCTCTACTATCTGCTCATGTCTCTGGGTAACCTGATGTTCAAACCTTTTGTAAGGCAATTGCTGAGGAGGTTGTTCTTATTGTTACGAGAACTTGGAGAAAGGATGCTGGGCCCTGGCTTCAGCACAAGCCTACTGTGTGACATAGGGTACTCCGCCAAAATTTTTTTCACGCTGATCTCAGATGCTTCCATTTTTAGGGGACTCAGGTGCAGCTCCTAGGGTGTGGTCTCAGAAAGTCCAGGAATCGATAGCTCCTATCGGCTTCTCAGGACCACTCGGAATCAAGTTTGGAAAATCACAAATTTGTCTCCCCACAAATTACCTGCAATTTTGAAATTTTTACCTCTCTGCTCTTCAAAACATCCCACAACAAGTTGGAATGGTATTTACCTACCAGCTTGCACACTGAAAGGGACACTGTTAACTTTTCTTTGTCCTTTTTATGCTAGATACTTATCTGATAATGGGGCATAATATCAACTCCTTGGGTAGACAAGAACACTATCTCCATTTTACTGGTGGAAAACTCCAATACACAGAGGTTCTGAACCAGACCCACAGCAGGACTTGGGCAGCTATATCCAGCCTGCATGGCAAAGGTATAATCCTCAGAACACCCAGGAGACTTTTGGCACATCAGTCGATTGCATTACATTTTCCCCAGTTTCTACAGTTTTGTTTCTGTGCATGCCTATAAAACGCTGTCCGGAAAAGGCTCAGTCACTCGGTGGTGATCAAGTACTTATGCCCCAGCAGGCATCCACACACCTCCATCTATGTCAGAAGAATGGCGTGGTCTTATAGGTACCTTTGGAATATGTCTACTGGAAGGGGCTCCATACAAAACCATCATTGCTCTCCATTTCCTATATACCACAGCTACAGGAGGAATGCAAGCCTAGCAGCAATGGCAACATTTGATTTCTATTACCTGCTTCACAGTCTTTGTGACACAACCTTCCTTTCCCAAATGGGTGTGTGACTACTGTTCTACAGAGTCAGGCTATTCTTACATCCTTTTTCTGTCCCCATTAATCATGAATTTTTCAACAAGAATTGTTTTAAGAAGAAGCATGATGAGTGTCTTCTCACCTCATCCTGCTTAATACTAGCTGATAGCTTAATGTGTAGAATCTAATCCTGCCAGAAAAGAGATGCAGGAATTAAGGTTGGAGAAAAGGAAAGTGAACTCAGATGTCTTGGATGAATGTGCTAACCAGTAAAGTATCAGATAAAAGTATTGCTGCGTCCTTGTTGGTTCTTGAGAGAAAAGTCAGACACCGAGCTTCAGGAGAGACTTCGAGGCTGCAAAGCCCAAGTACAGAGAGTCAACAAATAGTGCTGATTAAAGAGTCTATGCCTGGAGGGAAGCACCTTGCAACGGTCTCTCGCTGGCCAGCTTCTGAACTCCATGTAGACTTCATAAGAAATCTATGTATCCAGACTGCTAATTTCACTGAAGATTAGCGTTGTGACACTTGGTGTTGTGGCACTCAGTGTTGTCATTTCTGTGCAGCAGGGCCAAAAGACCTTGCCAAAACTAGTACAGAAAATGTGCCCGAGGGGTGAGGGATCTGAACCCAAACTTCCCAGTGCCATGGCTAAGACGTGAATAATGGATCAATCTTTCCTTCCTGGAGCTTGTTCCTTTTTCTTGTACACATGGTTGCAAATAAAATTTTGTTCGTAAGAGTGGGAAGTGGCTAACTCATTCTTCTCTAAATATGTGTCTACTTTCTGCATTTGATGGAATAGTTCCTGGTCCACTTAAAGCTTTCTCATTATGTAACTACTTTTTCCAGGTGCTTTTCACACAGCAAGGAAAAGAAAACTACTTAAAGACAAGAGGAACTGGCAACCATAATGCCCAAAAGTTACTGGGAGGCCTAAGAAGCAGGTCTAGGAACTGAACCTTTTTTAATTCACTTGCTTATACTGACCAGATTTCAAGCTGATGGTGCCATTTGGCATTCATTTCTGGTTTTAAGAAAATAAAGATTCCACTTAAGCACAAGATGTCAATATTACTTCTACTTTTTCAAAACATACGTGTTTATTGTATCCTGAAGTAAAAGGGCTCCCTCTTCCCTTATGTCTGTCTGAAAACAGCAACATATGCAGTATCAATGTCAAATCACAGAATCACAGAATCACTAAGGTTGGAAAAGACCTGTTAAGATCATCAAGTCCAACCATCAACTAACACCACCATGCCCATTTAACCATGTCCCACAATGCCTCGTCCACACGTTCCTTGAACACCTCCAGTGACGGTGACTCCACCACCTCCCTGGGGAGCTTGTTCTAATGTTTCACCACTCTCTCAGGAAAATTTTTCCTAATATCCAGCCTAAACCTCCCCTGGCGCAACTTGAGGCCATTTCCTCTTGTCCTGTTGCTAGTCACCTGGGAGAAGAGACCAACACCCACTTCTCTGCAACCTCCTTTCAGGTAATTGTAGAGAGCGATAAGGTCTCCCCTCATCCTCCTCTTCTCCAGACTGAACAACCCCAGCTCCCTCAGCCGCTCCTCATCAGACTTGTGCTCCAGACCCCTCACCAGCTTCGTCGCCCTTCTCTGGACACGCTCCAGCACCTCTATGTCCTTCTTGTAGTGAGGGGCCCAAAACTGAACACAGTATTCGAGGTGCGGCCTCACCAGCACCGAGTACAGGGGCACGATCACCTCCCTACTCCTGCTGGCCACACCATTTCTGATACAAGCCAGGATGCCGTTGGCCTTCTTGGCCACCTGGGCACACTGCTGGCTCATATTCAGCCGGCTGTCGACTAACACCCCCAGGTCCTTTTCTGCGGGCAGATACATACCATAAGGCCCAATTCCCTTCCCCTGCCTTTATCCTTGCTGAGTACCTTATTCCAGGAGGGCATCCCGCAAAAAGACTCATTTGCTGAGAGGGACTAAGAACCTCAAAGATAGACAGCTACTTACCACTCCTCATCTGAGTTTGCTGATGTTTTGCCCCTTGTGGAAGAGAAGAACTAGTCCTGTCCAGGTTCACAGCAATCAGGTACAACACCTCTTGTGGATCTTGTGGATCTGATCTACATTCACAGTCTCTTAGGAGGAGTTTAGAACAACACAGCCCTCATGAAATAACAGGAGATGGATACACCTGTGCACTCCAATGCCATCTAAGATCATCTTTCCCAATAGCTATATCTACAATATCTGAAGGACAGACTTTTCAGAGCTCAAGCATGTACACATGTGGTTCTACACAGGAACATGTCAGGAGCTTCAGCCAGCTGGTGGGCACAATATACACACAGAGCCTGCAGAATATCCAGAGATATGATGCAGGTGGCTGGGAGCAGGACACAGAGGTTTCTGGATTTATAGCCCCTCTAAAGACTGTTTGCTTTTAGCAGGGCTGACATAATCACTGAATCTACTCACAGGTCTGCCCTAGTACAGAAGCTTGAGTGGTACCTTGCAGTCTCAGGTACCTGCACGAGTTCAAAATAACATGTTTAGGACAATATTGTGATGTGCAAGAAAAACAGAAAGACACTTTTAAAAATGTGCTGTCCATCACTCCAGCTGGTGTTATTTAGCACAAATACAGTTAACATACCAAAAACTGTAATATATTCCCACCAGTCCTGCACTGAAAAGGAGAATGTCTTCCAGAGCACTATGATTAATTAAACGAAAGGCACAGTCAGCATTATAAGAGGGGAGCCTTGAGGTTAGAGAAAAAAAAAAGAAATGTAACCCATAGATGCTAACTGTTTACATCACTTACTTTGCTTTTAAACACTTGAAATTCCTCATATCTTTCTGCTGCAAGTCATGCGAGGATTAAAAACAGTAAGGGAGGAGAAAATACAGAAATACACATGGTGCTCCTTTGCCTTTTTTCATTCCTTCTGACAAAATATAGTAGAAACCCTCAGTAACAAGAATGGGTGAAATAGTAAGCCTTTCTCTTCAGTTCAGGCAATGCTAGGGCTGTGATGCTGTTTGGCTCCACCTGACAGAAACATTGCAAGCAGCACCTAGAATAAAACTGGAAGATTTATACAATTTCTCTCAACACAGTCGTTCAAGAGGCGAGGCATCCTCAACTCCCTTTGACTTAGAAAAGCAGAACTCCTGAGCATCTGGAAGGCTACACACCACATCTAGCACATCAACAGCATGTAGACCTGCATTAACAGCAAGTGCAGAACACAGGTGCAGCATTCTCTCAGCAGCATGCCCTCAGTGAATGCTGGGCAGGATGCTCTGCTCCAGCACAGGCTTCTGAATTGCCTTTAAAAGTAGCTCTTGTTTGAGCAGCCTAGCTACACAGTGACAAATACAGTTAATTGTCACAGCTTTACGTTAGAGGAAAGGGCAAAATCTAGACAACCCAACACAGACACAACAGGTGTGATGATATGGATGTTGATATGGAAGCAAATGAGAAAATTCAGCAGAATTAACACAAGGTACAATAGCACGTCTTCCTGCATAGGTTTGGCAAAAGGGGAAGTAATGATTAATAGTAGTTTTATTTATCATCTGGTTTATTTTTCCCACTTTATGAAAGGCATCACAGTGACTCATTAGGTGCCAAGTGAGAGTCCTGTTGCAAGACTCTTTTCAAAATCTTTGTGTGCCTAAATCTTTGTTGCAACACCAGCAGGCCAAGTACCCACCCAGTACTGTTATCTCACTGTCCAAAAATACCTGTAGAACTCTGCAAGAGTCCCAAAACCACCAAACAAATTCCACTAGAAAACAATACCATCAATAACTCCCTTTCACACAACAACTTTATTCCTAGAAATTACTAAAATATACTTATTTAGATTCATCCTCGATGCAATGCTACCAAATTTGGCTGTGGCAAATCTACATCAGGTGTGATTTTGGCACTAGGACAGCATTCAAGAATATTTCAATGCATTGAGGCTTAAATACACCAAGAAGAGAAACAACCAATCAGCTTCAGAAATTCCAGGGATGCCTTCATCTCTGTGTTTTCCCTGTGTTTTTATAGTATATTGTTGCATATGAGTTACAAATGTGTGAAAACATTAAAGTTGAGCCAACTACAAAATAAGCTAATATCTTGTGTTTTCTGAAAAATGCAAGCCTAATTAGAGTTTAGGTAATTAAAGCTTTCACAGTTATAAAAAATACAATACATTCATTTATGCAAATCTGCCACTGAGTGCGATTTCAGTAAAATACCATGTAATGTGCATAACGTCAGAATTTTGCTTACAATTGAAATGTCTGCAAAACAAGTTCTCTTCCTAAATTTCAAGCACATGCACTGTAATTCTCTTGCATTATGGATTTAAAACTCAGATTGCTTTGTCTTCATTTAAAAATGATTAGCAGTTTACATCGGATTTATGTGCTGGCATAGCCTTTGTATCATTGAACAACTACAAGCTGATTTACAAAAGCCCAGATACACTATGTGTATATCTATATAACTACAAAGTAATATGTGATGGCAGGCATAACCAGCACACATAATTTATAATTAAGTGATTAGCAATATAAGCCTCTATTATTAATTAATGTGTAATGCTGACATTGTGCTTGGGGCTGTATAAACTACAAGCGTAAGGCAATCTCTGCGTTGGAGTGGCAAGAGGCTAAAATGACAAGTGCCATCTCCCAGTCCCACAGCTTCTGGGGAGCCAGAAGGGGAAAGCACCCAGCGGGAGTCCTGAAGCGAGCTCTGCACAGCCAGAGCGGCACAGCCAGGCGTGGGCCACTGCAGGCTGCCACCGCCGCCAACACCTCTGAAGTAACAGCAATGGCGAAAGCTAAGACTCCTTTTCTCTAGTCAGAAAGCAATAGAGCAATACCAAATATATAAAGGTTCTCCAGCCTCTCTATCCCTGAGGCAAAGGCCCAGCAAATCTTAATACAGAGTAAGGTAGACCTAGCGCCTTTGCCCCTGCTCATTTGGGAGCAAGTGGGGACAAGTCGCTTTGGGCGCTGCACAGATGACTTTTGCTCTGCTCTGTCTCTCTCTCAGAGTTGAGCTCAGCTCTTGGGAGCACAAAACCTGACTGTGCTTCCCAAGGGATCAAGAAGGATTCACAGGATATGAGGCCCCCCAACATCATGGCAGCGAGTTCTCATGAAACAGCACCCAAGACATGTTTGGACAGCAAAACAGGAGTGAGGAAGGTGGTTCAGAAACATTGCCCCAAAAGTGAGATGCCGCAACCAGAGCAGTTAAATAATTAGGATATGTAGGATCGCAAGAACTGCCATTAAATGTTTGAGGGAGAAGGGTCTTGCCAGACAGTGCGCACATTAAGTTTGATAATTTCTTTCCAATGTAGATTGATATTTTAACAGAAGCAGCTTGTAAAAGAGCTAGTTCTAGTTCACAGCACTCACAGTGTTGCTCTGTCAGTCATCACGTTTCCTTGAATATGCAGAAGGACAAGAGGTATGAAATTTTTTGCCTTGAAACCAGTGTAGCTCCACCAATGGTTAACCCCCAAGTAGGAATAAAAATCCATTTCCATGTAAAGAGGAGTAAGGAGAGATTTTAATACCTGCCCTATGAATTAACCAGGTGAAGTTTGCAGTAACTAAAATTGTGCTTAAAAATTTTGGGGGGTAATTAGGCTTTGAAAAACAGCTCTAACGTATATTGTCATTAGTTTTGAAAATCCGCTGCTTCTTTCATACTCAGCAGTCTAAATGGGAAAAAATCCAACCTGGAAGTGTCCTTCATTATTATTTACATAGAGCCTTACCTGCTCTTTTGTTGATAAATCGAAAAGCTGTATTTGCAGCAAAATAATGATAATATACAGCTGCATGGACAGATTACGAAAAGCAAAGCAACCAGACAATTATTTACTGTGCTACTATAAGACAGGTACTAACTTTCTTTACATCAACAAGTTTTAAAACTGTCACGCAGCTTTTAATTGCCATTAATAAAGTAGAGATAAAGCCCTCTGGGTCTTAATCCCATCATAATGGTGTTGCAAGTTAATGATATGTTAGCCAGGGCTTTATATCACTATCTTACAGAAGGGTCAGAAGGAACATTTCATCCTAGGCCATCAAGGCTGTATTCTATCGGTAACCTCTAACCTGTTGGGGCTGTCAATCAATGAGCAGTATGCATGAATACCATGTTTCTGGTAAACCTCCTTTCACACCTGTGAATTTTGTCAGTCATCATCCATTATTAACATTTCTTTCCATTGCTACAAGTAGACTGAGTTGTCAGATCTTTTCAGGATAGTGGAGGATGATTTGCTATTGATCTTATCTCGGAGAATTAGTGATCTACTCATGGCTTTGGCTAGCTGGTGGCACCGTGAAAGGTAGAAGATTGTTTGGCTTGCTGTGAAGGAGCTCAGAAGATTACAAGAATACAAGAACTGTAAGAAACCTATAAAATATTAAAGGGGATATCAAGGAAACACAGCTTCAGATGGATTTAGCTAAGAGATGAACTGGGATCATAAAAGTCAGGTCATGGAAAGTAGCTGGGTCCCAGTAATGAGCAGGACCTTTAAGAGATATTGTCATACAGATAATAAAGATCTGCATCCAACCTACCACAAGATTCATTGGCACTTTGATCTGATCTATGTCTCCTGTATAGCTAAGGGCAAACAAAGAATCCAAAGGAAAGGCCATTTTCCCGAGCTTGCTATTGAAGTCTTTCTACAGAAAAATGCTGTGGAGACCAGGGGGTCTATTGAATAGTTTTACATAGGAAATAGGACTGAAAGAGTCCTCCCAGGTCATCCCCTGCTACGTCTGACACATCATATCTCATTGCTATCACATCACAATCTCATTGATAAATTTCTCAAGTTTTTTCTTGAAACCAGGTAGGTTTCATGCCCCTGTGACTCCTATTGGAAAGCTGCTCCAAAACTTCATGTTATTAAAAATCTCCATCCCTTTCCAAAGAACATATATTCAGTTGGCTCCTATCAATTGTTCCTATGGCATTCAGTACACCCCTAGTTTAATCAGTTCTCTCTCACCACTTACCCTGATGGTATATTTATAGGGACCAATATACCCCTACTCAGTTTTAGTTTTGCTAAACTAAAGACACAGTTTTTTATTCTCCATTTCCTATCTCAATTTAATAGCCCTTTTTCTGGACTCTGTCTTTTTCTGGATCTCCCCAGTGCCTTGTACATAAGTGGTCAGGAATCCCACATGTTTCCTGGATATGCTTCCCCTGATGCAACATCCAGGGGAACATCTCAGGGAATATTTCCCTTCCCTGCTGTTGCAGAGCTCCAGCAGTTGTCAGTCATTGTGAGATTCAGCAAAACACTTCTCTGTTACTTCCAGCTGATGAGCCTCCTACTCAGAGCAAAAAAACATCTGCATGACCTTGTAATTTATTAGTACTTAATTTTATCCGTTTTCCATTTCTCCTGTTGTCAGGGTCAGTCCTTCTCTGAATTGTCAAGGCCTCTCAGCTTTCTGTCTCTCACAGACGTTGTATTTGAACATATTTTCTGCTGTGGCCACAAATAAAAATGTTCAGATAGGTCACAAGACTGATCATTAATAAACCCTGCTAGTTACTGTTCTTGTCTCTTGGCAGTTCTTTCAGCTCAGTTCTCAGCAATCCTCCTATAGCCATTTCTTCACATTTCTTTCTATGTTTTTCCAGCTAAAATTATTTTATTTCACGCAGCACTGCATTAAACATTTTACAGAAATCTTGATGAATTAGAGGTACTATATTTCTCTCGGTCACAAACTCAGAGAAAGATATCACAGCAATCTGACACAATTTATCTTTGGTAACCTATCTACTACTACAGTATTTGCTAATTAATCTTTCTTCCAACAGATCTACGCAAAGTTCAGTATCCATGTATTACAATGACAACAAAGGTCAGCTCCCCCCAGTCTCACTCTGCTAGATGAAGAGCTTAGAAAGTTAGTGGAATTATTTCAGTATAAAAAAAGATGTAAGACCTGGTCTGCCTCAAAACATGAGCCACACGGTAAACTCATAACACTAAGATCATTTATAGAGATGCAAAGGATTAGCCATCTCAAAATTATGACACTATGTATCTAGAATCAAAATAATTTGAAAGGTCCCACCAGCCTTTGACAGGCTTTGAAGTTTATCATTGGTTGCTGTTGTTGAGCTAAGAAAA